>NC_057730.1:7631393-7632713 GCF_004010195.1 Chiloscyllium plagiosum
GGAATGGCCGGAATGGCCCAGTGTGGGAGCGTTGGCAGTAATGGCCCAGTGCGGAGCATTGGCAGTAATGGCCCAGTGTGCAGGAATGGCCCAGTGTGGGAGCGTTGGCAGTAATGGCCCAGTGCGGAGCATTGGCAGTAATGGCCCAGTGTGGAGCATTGGCAGGAATGGCCCAGTGCAGGAGCGTTGGCAGGAATGGCCCAGTGTGGAGCGTTGGCAGTAACGGCCCAGTGTGGAGCATTGGCAGGAATGGCCCAGTGCAGGAGCGTTGGCAGTAACGGCCCAGTGTGGCGTGTTGGCAGGAATGGCCCAGTGCGGAGCATTGGAAGGAATGGCCCAGTGCGGGAGCATTGGCAGGAATGGACCAGTGCGGAGCGTTGGCAGTAACAGCCCAGTGAGGAGCATTGGCAGTAACGGCCCAGTGTGGAGTGTTGGCAGGAATGGCCCAGTGTGGAGTGTTGGCAGTAATGGCCCAGTGTGGAGCGTTGGCAGGAATGGCCCAGTGCGGGATGTTGGCAATAACGGCCCAGTGTGGAGCGTTGGCAGTAATGGCCCAGTGCGGGAGGTTGGCAGTAACGGCCCAGTGTGGAGTGTTGGCAGTAATGGGCCAGTGTGGAGCATTGGCAGTAAGGGCCCAGTGTGGAACGTTGGCAGGAATGGCCCAATGCGGGAGGTTGCCAGTAATGGCCCAGTGTGGAGCATTGGCAGTAACGGCCCAGTGTGGAGCATTGGCAGTAACGGCCCAGTGCAGAGCGTTGGCAGTAATGGCTCAGTATGGAGCGTTGGCATGAATGGCCCAGTGAGGGAGGTTGGCAGTAACGGCCCAGTGTGGAGCATTCGCGTAACGGCCCAGTGTGGAGCATTGGCAGTAACGGCCCAGTGCAGAGCGTTGGCAGTAACAGCACAGTGTGGAGCGTTGGCAGTAACAGCACAGTGTGGAGCGTTGGCAGTAATGGCCCAGTGTGGGAAAGTTGACAGTGACGGCCCAGTGCGGAGCGTTGGCAGTAACGGCCCAGTGCGGAGCGTTGGCAGTAACGGCCCAGTGTGGAGCGTTGGCAGGAATGGCCCAGTGTGGAGCGTTGGCAGTAACGGCCCAGTGTGGAGCGTTGGCAGGAGTTGTCCAGTGCGGAGCGTTGGCAGGAATGGCCCAGTGTGGAGTGTTGGCAGGAATGGCCCAGTGTGGAGCTTTGGCAAGAATGGCCCAGTGTGGCGCGTTGGCAGTGACAGTCCAGGTGTGAGCGTTGGCAGTAACAGCCCAGTGCAGGAGCGTTGGCAGTAACGGCCCAGTGTGGAGCATTGCCAGTAACGGCCCAGTGTGGG
>NC_057730.1:7633213-7734043 GCF_004010195.1 Chiloscyllium plagiosum
GGCCCAGTGTGGAGCATTGGCAGTAACGGCCCAGTGTAGAGCATTGGCAGTAACGGCCCAGTGCAGGAGCGTTGGCAGTAATGGCCCAGTGCGGCGCGTTGCCAGTAATGGCCCAGTGCGCAGCGTTGGCAGTAATGGCCCAGTGTGGAGCATTGGCAGTAACGGCCCAGTGCAGAGCGTTGGCAGTAACGGCCCAGTGCAGGAGCGTTGGCAGTAACAGCCCAGTGTAGAGCATTGGCAGTAACGGCCCAGTGCGGGAGCGTTGGCAGTAATGGCCCAGTGCGGCGCGTTGCCAGTAATGGCCCAGTGCACAGCGTTGGCAGTAATGGCCCAGTGCAGCGCGTTGCCAGTAATGGCCCAGTGCGCAGCGTTGGCAGTAATGGCCCAGTGTGGAAAATTTGCAGTAATGGCCCAGTGCGGGAGCATTGGCAGTAACACCCCAGTGTAGAGCATTGGCAGTAACGGCCCATTGCGGAGCATTAGCAGTAACAGCCCAGTGTGGGAGTGTTGGCACTAACAGTTCAGTGGGGGAGCGTTGGCAGTATCGGCCCAGTGTGGCACGGTAGCAGTAATGGCCCAGTGTGGGAGTGTTGGCAGTAACGGTCCAGTGTGGAGCGTTGGCAGTAACGGCCCAGTGCGGGAGTGTTGGCAGGAATGGCCCAGTGCGGAGCGTTGGCAATAACGGCCCAGTGCGGAGCGTTGGCAGTAACGGCCCAGTGTGGAGCGTTGGCAATAACGGCCCAGTGTGCAGCGATGGCAGTAACGGCCCAGTGTGTAACGTTGGCAGTAACGGCCCAGTGCGGAGTGTTGGCAGTAACGGCCCAGTGCGGAGTGTTGGCAGTAATGGCCCAGTGCGGAGCGTTGGCAATAACGGCCCAGTGTGCAGCGATGGCAGTAACGGCCCAGTGCGGAGTGTTGGCAGTAATGGCCCAGTGCGGAGTGTTGGCAGTAATGGCCCAGTGCCGGAGCATTGGCAGTAATGGCCCAGTGTGGAGCATTGGCAGCAATGGCCCAGTACGCAGCATTGGCAGTAACGATCCAGTGTGGAGTGTTGGCTGTAACGGCCCAGTGTGGGAGTGTTGGCAGTAACGGCCCAGTGTGGAGCATTGGCTGGAACAGCCCAGTGCGGGTGCGTTAGCAGTAATGGCCCAGTGTGTGAGCGTTGGCAGTAACGGCCCAGTGTGGGAGCGTTGGCAGTAACGGCCCAGTGTGGGAGCGTTGGCAGTAACGGCCCAGTGCAGAGCATTGGCAGTAACAGCCCAGTGTGGGAGTATTGGCACTAACGGTTCAGTGTGGGAGCGTTGGCAGTAACGGCCCAGTGTGGCACGTTAGCAGTAATGGCCCAGTGTGGGAGTGTTGGCAGTAACGGTCCAGTGTGGAGCGTTGGCAGTAACGGCCCAGTGCGGGAGTGTTGGCAGTAATGGCCCAGTGCGGAGCGTTGGCAGTAACGGCCCAGTGTGCAGCGATGGCAGTAACGGCCCAGTGTGCAACGTTGGCAGTAACGGCCCAGTGTGGGAGTGTTGGCAGTAACGGTCCAGTGTGGAGTGTTGGCTGTAACGGCCCAGTGCGGGAGTGTTGGCAGTAATGTCCCAGTGTGGGAGCATTGATAGTAACAGCCCAGTGTGGAGCATTGGCAGTAACGGCCCAGTGCAGGAGTGTTGGCAGTAACGGCCCAGTGTGGGCACGTTGGCCAGTGTGGGCACGTTGGCAGTAATGGTCCAGTGTGTGAGCGTTGGCAGTAACGGCCCACTGTGGGAGCGTTGGCAGTAACAGCCCAGTGTGGAGCGTTGGCAGTAACGGCCCAGTGCGGGAGCTTTGGCAGTAACGGCCCAGTGTGTAGTGTTGGCAGTAACAGCCCAGTGTGGAGCGTTGGCAGTAACGGCCCAGTGCGGAGTGTTGGCAGTAACGGCCCAGTGTGGGAGCATTGGCAGTAACAGCCCAGTGTGGAGCGTTGCAGTAACAGCCCAGTGCGGGAGCGATGACAGTAACGGCCCAGTGCTGAGTGTTGGCAGTAACGGCCCAGTGCGGGAGCGATGACAGTAATAGCCCAGTGTGGGAGTGTTGGCAGTAACGGTCCAGTGTGGAGTGTTGGCAGTAAAGGCCCAGTGCAGGAGTGTTGGCAGTAACGGCCCAGTGCGGGAGTGTTGGCAGTAATGGCCCAGGGCGGAGCATTGGCAGTAACGGCCCAGTGTGCAGCGTTGGCAGTAACGGCCCAGTGTGGAATGTTGGCAGTAACGGCCCAGTGTGGGAGTGTTGGCAGTAATGGCCCTGTGCGGAGCGTTGGCAGTAACGGCCCAGTGCGGGAGTATTGGCAGTTACGGCCCAGTGTGGAGTGTTGGCAGTAACGGCCCAGTGTGGAATGTTGGCAGTAACAGCCCAGTGCGAGTGCGTTAGCAGTAATGGCCCAGTGTGTGAGCGTTGGCAGTAATGGCCCAGTGCAGGAGTGTTGGCAGTAACGGCCCAGTGTGGGCACGTTGGCAGTAATGGTCCAGTGCGTGAGCGTTGGCAGTAACGGCCCAGTGTGGGAGCGTTGGCAGTAACAGCCCAGTGCGGAGTGTTGGCAGTAACGGCCCAGTGTGGGAGTGTTGATAGTAACAGCCCAGTGTGGAGCGTTGGCAGTAACGGCCCAGTGCGGGAGCTTTGGCAGTAACGGCCCAGTGTGTAGTGTTGGCAGTAACGGCCCAGTGTGGGTGCGTTGGCAGTAATGGCCCAGTGTGGGAGCATTGGCAGTAACGGCCCAGTGTGGGAGTGTTGGCAGTAACAGCCCAGTGCGGGAGCGATGACAGTAATGGCCCAGTGCGGGAGCGATGACAGTAACGGCCCAGTGCGGGAGCGATGACAGTAACGGCCCAGTGCGGAGTGTTGGCAGTAGCGGCCCAGTGTGGGAGCGTTGATAGTAACAGCCCAGTGTGGAGCGTTGCAGTAACAGCCCAGTGCGGGAGCGTTGGCAGTAACAGCCCAGTGCGGGAGTGTTGGCAGTAACGGCCCAGTGTGGGAGCGTTGACAGTAACGGACCAGTGAGGGAACGTTGGCAGGAATGGCCCAGTGCGGAACGTTGGCAGTAACGGCCCAGTGTGGGAGCGTTGACAGTAACGGCCCAGTGTGGGAGTGTTGGCAGTAACGGCCCTGTGCGGGAGCGTTGGCAGTAATGGCCCAGTGCGGGAGCATTGGCAGTAATGGCCCAGTGCAGAGTGTTGGCATTAACGGCCCAGTGCGGAGTGTTGGCAGTAACGGCCCAGTGTGGGAGCATTGGCAGTAACGGCCCAGTGCGGAGTGTTGGCAGTAACGGCCAAGTGTTGGGCGTTGGCAGTAACAGCCGAGTGTGGAGTGTTGGCAGTAACAACGCAGTGTAGAGCATTGGCAGTAATGGCAGAGTGCGGGAGCGTTGGCAATAACGGTCCAGTGTA
The DNA here is from genome assembly GCF_004010195.1 of Chiloscyllium plagiosum. Classification (NCBI taxonomy): domain Eukaryota; kingdom Metazoa; phylum Chordata; class Chondrichthyes; order Orectolobiformes; family Hemiscylliidae; genus Chiloscyllium; species Chiloscyllium plagiosum. Next base: position 7,636,621 of record NC_057730.1, read on the forward strand.
GAGCATTGGCAGTAACATCCCAGTGCAGTGCGTTGCCAGTAACAGCCCAGTGTGGTGCGTTGACAGGAATGACCCAGTGCCGAGTGTTGGCACGAACGGCCCAGAGTAGCATTGGCAGTAATGGCACAGTGCAGAGTGTTGGCAGTAACGGACCAGTGCAGGAGCATTGGCAGTAATAGCCCAGTATGGAGCGTTGGCAGTAACAGCCCAGTGCGAAGCAGTGGCAGTAATGGCCCATTGCGAGAGCATTGGCAGTAAAGGCCAGTATAGAGCATTGGCAGTAACAGCCCAGTGCTGAGCGATGGCAGTAACAGTTCAGTGCGGGAGCGTTGATGCTAACAGCCCAGTGCGGAGTGTTGGCAGTAATGGCCCAGTGCAGGAGCATTGGCAGTAACGACCCAGTGCGGGAGCGTTGACAGTAACAGCCCAGTGCGGAGTGTTGGCAGTAACGGCCCAGTGTGGAGCGTTGGCAGTAATGGCCCAGTATGGAGCATTGGCAGTAACGGCCCAGTGTGGGGCGTTGGCAGTAACGGCCCAGTGTGGATCGTTGGCAATAACGGCCAGTGCGCAGCATTGGCAGTAATAGCCCATGCAGAGCGTTGGCAATAACAGCCCAGTGTGGGAGCATTGGCAGTAATGGCCCAGTGTGGGAGTGTTGGCAGTAATGGCCCAGTATGGCACGTTGGCAGTAACGGCCCAGTGTGGAGCGTTGGCAGTAATGGCCTAGTGCGGAGTGTTGGCAGTAATGGCCCAGTGTGGGAGTGCTGGCAGTAAAGGCCCAGTGTGGAGCGTTGGCAGTAATGGCCCAGTGCGGAGTGTTGGCAGTAACGGCCCAGTGTGGAGCATTGGCAGTAACGGCCCAGTGCGGGAGTGTTGGCAGTAACGGCACAGTGCGGAGTGTTGGCAGTAACGGCCCAGTGTGAAGTGTTGGCAGTAATGGCCCAGTACGCAGCATTGGCAGTAACGACGCAGTGTGAAGCATTGGCAGTAACGGCCCAGTGTCGAGTGTTGGCAGTAATGGCCGAGTGTGGAGCGTTGGCAGTAACGGTCCAGTGTGAAGTGTTGGCAGTAACGGCCCAGTGCGGGAGTGTTGGCAGTAACGGCCCAGTGTCGAGTGTTGGCAGTAACGGCCCAGTGTGAAGTGTTGGCAGTAACGGCTCAGTGCGGAGTGTTGGCAGTAACAGCCCAGTGCGGAGCGTTGGCAGTAATGGCCCAATGTGGGAGTGTTGGCAGTAACGATCCAGTGTGGAGCGTTGGCAGTAACCGCACAGTGTGAAGTGTTGGCAGTAACGGCCCAGGGCGGGAGTGTTGGCAGTAATGGCCCAGTGTGAAGTGTTGGCAGTAACGGCCCAGTGCGGAGTGTTGGCAGTAACAGCCCAGTATGGAGCGTTGGCAGTAACGGCCCAGTGCGGAGTGTTGGCAGTAATGGCCCAGTGTGGGAGCGTTGGCAGTAACGGCCCAGTGTGGGAGTGTTGGCAGTAACGGCCCAGTGTGGAACATTAGCAGTAATGGCCCAGTGCGGGAGTGTTGGCTGTAATGGCCCAGTGTGGAATGTTGGCAGTAACTACCCATTGTGGAGTGTGGGCAGTAACGGCCCAGTGTGGCGCGTTGGCAGTAACGGCCCAGTGAGGAGTGTTGGCAGTAACGGCCCAGTGTGGCGCGTTGGCAGTAACGGCCCAGTGTGGAATGTTGGCAGTAACGGCACAGTTTGGGAGAGTTGGCAGTAATGGCCCAGTGTGGGAGTGTTGGCAGTAACAGCCCAGTGCGGGAGCGATGACAGTAATGGCCCAGTGCGGAGTGTTGGCAGTAGCGGCCCAGTGTGGGAGCATTGATAGTAACAGCCCAGTGTAGAGCGTTGGCAGTAACAGCCCAGTGTAAAGTATTGTTAGTAATGGCCCACTATGGGAGCATTGGCAGTAACGGCCCAGTGCGGGAGTGTTGGCAGTAATGGCCCAGTGCAGGGCGTTGGCAGAAACGGCCCAGTGCAGGGGTGTTGGCAGTAACGGCCCAGTGCAGGAGCATTGGCAGTAATGGCCCAGTGCGGAGTGTTGGCAGTAACGGCCCAGTGCGGGAGTGTTGGCAGTAATGGCCCAGTGCAGGGCGTTGGCAGTAACGGCCCAGTGCGGGAGTGTTGGCAGTAACGGCCCAGTGTGGGAGCATTGGCAGTAACGGCCCAGTGCGGAGTGTTGGCAGTAACGGCCCAGTGTGGGAGCGTTGGCAGTAATGGCCCATTGTAGAGCGTTGGCAGTAACAGCCCAGTGTAAAGTATTGTTAGTAATGGCCCACTGTGGGAGCATTGGCAGTACCGGCCCAGTGTGGGACCGTTGGCAGGAATGGCCCAGTGTGGGTGCGTTGGCACTAACGGCCCAGTGCAGGAGCATTGGCAGTAATGGCCCAGTGTGGGAGTGTTGGCAGGAATGGCCCAGTGTGGGTGCGTTGGCACTAACGGCCCAGTGCAGGAGCATTGGCAGTAATGGCCCAGTGTGGGAGTGTTGGCAGTAACAGCCCAGTGCGGGAGCGATGACAGTAATGGCCCAGTGCGGAGTGTTGGCAGTAGCGGCCCAGTGTGGGAGCATTGATAGTAACAGCCCAGTGTAGAGCGTTGGCAGTAACAGCCCAGTGTAAAGTATTGTTAGTAATGGCCCACTGTGGGAGCATTGGCAGTAACGGCCCAGTGCGGGAGTGTTGGCAGTAATGGCCCAGTGCAGGGCGTTGGCAGAAACGGCCCAGTGCAGGAGTGTTGGCAGTAACGGCCCAGTGAAGGAGCATTGGCAGTAATGGCCCAGTGCGGGAGTGTTGGCAGTAACGGCCCAGTGCGGGAGTGTTGGCAGCAACGGCCCAGTGTGTGAGCATTGGCAGTAACGGCTCAGTGCAGAGTGTTGGCAGTAACGGCCCAGTGTGGGAGCGTTGGCAGTAATGGCCCATTGTAGAGCGTTGGCAGTAACAGCCCAGTGTAAAGTATTGTTAGTAATGGCCCACTGTGGGAGCATTGGCAGTAATGGCCCAGTGCGGGAGTGTTGGCAGAAACGGCCCAGTGCGGAGTGTTGGCAGTAACGGCCCAGTGTGGGAGCGTTGGCAGTAACAGCCCAGTGTAGAGCGTTGGCAGTAACAGCCCAGTGTAGAGCGTTGGCAGTAACAGCCCAGTGCGGGAGCGTCGGCAGTAACAGCCCAGTGCGGGAGCGATGACAGTAATGGCCCAGTGTGGGAGTGTTGGCAGTAGCGGCCCAGTGTGGGAGCATTGATAGTAACAGCCCAGTGTAGAGCGTTGGCAGTAACAGCCCAGTGTAAAGTATTGTTAGTAATGGCCCACTGTGGGAGCATTGGCAGAAACGGCCCAGTGCGGGAGTGTTGGCAGTAATGGCCCAGTGCAGGGCGTTGGCAGAAACGGCCCAGTGCAGGAGTGTTGGCAGTAACGGCCCAGTGTGGGAGCGTTGGCAGTAATGGCCCAGTGCGGAGTGTTAACAGTAACGGCCCAGTGTGGGAGCGTTGACAGTAACAGCCCAGTGCGGGAGCGTTGACAGTAACAGCCCAGTGTAGAGCGTTGGCAGTAACAGCCCAGTGCGGGAGCGTTGACAGTAACAGCCCAGTGCGGGAGCGTTGGCAGTAGCGGTCTCGTGTAGAGCATTGGCAGTAACAGCCCAGTGCGGAGTGTTGGCAGTAACGGCCCAGTGTGGAGCGTTGGCAGTAACAGCCCAGTGTGGAGCGTTGGCAGTAACAGCCCAGTGCGGAGTGTTGGCAGTAACAGCCCAGTGTGGAGCGTTGGCAGTAACGGCCTCGTGTAGAGCATTGGCAGTAACAGCCCAGTGTGGAGTGTTGGCAGTAACGGCCCCGTGTGGGAGCGTTAGCAGTAACAGCCCAGTGTGGAGCGTTGGCAGTAACAGCCCAGTGTGTAGCGTTGGCAGTAACAGCCCAGTGTGGAGTGTTGGCAGTAACGGCCCAGTGCGGGAGCAGCATCAGCCAGCTGTTAGACCATGTGGGTGGCTCCTGCGCTGTTCTGCTGTGATGTTTATCTTTTTAACTTTGCTTCTTGTTTTCTGACCCAAACTGTGTATAGCTGGAAAGTACTTTTTTTTTCTTCATTTTTCTATTCTGTAACTAAGGATTGTAGCGAGGTACTCTGTACCTGAGATGGATCCATGTGTTGGTGACATTGCCACACTAACTAAACTTGTAACTGAAGCTGGTATACCCAGGTAACTTGTACTTTAAATAGCATTGTAAGTGGCGACTTATAAACTTAAATAAGTGGGACAATAAAGCAAATACAGATTCGAAGAGTGTGATGCTGGAAAAGCACAGTTGGTCAGGCAGTATCTGAGGAAAAATTCATCAGAGGATACTGCCTGACTGGCTGTGCTTTTCCAGCACCGCACTCTTCGACTCTGATCTCCAGCATCTGCAGTGCTCACTTTCTCCCAATAAAGCTAAATCAATTCAATTCAATTCAACAGCTGTCAAAATGGCTAGCTCTGCTCCCTGATGTGTAAAGGGGTTATGATTTGCCTTCCTGTAATAGTTTTGCCCGATGAACAAACTGTCAGTATGGAATTACTGCTCTGTATTTCTAAGGGTGCCCTGACCAGAACCCCTGCTCAAAGACATGGAGCTCCCTTCAATCATAAAAAGCAAGAGCAAGTGTGGCTCTCTGCAGGAGATTGCCACCTTTGGGAAAATCCCCCTGAAAACATTGTTTCCTCCGAAGTACACGCAATGGGTTTAGTTTTTATTCCAGATTTCCAGAATCCTCGGTAATTTGCCTTTTATTAAAGTATAAAGACTTTCTTAATGAACATTATATATCTTCCTAATTTATATTCCATTGGTGTTAAACATTCTATTTTACTTATAAATGCTTGCTTGGCTTCCTCCAATGTATTCGACAGTCTCAGCACTAAGAGGAAGCTCAGTAAAATTCATCTGTGCACATTATCTTTCCAGCTTCACGTTTGTAAGTCTGGTGCTGTTGGATCGCTTCTGTAATCCTTCAAACTTCGAGATTTTAAATGATTCCAAAATGAGAATTTAAATAAGTGAAGATGGTGAAATGGGTAACCATGAATATGGAGAATATTCTAAAATTATTAATACATTTGCAAGTCAATGTTCATTTCTAACTCCCTTTCTTCCTCATAGCATGGCTATTTCATTTTTGCATACTAATATTTCAACAGTTTGATTTATTTATCTTTGTTAAATCTTTCAGTAACACCAAATTAATCCTCCTGTGCATTAAGTACTGTGGTAATATTTGCTGTTGGATTGAAGTATTCTATTCCAAAATGCATTGGAAATTCCTGCGTTACATTCTAGCTTTACCTATTATAAAACTGGCAACAGAGAATGGTGGTAGCTATATCTGCAATTGTTTTTAAAGAAGGAAGATTTGCAATTTCCAAGACCATCGGACAATTCAAGGTGCCTCATTAGAATTAGCAGTAGGTTTTATTGTCATGTGTACTCCAGAGTTCAGTGAAAAATTTACAAAGTCACCATTATCCGACACCATCTCAGGGTCAAACTTGTGGGTATAAAGTGGAAAATAAAGAAATAAAGTTAAAAGTTTAGCCTTACAGCCCTCAACTCAAATACCTAGCCAGAGGCCTGGATCCAGCCTCTTCCATCCCGAGCTGAGATCATCACCCAGCATGGGTCCCCCTCGCCCGCTGCAGGGTCATGTCACCATTGTTCGGTGCCATCTTGACTCTACTGAAAACATGGCCACCATGGGGCTGCATAGAGCTGATCTCGGTAACGCAGCCGCTGCTGAAGCTGCCAGGTGCTCTCCACAGAAGGTAAGCAAGGCGAAAATGCAAAAAAGAGTTAAAAGCAGAGGGAGCAGACGAATCCGCAATGGGCTTCTATGCGCTGGCTCAACTCATCACCAATCAATGCCATCCCAGGGCGAGAGGTAAGTGCAAAGGAAAGGAAAAAGCAAGGAAGGAGAAGAAATGTAAAGAAACAGAGCAGAGGAGCTCCGGCTCAATAGCCGTCATCTTGACACCATCTGAGCCAGTGAAGTTCTGAGAGTCATAGAGTCATAGAGATGCACAGCATGAAAACAGACCCTTCGGTCTAACTTGTCCATGCCAACCAGATATCCTAACTTAATCTAGCCCCATTTGCCAGCACCTGGCCCATATTCCTCTAAATGCTTCCTATTCATATACTCATCCAGGTGCCTTTTAAATGCTGTAATTGTACCAGCCTCCACCACTTCCTCTGACAGCTCATTCCATACGCACACCATTCTCTGTGTGAAAAAGTTACCCCTTAAATCTTTCCCCTCTCACTCTAAACCTATGCCCTCTAATCCCCACCCCAGGGAAAAGACCTTGTCTATTTACCCTATCCGTTCCCCTCATGATTTTGTAAACCGCTATAAGATCACCTCTCAGCCTCCAACGCTCCAGGGAAAACAGCCCCAGCCTATTCAGCCTCTCTCTATAGCTCAAACCCTCCAACCCTTCTGAAATGTCATCACTGCTGTGATGTGGGATGCACCTGTGTGCACAGAAAGCTGCCACAAACAGCAACGTGGTAACAACCTGTCAATGTGTTCAGTTTATTGAGAGATGTTAATACAGTCTGGGACATGCTTTCCATCAAAATAATGCTGTAGGATCTCTTAAATCCACATGTGCAGGCAGATAGGATCGTCTCATTGGCTGCTCAGCACTTCTCTGGTATTGGAGTGCCAACCTCAATGTCTGTGCAGTCAACTGTTAGCTTTTAACTGCCTTTCACCCATTCATGTCCCACCATTACCCTCACCCCTCCTTCTTATCTTCCCCCCGTTTCCTGCTTTTCTTGGAAAACGGCCCAAACCTCGTTCCTTTTCCAACCTCCTTTCTTCCACTTCGATCACATGGATTCCTCTGCTCACTCCTTACTTACCCTGGTAGGAGCACAAGTAGACCATTCAGCCTATCTGTTCCACAATTCTATGAGATCATGGCTGATCTGATAACCCATGACTCCCCTTTTCTGCCTTTCACCCCCAAATCCTTACTGATTAAAGATCTGTCTACCTCAGCCGTGAATATACGTAATGACTCAGCCTCGATAGCCATCTGCAGTAAAGAACTCCACAGATTCACTGCCCTTTGTGAGAAGAAATTCCTCCTCATCTCTGTCTTAATTGTGCAACCCTTTATTCTGAGATCATGCCCTCTGGTCCTAGACTCTCCCATCAGGGCAAACAACCTCTCAGCATCTACCCTGCCTAGTCCTCTCCATATCACCAGGTTACCCACTAAATGCCTCCCCTTTTCTCCTGCGCCCCTCACATCATCTTCACACCCCTCAGTCATCTTACCTATCCCTTCAGTCTTCCTTGTGCCTTCCTCTTCCCTTGTTTTGGGGAAGATATTATCTTTCTGTTTATTTTCTTTGAGTGCTTTGATGTTATGTTATGGTTAGCATTTGTCTCCAATCCCCCAATTCCAATTGCTAGACCAATTCAGAGGGCAGCTAAAGGTCAATCCCATTGCTGTGGGTATGGAGTCACATGGAGACCAGACCAGGTAAGAACAGCAGATGCATATTTTTAGGTTTAGATTAGATTCCCTACAGTATAGAAATAGGCCCTTCGGCCCAACAAGTCTACATTGACCTTTCGAACAGTAACCCACCCAGACCCTTTCCCCCACCTGACTACATTTACCCCTGACTAATGCACCTAACACTACGGGCAATTTAACATGGCCTATTCACCTGACCTGCACATCGTTTGGATTGTGAGAGGAAACCAGAGCACCCGGAGGAAACCCACGCGGACACGGGGAGAATGTGCAAACTCCACACATTCGCCCGAGGCTGGAATCGAACACGGGTCCCTGGTGCTGTGAGGCAGCAGTGCTAACCCATGAGTGAAGCAGATGGGTTATTACAATAGTTGATGATAGCTGTCATGGCCACCATTACTGTGATCAGTTGTGAAATTCAGATTTCGTAATCGAACTTAAATAAAACCAGTTACTATCCTGGGATTTGAACTCATGACCCAGAGCATTAGGCTGGATCTCTGAACTACTTGCCTCATGACATTATGAAGCCCTAAACCCAGAGGACTGCTCCCTCATTAGATGCCTACAGTGTGGAAGCAGGCCATTTAGCCCATTGAGTCCACATCCAGATCCACGCCATCACACCCATGTCTGTGGAAAGAAACCGCAGCACCCACTGGAAGCCCACACAGACACAAGGTGAATCATAGATTCCCTACAGTGTGGAAACAGGCTATTTGGCCCACAATGTCCACAACGACCCTCCAAAGAGTAACCCACCCAGACCCATTCCCCTACCCTATATTTATCCCTGACTAATGCCCCTAACGCTATGAGCAATTTAGGAGGAAGTGAGGACTGCAGATGCTGGAGGTCAGAGCTGAAAAATGTGTTGCTGGAAAAGTGCAGCAGGTCAGGCAGCATCCAAGGAGCAGGAGAATCGATGTTTCAGGCATAAGACCCTTCTTCAAGAATGAGGAGGGGCATTGGGAACACGATAGTCCGTAGACAGGTGCTATCGCATTCCCAATGCCCCTCCCCCAAGTCCCTCCTCCCTACCTTTTATCTTAGCCTGCTTGGCACACCTTCCTCATTCCTGAAGAAGGGCTTATGCCCGAAACGTCGATTCTCCTGCTCCTTGGATGCTGCCTGACCTATGGGCAATTTAACCTGGCCAATTCACTTGACCTGCACATCTTTGGATTGAGAGAGGAAACAGGAGCACCCGGAGGAAACCCACCCAGACACGGGGAAAATGTGCAAACTCCACACAGAGAGTCAACCAGAAGCTGGGATCAAACCCAGGTCCCTGGCGTCGTGAGGCAGCAGTGCTAACCACTGAGCCACCCTGGAGAGAGAGAACTGGTGGTGGTTTAACCTGTGGGTCACCATGTCTTAACCTCAGGCAAGGGGCGAGGTTAAGAAGGAATGCCTTTCATGGTAAGCTCAGCCATTGTGGGAGCTGAACATCATGCCATCACATCATAAATCACTGCCCAGCCACCTGAGCTAACCAGCATTATGAGTACATCCCAAACTAACCAGCCACCTCTGAATTTTGCTATGTGATTACATTCATTTATTTCATTCCCAGTACTTCACTTCCTTTAGCTGATTCAATATACTCTAACCCACACTTGTGATCTCCGTGCTGACCGCATTAAGATTCTTTACTGCGACTGAAGATGCACTGCTGTTTGGACAGGTCAAGAGAAGAGCCTCCCCTAGTTTGGATCCTTGTTCAGCGGCCAGGACGTCCCATGATACTGTCCAAATCCAGGAACGAGTGGAATGTAAAACAAGTGCTACTTGCTCACCACAGACTGCAAACACCATCTCATTATTTCCACGACGCCTCAGTCTGGCACAGACATGCTGCACTGACAATGCTACATTAACAAGGAACATCCATGAATTTACCGCATGAATTAGCTGCTCTCCCCCAAGACGTACTTCATATAATTTCATGCATATTTGCATAATTAAGCCTTATTAATAATTAATACCATCCCTGTCTCTCACAGCCTAGTTTACTCGCTTCAACTATTCCACCGCTCACTCTCCCTGCCTCTCCCTCTTTCTTTCATTTCCTGCTCTGTAATGATCTCCAATTACATTTCTCCTTGTGTTTTTTCTCATTTTCCTGTCTCAGTAGGCCAGCAGCAACCATGCACGCTTCAAAACTAGGGGATCATCAGGTTTCTGTCTCGGTAAGGACGCAAAGTGTCTCAGGACGAAGACAGACAGATGCAGTTAAGGCACAGCCCACTTGTGATATAATTCAAAAGTCGGAACAGAAATTAAGGGCTGAATGGCCTCCACAGAGAAGCTGCAAGTCATCACTACAGAGTCAATGGTGGAGCTATCTACCATACCGAACAGTGCAAAACAATTTTGTACATTTGTATAAACAGAGAAGATAGAAGGCCCACGTGGAAGCTGGCCATTTGGCCCATCAAGTCCACACTGAACATCAGAAGAGCATTCTACTACAACCCCACCCCTGTATTCCCCATGGCTAACCCACCTAGCCAGCACACTATGGGCAATTTAGCACAGCCAATCCACCTTACCTGCACATCTTCTGACTGTGGGAGGGAACCGGAGCACCCAGAAGAAACCCACGCAGACACAGGGAGAATGTGCAAACTCCACAGACAGTCACCCAAGGCTGGGATCAAATCCAGGCCCCTGGTGCTGTGAGGCTGCAGCACTAACCACTGAGCCACTATACCACCCCTGGTCAGGTGTTAAGAAATATCAAAATCAGATCTGATACAATTATTGCAGTTTACACGGCTCTTATTAAAAGTAATGAATTAATCTAATTACTGGTGGAAAGGTTTAGACCTATAGAATCAGTCAAGGCAGCCTGAAAGGAGGTATAAGGATTGAAATATGGGATTTCCTTGCACCATTGCTTCTGCTGCAGTAGCAGATAAACATCATGCTCACTGCTAAATTAAACAATTGTTGCTTCCAGCTAATTCTCAAACAGTGATGGAGTAGTCTCCTCCTCGGGAGGGTTTGGAAAATCATAAGGAATAATCACAAGTTAAAGCTAATCTGCGCTCCTTAAAAGAGGAGTCATTCTGAGGGGGATTTTGACCTGGGACACACTCAGTTGTGAGACAACACAACAAGAGAACAGGCTCCAAGTTATTCTGATGTTGCAGTCAAGGACTTGGGGCTAACGGGTGAGTTTCATCAGTGAGGGGAGTTGATTGGCACCACCTTCAATGTACACTCTCACCAGCACACCGGAATTAAAGCGGCTCAGGAAATTTGGCATGTCCATAAGGACCCTCACCAACTTCTACAGATGCATCACGGAAAGCATACTGTCCAAGTGCATAACGGCCTGGTATGGCAACTGCTCTGCCCGGGACCGTAAGAAACTGCAGAGAATGATGTGCACAGCCCAGACCATCATGGGAGCCAACATTCCATCCATGGACTCCATTTTGCATGGCTCATTGTTGCAGAAAGGCTGCCAACATCATCAAAGACCCATCGCACCCCGGTAATGATCTCCTCCAACCTCTTCCATCAGACAGAAGATTCAGAAACTTGAACACACGCACCTGCAGTTTCAGGAACAGCCTCTTCCCGGCTGGTATTAGACTGATGAATGGACTCTGTAGCCTCAATAAGCAACGTAACCTGTAGGCCTCTGTCTCACTATAATCTTTGCTTACTATGATTTGCTCGTAAACAAAGCTTTTCATGGAACTTTGGTACACGTAACAATCAATCAATCAATCAATCAAAGGCTCCTCCAACAGCACCTTTCCAACACCTGAGACATTTATCACGCAGAGGGTCATGAATAACAGATGCATGGGAATACCACCCCTATATTCCTTTCATGTATCACCTGGCAGGAAAGCTTGTCTTGTTACTGACACTGGATTGAAATAAACAAGCACCCTTCCGAACAGTGTCACCCCACAAGAGCTGCTCAAGAAGGCAGCTCACCCCCACCTTCACCAGAGCAATGACAGATGGGCAATAGCTGGTATCGCAGCCAGCGCTGCCCACATTCCCATGAATGAATGAACGCTAGATTAAGGAAAACCAGTCCCAATTTCTTTCTCAGGAAAATTCTTGTATCATTACTTTGTTGGTGTTTTGTAACGGTACAAGGTTGACGAGCATAATCGAAGAGTGTGGCGCTGGAAAAGCACAGCCAGTCAGGCAGCATCTGAGGAGAAGAAGAGTCGATGTTTCAGGCAAAATGCCATTGATGTGGTGTACGTAGACTTCCAAAATACATTTGCTACAGTGCCTCACAACAGAGTTGTGAGCACATTTAGGGCTCTTGGAATAAAAGTGACTCTAACAAATGGATACAAAATTGACTAAGAGACAGGAAATAGAACATAGAACATTACAGCACAGTACAGGTCCTTTGGCCCTCAATGTTGCGCCGACCTGTGAAACCAATCTGAAGCCCATATAACCTACACTATTCCATTATCATCCAATGACCATTTAAATGCCCTTAACGTCAGCCAGTCTACTACTGTTGCAGGCAGTGCATTCCACGCCCCTACTACTCAATGGAGAACAATGCCAAATCAATCATTTTCAGGCTGAAGAACATTTGTTCTCGAGTTCCTGAGGTCAGTGTTAAGATCCATGCTTTTCCCAGACAAGCTAAGTTTTAGTGTAGAGCACAATTTCATAGCTTGCAGATATTGCCACATTTGGAAGCGTTGTAAATGATGAGGAGACTGATGGAGAACATCAAAAGAGTATGCATAGGTTGGTGGAAAGGATGGACAAGTCAAACTTAAAGTTCAAAGCAGAGAAAAGTGAAGTGATTTGTTTTGGCAGGAAGAACATGGAGAGGTAACATAAAACAAAGAGCACAATTATAAAGAGGTCACAGGAGCAGAGACCTGTGCGTCTGATTTTGATTTGATTTGTTATTGTCACATGTACCTAAGTACAGTGAAAAGTTTTGTTTTATGTGCAGTACAAGCAGTTCATAACATATGAAGTGCATTAGGGTAATAGAACAGAGCGAGGAATAGAATGTTACAGCTGCAGAAAAGGTGAGTAAAGAGTGAGATCAATATTAAATTTAAAATTTGAGGAGTCCATTCAGAAGGTTAATGACAGCAGAGAAGAAGCTGTTCTTGAACCTGTCAGTGCGTGTGTTTAAGTTTTTGTATCTTTTGCCCAACGGAAGAAGTTGGAAGAGATTATAACCGGGGTGCATGAGGATACTACTGGCTGCCTTTCTGCAGCGACAAGAAGTGCAGATGGAGTCAATGGATGGAAGACTGGCTTGTGTGATAGACTGGGCTGTGTTCACAACTCTTTGTAGTTTCTTACAGTCTGTACAGAGGCCATTGAGCAGGATAGAGCAGGGTTAATAAGGCTGACAGTATCCTTAGCTTTATTAATTGGGGTGTAAAGTACAAGAGTTTTGAAGTTCTATAACATGCAATTTGAATCCCAACTAAACTATCAGGGTAGCACGATGGCTCAGTAGTTAGCACTGCTGCCTCACAGCACCAGAGACCCAGGTTCAATCTCAACCTTGGCCAACTGTCTGTGTGGAGTTTGCACATTCTCCCTATGTCTGCGTGGGTTTCCTCCCACAGTCCAAAGATGTGCAGGTCAGGTGAATTGCCCATGCTAAATTGCCCATAGTGTGAGGTGCATTAGTCAGAGGGGAATGGGTCTGGGTGAGTTACTCTTTGGAGGGTCGGTGTGGACTTGTTGGGCTGAAGGGCCTGTTTCTGCGCTGTAGGGAATCTAATCGATTGTGTCTAGTTCTGAGCACAGTACTCTGGGTGGGAACAAGATTCATGGGAATGATTCCACAATTGGGCAAGTTCAGCTCCAATGATATGGAATCCCTTTTGGCTGTGGTCTATCTCACAGTTGGCAAAAGCAGTGTTTGAGTCAATGACCCACAGGGAAACCTGGGATTCTCACATCCTCATTTTGTTTGAAGTTGTCCTTCATGAGAGAGAGAGAGAGAGAGAGAGAGAGAGAGAGACTAAAGTGTAGCTCGTAAGGAGCTGCAACCATCCCTGTTGTTATTATTTGTTCACAGGATGTGGACATAGCTGACCAGGACAGCTTTTATTGCCCCGATTTGCTCAAAGGGCATTGTGGGTGTGGAGTCACATGTATGCCGGACTAGGTAAGGATGACAGATTTCCTTCCCCAGAGGACATTAGTGAACCAGATAGGGTTTTTCTGACAATCAGCAACAGTTTCACGGTCATTATTAGACTATTAATCCCAAATTTCTATTGAATTTAACTTCCATCATCTTTCTTGGTGAGATTTAAACCAGGCTCTTGGGACATTACCTGGGTCTCTGGATTGATAGTCTCGTGGTCAGACCACCAGGCCTCCTTATACAACAGGGTGGAGGAGTCCAAATCTAGAGGGGAGAGAATTATAAGGGACCTCAGGTTTAAGGTGAGAGGGGAGAGATTTATAAGGGACCTAAGGGGCAACTTATACACGCAGAGGGTGGTGCGTGTACGATTGAGCTGCCTTGGAGGTGGTAGAGGCCAATACAATTACAACGTTTAAAGGACATTTGGACAGTTACTTGGACAGGAAAGGTTTAAAGGGATATGGGCCACATGAAGGCAAATGGGACCGGTTTAGTTTGGGAAACTTGGTCAGCACAGACAAATCGGTCCGAAGGCTCTGTTTCTATGCTGCATGACTCCATGACTCAATGACATGGGAAAAAGGCTGGAGATTGCCCGGACTCCATAATACAGCTGGTACAGGCACAACGGGCTGAATGGCCTCCTTTTGTCCTGTAATAACTCTGTGATTGTGTCACTCCTGTCTGGCGAGTGGACGGGGGGAGGGGGGAAGCAGGGAGCAAATGGTTTGTGCAGAATCCTTGCGAGGGGGAGAAAGGTTTTCAGCATGTGCTGCACGCCCTCCTTGAGCAACTGTAAACCAATCTAGAAATATCCAAACTATTCTGCAATCACGCCAACATCTAGACTCAGTGAGTCACTGACCCCACGCTAGTTGATGATCCTTTAGCTGGTGGGTGGCGAGGGCTGATAAGGGGGCTGCAGTTGACTTCTTCCCCGGCCTGCAGTCACAATGCAAGGGCCTGTGTTTCCAAATCAGGGTTTATGCATAATCAGTCTACACTGTGTACTTTCAGGGGATGCTCCTTGCATGCACATACTGCAGACTTCAACAAAATAGTGTCTGGCACCATAGATATATACCATTGAGTACGGGGGTATGACATCATGCTGAGATTGTATAGGACATAGGTGAGGCCTCCATGTTCAGTTCTGCTCGCGCTATAATGGGAAGGGTATTATTAAGCTGGAGAGGGTTCAATAGAGATTTACTAGGATGTCGCCAGGAATGAAGGGTTTGAGTTACACAAAGAGACTGCAGCTTGTTTCACTTAAGCAGAGGAGGTTGGGGTGGGGGTGGGGGGTGACCTAGTAGAAGTTAAGGTGAGGAGCACAGTTAAGGTGATTGGCAGGTGTCTTTTCCCTAGGGTGGGGGATTTCAAGACTCGGGGGCATATTTTTAAGGTGAGAGGAGACAGATTTAAAAAAGACTTGAGGGGCAATTTTTTTACACAGAGAGTGGTTCGCGTGTGGAATGAACTTCCAGCGGACGCGGGTACGGTTACAATGTTTAAAAGACATTTGGATAAGCACATGAGCCAGAAATGTTTGGGGGGATATGGGCCAAGCGAGGGCAGCTGGGGCTAGTTTGGTTTGGGAATGCTGTTGGAGCGAAGGGTCTGTTTCTGTGCTGGATGACTCTATGATTCTATGTGCATGAGCACACAGTGGTGTCAGTTTAGAGACTGATTTCATTCACAGCACCAAAACAAACTGACAATAAGACGGTAAATTTCACAGTCTCGGTGTCTGAATTCATATTCATAACACTACTGACACTTAGTTAATGCTAGATTATTCTTTTTGCATACAAATACAATTCTTTGGTGTCATATACTTTCATGTAGTTACAGTTGGTGGAGCTGTTCTATTTAATTTAGTAATAAGGTATCTTCTGGCTCCTAGCAGCGCTGAAAACATTTGTTATTAAATAGAGAAAGCTGCCTTTTTATGTTATTGAGCCACTTTCCATTTCATTTCCTACAGAAGGATTTCACAGAATGTTAATCCCATTCTTGTACAGAAGATTGACAAATCCACCCTTACTGGCCTCACAACAATTACACATAATTTGGTCTTTCTTTCCTTTTAAATGCTGTCAAAATTAATCATGGCATTTGCCATTTAAAAGGATGAGAATCATTTTCATAACTCGCTTATTTGGACAACTTACAGCGGCTCCAGAAATCAGTTATGATGAAACTAAATACATTTTATAGAACGTTTGCATCTCAAAGCTGTCCTTGCTCAGGTATCTGAGCATGGGGGCTTAGTGGTTAGAAAGCTGCCTCACAGTACCAGGGACCCAGCCTCAGGGAACTGTCTGCGTGCATGTTCTCCCTCTGTCCGCGAGGTTTCCTTTGGGTGTCAAAAAGTGTGGTGCTGGAAAGCACAGCAAGTCAAGCAGCATCCAAGGAGCAGGAGAGTTCCATTGGGTGCTCTGCTTTCCTCCCACAGCCCAAAATGTGCAGGTTAGGTGGATTGACCATACTAAATTGCCGATTGTGTTCAGGTATGTGCAAGTAAGGTGCATTAGCCATGGGAAAATGTAGGGGGATGGATCTGGGTAGGATGCTCTTCGAGGATTGGTGTGAACTTGTTGGACCAAATGGCCTGTCCCCATACTATGGGGATTCTATTAAAAAAAAGGCAGCTCCAAATTAATGTATTTTATGAATTCATAATGACAGAGCACAACAATGCCTCTACTTCCTCAGAAGGCTAAGGGAAATTTAACTAGCCAAAAAAAGACATGACCCACTCTCACTAGTATCTTTACATACAGATGTGGAAGGACACCATTTCGACTGGGACCACACATCCATCCTAGGACAAGCCAAACAGAGACACATGCAAGAATTCTGAGAAGCATGGCATTCCAACCTGAACTCTATTAACAAACGCATAGACTTGGATCCCATTTACCATCCTTGAGAAAAAGAACAGGAAATGACATCACCACATAAAATGACATCACCAATCCAAGGAAACCTAAACACATAAATAGAAAGTGGGCCATACTACCAGTACTTCACTGGAGGCTCACTGATGATGTTACCTAGTATGGTGATGAAACGTCTGAAAACGAACCTTCCAGCTCAGCGAGCAAACTTACATCCGGAATTCAGCATGTCCGTAGAGTCTCTTATCAATTTTTACAAATGCACCACAGAAAGCATTTTATCATGGCTTGGTATGGCAACTGCTCTGCCCAGGACCGTGAGAAACTGCAGAGAGTTGTGAACACAGTCCAGTCCATTACACAAGTCAACCTTCCATCCATGGACACCATCCACACTTTGCGCTGCCCCAGAAAGGCAACCAACATCAAAGGCCCCTCCCACCCTGGTTATAATCTCTTCCAACCTCTTCTGTCCAACAGAAGATACAAAAACATAAACACACGGACCCAGCAGATTAAGAACATTGATCTCGCTCTTTGTGCACCTTCTCTAACATTGTATTTCTCGCTCTGTTGTATTACCCTAGTACACTTTGTGTGGTATGATCTTCCTATACTGCACACAAAATGAAACCTTTTGCTGTACCAAGGTACATGTGACAATAATAAATCAAATCAAATCAAAAAACATAGGTTACAATTGATCAATTGTGCCAAGTATTTTGGCACTACCATTTCAAACTTGCTTGTTCTCATCTAGTTGCTAATTGTAGAGATTCACAAATGGTATCCCAGTGTCTGACTGCAAGCAATACCTATAATGCATAATATTTCCGATGTGGGCTCCCATTGTAAAGCTCATGGGGGTGAGGATGGAGGGACAGAAATCTAAACTGTGTGGGAAACAGTCAACAACCTGTGAAAATCAAGGTTCTGGCCAACAGTCGAATGAAGGAGAGTGAGGGAGGATCCCAAAAGCAGTCGGCTTTTCCAGCTTGGAAGCAGCATTGAGTTATTAATGACAGATAAATAAATAGTGAGAGCATCCAAAGACAGAGGTGTCCCCTCTCCAGGTATGTCTTTTTCTAAATTTTTCAGTTCAGAAATAAGCCTCAGCAGGTCGGCCATCATTGCAGTGGTGGGGTCCTTCCACAAGGGAACCTATGACCACAACCGAAGCCAGGCTTCATGGAGGTGTCTTTACACTTGCCTGCAATAGTTGGCCTGCCAATTAGCCAGGAGGCCATCAGGCAGCTAAGCTGTGGTGGAGGCACAAGTATTTCAGCTTCACTTTTCAAAGTTGCTACAGGTTATCACACAGGAAGTGATGGTACTTTTCAAACATTCATAGCATCAACGGCATCGTTCTGAAATTGAGAAATATGCTTTCTTCGGTTTTAATGCAGAAGATAAAAGTCAACAACTTGCTTGTAACATTTATTGACGGGACAAACATGATCAAGCACCTTACAATATATTCTTCTTGATAGTTATGGGGCTTTTCTTCCTTGTGGCAAAGGGGCTAAGCTTTGCATTTTGGGTTTCTCTCCCAGTGCCTAGAGATATGGTGGAAGCGGATTCAAATGTGGCATTCCTATGGGGCATTAGAAACTTTGTTTGGATAGTAATAGTGCACGGCGATTGGGGAAAAGGCAGGAGATGAGCACTAGGTACTAGGGCAGGTACAGGTATGATGGGCCAAATGGCCTCCTTCTGTGCAGTAACAATTCTGAGACATTGAAGACTGGACTGTTTACAAATTGGAGAGAAACTTGGAAACACAGGGGTCTGCTGTTCATGTCCATTTAGGAGTCAGAGGTCACACATTTTGAAGGCGCTGTTGTTCTGAGGCAGGCAACGGCCTAGTGGCATTATCACTGGTCTATTAGTCTAGAAACTCAGCTGAAGTTCTAGGGACTTGGGTTCGAATCCTGCCATGGCAATTCAATGAACAATCTGGAATCAAAGGCACAATGATGACCGTGAAACCATTATTGGGGGAAAACCCATGCAGATCTCTACTGTCCATTAGCGAAGGATGTTTGCAGGTCTGGTTTACATCAGGCAGACCCACTGCAATTTGATTGACTCTTAACTAACCTCTGAGCAATTAGGTATGGGAATAAATGCTGGCCTGGCATCCTACATCCAGCGAGTGAATTAAAAGCAGAAAGAACCTTGCTAAGTATATACAGTGGATTAAATGGCTAGTAGACACTACAACCTCAAATTACCCATGCTGGAAGGATTAGACATTTAATTCTGCAGCAGACCTTCCAATCAAATGCTCTACTTTCTTCATGATACTGTTAAATCTCTCTTGAGTTTTGTTGAAGTTTCTCAAAGGGACAACATCCATCACATATTGGACTGTTGCCTTGCTGGTGATTGAGAGGCACTCAATACTCAGAAGGTGCAACACTTATTGGTTTCCATGGAGCCTCATTCAGTCACATGTTATCTCTTTTGTCCTTTAAGGCATCCATAAAACCTAGCTCTTTGATGAATCCTTTGAACATCTGGCCTAAATGTGACTCAGTGACACATTTTGCTTTGTGACACTCCTGTACAACACTTTAGGATGTTTTATTTGGCTCACACTGATTTATAAACACAAGCTGTTGCTATAGTTTGATACCAACTCTTTCTCTCTCTCTCTCTCTCTTTCTCTCTCTCTCCTCCCTTCTGAAACTCTTGCATCATGGCTACACTGGTGTTTGAAGATGAGCACTTCTTGGGAATTGCTAAGAAAAGACACATTTTTGTGGAAGCTTTTCAATTTGCAATCATCAAGACAATTCACAAGAATACAAACTCAAGGGGAAAATTAGCATTTATACAGTATGAGAAGTGAGTGGTGATGGGTTGGCAAGTGGATTTTTATTGGTTAAGGTGTAGCCATGGAGGGTAAACTCATTGACAGTTAAGGTCAAGGTTGACTCTGATTGGACTGGGCATCACACTAAGAAATGGATTCACAAATGATGGTCACCTATCGTACTGATTTGAAGTGTGCATTAAACATGTACAGGATGAGTAAGCTAATGCAAATGGAGTCCTCCTGCTGATAACTTATGCTCCACATTGACTCATTATAACAAATAATGTTACACTAGTAGGACAAATACAAAACCAAAGAGAGTTACTCTAGATCAAGACATTGGTACATCTTGGATTTTGCCATTGTTCAAGCCAAAGATCTGAGTGATGTTTGTACCATTTGATCTATGCCCATTGGACAGATTGTTCCGTTGGTGAGGAACATCCATTTGACACAAGGACACTGCAAGACTTAAAAGTCCAAGTTCAGTGTCTCAGCGCTAGAGCAGTCCAACGAGAAGACGATTTCCAAATTCAGCCCATTTGGGAAAACCATCGCACATCCACCTCAATTCCAGAACTCTGGGATCCAATAGCCAGCTCGACACGGCTCCTGTGCTCTGACCATTGTGTTTGAGTGTCAGTCTCCAGGAACGGTTCAACAAAAACTGGAATATGTGACTTCCTGGAACAAGACAGGCCAGCCTCCTTTTCATGATAGTAAGGACCAAGACGACAAGCCAAGCATTCCAACAGCTCAATGCTGACACCCAAAAGACAAATCTGGAAGCTAAAGATCCACTAGTGAGAATATGCTGCGCTTCTTGCAGTCCCCTGGGCCATGAAAACATCAAGGTCAAAAGATCATCTTTGTTAAAGGATGGCGTCTCTGCTCCTTAAATTACAATGTCATCAGTGAACGTGAGTAAGAACAAATCCACCAATTCCTCAGCTGTGAATCCACAGTCAGAGTTGGCATTCTCCACCCTACCTGGCAATGCCCTGCTGTAGAATCCGTGGGATGGATCTCTATTGATCTGCAACAAACACTCAACCAATGAAAAGCAACAAAGCTGTGGCCCCTGTTCATATTCCGAGGTTTACAAAGTTGGTAGCTCTTTAACTCATATCAAGACTCCCTCCATGGGCTTAGGACAAAAAGAACTCCTCCAAACTGTGACTTCAAGAATATCACAACTGCAACTCTCTTCCAAGATGAGAGATAAATCACAGTCCAGAAACTATTATCATGTTTCCCTTTTGTCCACAGGAGGGAAAATGCTGACATGCATTTTCCAGAAGTCATCTACTTCCAGTGCCAGAATTACAATGTTGCTTCAGACTTTCTACAGGAACCTGTAACACAGTTTTTGTTCCCAGGTAACTGCAAGCTAAATGAGAACACCAGGAATTGCTCAATATATTCATTGACCTGATCGATGCATTCAATTCAGTAAATTGTGAAACATTGTTTGATTATGCTCCAGAGATTTGGTTGTCCAAGAAACGTCATCACAATTCCGTGATTGATTGGCGATGTTATGCTTTGACTGGGATTTCTGCAACAGACTACTTTGTGTTTGGACCAACGTCAGACAAGGTTGTATGATGGCCCCCATTCTACTGACAATCTCTCTGACTATGCTACTCAGCTCAAAAAATGATCAACTCCCCTCTGGTGTGTCTATTGTGTTCTGCCTACATTGACAACTCTTTGACTCCAGATTCCAAACTACACTAAGCAGCATTGACATAATTAATCTACAGTCTGCAGATGAATCCTGTGTCATTGCTCAGTCCACAAAAGGTTTTAAAGACACTCTCAATCTCTTCCATTCTCTATCAGCTTATCCCTGAATGTTAGAATCATAGAATCCCTGCAATGCAGATACAGGCCGTTCAGCCCATCAAGCCTGTACCAATCCTCTGAAGAACATCCTACCCCCTCACCCTATCCCTGTAACCCCTTCATTTCCCATAGCCTGCACATCCATAGACATTGCTGGGCAATTTACCAGTGGGCAGCATGATGGCTCAGTGGTTAGCACTGCTGCCTAACAGTGCCAGGGATCCGGGCGACTGTCTGTGTGGAGTTTGCACATTCTCCCTGAGTCCACGTGGATTTCCTTTGGGTGCTCTGGGGTGCTCTGGTTTCCTCCTACAGTCCAAAGATGCATAGGTTAGGTGAATTGGCCATGCTAAATTGACCATAGTATTCAGGGATGTGTAGGTTAGGTGCATTAGTCAGGGATAAATGTAGAGTAATAGGGGAATGGGTCTGGGTGGGATACTCTTCGGAGGGTCGCTGGGACATGCTGGGCCAAATAGCTTGTTTCCATACTATGGGATTCTATGATAACCTACACATCTTTGGACTGTGGGAAGAAACCGGAGCACCCAGAGCAAACTCAACACAGACACGGGAAGAATGTACAGACTACACACAGACAGTTGCTGTGAGGCAGCAGTGCTAACCACTGAGCCACTTTGTTGGCGAAGCAAAGTTCCTATCAACCCACACCTCATTCATCAACTCTACCATCTCCCAAATACATTGAATAGGAGACCCTGGAATTTGCTCACCACTCTCCATACCTATCCCAAGATGTCAACATTGATCCAAAACTGGATCAGCTTCACCAGCTCAGCCTCTGTGAATGACAGCAGTGAGGATTTGACAACCCTGAAGCATGACATTAATGACTAGGAGGTGTAATTTTTCCGAATGGGGACCACCGTGCCCCACGATGCATGGTGCTTAGAATCCCCAAGATGAGGCGGGGAGTGGCAGAGAAAAGGAAATCCTCTGGACCTCATTGTGCTGTGAGACATGGTGCTCCATGTTCCCAATAATCAGTGTTCAAAAACCAGTTCCGTTACATGACAGCCTGCGGCCTAACCCTGACTAGGTGTCATCCTCAAATCATGGCAGAGCCAACAACTGCTCCACCTGATCATAAAGCAGAGAAAATGACTTGAATGAATATAGTCTTTACCATAATTAGTAAGGTGGCGTACAGTTGTCAATTTCTTTGTAAATTAAGTAGCTTTTAAAATGTAAAGGGTTTTTAAGTGTGCCTAAAACAGAAGTTTAATTTAAGTGCACCTTTGAATGGTTGCAATCAGCAAAAATTCAACGCACTCATTACGCTGTTTTAGGGCTTCACTGGCATTTTGGAGGCAGTTCTGTCCTCCAGAGCACTGTTTCTTCAAATCAGTGAAAGATTGCAGAAACTGCATCACTTAAAACCTCGAAGAGGTCTACGCTGGTTTTTGTTGGTTTCACTTGCCCTGTGAAAATAGGCGACTGGCTATCAGCTATGGAGCCAACATACTGGCAGCAGTCTACTCTTTGGTACAGTGTACCCCACCATTCCTGGGAGCCACGTGGTGTGAATGGAATTAGCTGAAGGCTGCTATTTGTGATGGAGCGCCTTCAGTTGGATGCCCAGGGGATTCTCTGGCTGAAGACAGCTACAAAATGTCTTTTATGCTCACATACTCAATTCTCCAGCTTTCAATAAGCAATTTGCTGGTTGGTATATGTTAGCATCCAATTATATGGTAAATAGCTACTCATTTTGCAGTGATATGATTAAATGAAACTACACTCTTTCAATAAGTCGTGGCAATGATTCTTCATGTGCAGAAAATATCTCTTTACCGCAGTAATTTTGAAGTAATTAGGTTTGACATTCCTCTTGTGATAGAGAATCCGTAGCCATTATATAAATAAACACAGAGCATAAATCTGACCTTCAAACTAAGTCACACAATATTCGGTTCCTTTAGCATTTCTGAATAACCTTCCTTTTGGCTCATCTACTCCTGAAGCAGCCTTCAGTCCAAGACCATCAACAGAGATTTTCTCAATTGATAGTTCAACTAATGAGTGTCAGGAGGCTTTCTAAATGTAAGTACCTCACCGGGTCTTCCAGTAATGTCTGCATATGGATGCTGAGATGTTTATAGCTAGTACGGTCTTGTGTCTTACCAGAGAGTCATTTAGACAGCAAAACACCAGGGAACAATCATGTTCTGGTGTCAAAACAGAAAGGCAATGTATTAAGCTTAATTAAAACAAAAAAGGGTCAATTTTTGTTCGACTGCAATTTGAGTAAGGCTTTAACCACACAAGTCTTTTCTCACCCACCCATGGAGTGTGGGCGTTGCTGGCTCGGCCAGCAGTTATTGTCTGTCCATAGGGGTCTCTAAGGCTCTCATCTTGAGGTGCTGCAGTCCATGAGCTGGAGGTGCCAAAACAGAAATTGCTGGAAAACCTCAGCACGTTTGATAGCATCTGCAGAGAGAAATTAAGGTTAACATTTCAGCTTGAGTGACCTTTCCTCAGAATGCCAGGAGTTTGACCTATGTGACACTGAAGGATTGGCAATGCAAGGCTTTATTTGCAATAGCCGTTCCCTTTGCCGAGGTCAATGACACTTGGTTTGTCCATTTTCATTTCTTTTTCCCTTTTCTACTGGCTGTCCATTTCAGATATATATATATATATATATATATAGGCCAGAAAAGGTAAGGGCAGCAGTTTCTCTCCTGAAAGGGTAATAGTGAACCAGATGGGTTTTCTTTACCCCCAACAATTATCATCATTGCTCTTTGAACTTCACCATCTACCATGGCTGGATTTGAACTTGCATCCCCAGAACAAGGTCTCAGTCCCTGGGTTAACAGTTCAGCAATAACACCACTAGGCCATTGCCTCAGTCGCTTGCTGTGTTGTTGAAGAATTAATTCACATGCTCTTTATTTTTACACGGTTAGTGTAAGTGAATGAAAACTTCTGGCATTGATACTGTAAATGGCTGTGATTGATTATTACCTTTCCGAGAAGGGAAGTTGGCCAATGGCAATGGTGAAGGCCTGTCTCCTTTTGGTTGATGAGTTGAGACTGGGGCTCCTCCATGATTTATGATACCTGTGAGAGACTGTAGACCCTGTCTGCATACAGGAGAGGCCAGACTCCACCAATTTCGTGGAGGGGTTTGAAGGGTTATGCCCAAAACGTTGATTCGCTTGCTCCTCAGATGCTGCCTGACCTGCTGTGCTTTCTCCAGCGCCACACTTTATCGACTCTGACTTCTCCAGCATCTGCATCGTCCTTGCCTCTGACTGGTCTGAACTGCCAATTGTTGCAGTGGAGTTTGCAAGGACAGGAGTGCTGTGCATGGGCTGGGCTACCTTCACCCTTACACCATGCGACAAAAACAGCAATGGTGCAGGAATATCTAAAACAAACCCAACCCACAAATTTTAAATATCTCCCACATCAACCCAACTCGTTGAAAATCCATGCCATTAATTTCCTTTTTCTCTCCACTTGGCTCCTTGCACCTTTTTGGTGTTGCCAGTATTTTCTCTTTGTCCTCCACATTATCAACAACGACAGTATTCAGCTTTTGGAACAGAATAGAGAACATCTGTATATATAATGCAAAATAGCAAATGAATAATGAAGTCCTTTTAGTGTTTTGGCAAGTATAAGAGCCCTTTGTTGATCCTTAGCATCATATTTATGAGAAAATAAATCACCATAGGATTAGGAAGCTTGCACCAAAGCCTGTCTGTTACCCACAGTTTATATTTTGCAGTACCTGCTATGGTGAAGATTTGAGTGGCTGTTCTTATATTGTTCAAATGAAAATTGTAACTTCATTGCATTTTGTAACGCATAATAAAAATGAAAATGTAAGCAAAAACACAAAGCTTTAGAAGACACAAAAACGGTTTTGGCTCAGCAACTGCTGACCTTTGCTTTGCTCTGTTTTCCTATGAGGAGAAAGTGAGGTCTGCAGATGCTGGAGATCAGAGATGGAAATGTGTTGCTGGAAAAGCGCAGCAGGTCAGGCAGCATCTAGGGAACAGGAGAATCGACGTTTCGGGCATTAGCCCTTCAGGAAGGACTAATGCCCGAAACGTCGATTCTCCTGTTCCCTAGATGCTGCCTGACCTGCTGCGCTTTTCCAGCAACACATTTCCATCTCTGTTTTCCTATCCACAGATCTGCTGCTTTTTTACAGAATTTTCCTTCTATATTCCATTTCTCTGCTGCCTTCTACATGATGACTTTCTACCAATACAACAGATGAGTTGAAAGCCTGAATAAGGAATCTGCTTTTAATGAGGAACAATGAGAGCATAATGATGACATTTATAGGTTAAAAACAGTCTCTCATCCCCTGTTATGTGATCAGGGTCAAAGAGTATGGTGCTGGAAAAGCACAGCAGGTCAGGCAGCATCCAAGGAGCAGGAGAGTTGACGTTTCGGGCATAAGGCCTTCATCACTTTCTCCGTAATATGTGACGTTAACACTAACAAGTTTCTAACAGATTCTATGAGGAGAAAGTAGGTTAAAAACAGTCTCTCATCCCCTGTTATGTGATCAGGGTCAAAGAGTATGGTGCTGGAAAAGCACAGCAGGTCAGGCAGCATCCAAGGAGCAGGAGAGCTGACGTTTCGGGCATAAGGCCTTCATCACTTTCTCCATAATATGTGACGTTAACACTAACAAGTTTCTGATAGATTCTAACCAAACTGGTCAAACAGAAACAAAGATAGGCTGACTTTGTACAGAAAGTCTATCGTCTATTCCAATTTAAGAGTTCTCTCCTCAGTTCTACATCCTTTATACATCCAGACATTTTTTTTTAAAAAGGATCCTGTTCAGCTCTAGGTTGAGTAAGTGGAACCTGAACTTGGACCGTGTGGCTCAGTGGTAGGGACACTACCACTGCATCACAAGAGCCCTTATCCAACCTGCTTCCCACCTAACCTCCATTATTTGCTATGTTAACAATAACATGCAATTTCCAGGTTAAAAAAACGATCAAAATAAGGGTTAGAATGAAGAAGTAAGTTGCAGCTGGAAAATTCCCAAACGCTGTTCAAAAATTGGAACATGGTAGATGGCCAGAGGCAATGGGGAAACAAGGAAGAAGAAAAAAACAAGGGTGGAGGGAATGATAAGGGAAAGGATGAGGGAGAGACACCATTTTCCATTATCTCTAGGGCCTTTCCTACACAGTTTAGGTGGAGGAGAGCACCTGCAGAAATCCACTCACGTTACATTGCCTGATTTTTCATCAAGTAGAGGACTTGGGGTGCATTCTACACACTTGCTACCATGGCAACAATAACATTTATAAACGGTGAGTCATAGATTCATTCAGACGGAAACAGACCCTTCGGTCCAACCAGCCCATGTTAAACATAATCCCAAACTAAAGTAGCCCCACCTGCCTGCTCCTGGCCCATATCCCTCCAAACCATTACTCTTCATGCAATTATTCAAATGTTGCAACTGTACCCACATCCACGACTTTCTCTGGAGGTTCATTCCACACACGGACCACTCTCTGTATTAAAAAATGTCCCTCAAGTCTTTTTTTAAACATTTCTGCTCTCACCTTAAAAATATCCCCTTAGTCTTGAAATCCCCCACCTTACAGAGAAGACACTTGCCATTCACCTTATTTATACACCTCATGATTTTATAAACATCTAAAATGTCAGCCTTCAACCTTCGACGCTCTGGTGAAAAAGTCCCAGTTTATCCAGCCTGTCCATCTCTCAACTCCCAGCAACATCCTGGTGAATCCTTACTGAACCCTCTCCAGTTTAATAATATCCTTCTAATATACAGGATGAACAGAACTGTACAAAGTACTCCAGAACAGTCCTCACCAATATCCTGTACAACATAACGTCCCAACTCCTATCCTCAAAGGTGTGAGCAACGAAGGCAAGCGTGCTAATTGCCTTCTTAACCATCCTGTCTACCTGTGATGCAAACTTCAAAGAATTATGTACCTGAACCCCTGGGTGTCTCAGCTCTACAACACTACCCGAGATCCTACCTTTAATTATAAAGGTCCTGCCCTTGTTTGTTTTACCAAAATGCACAATCTCGCATTTATCCAAACTAAACTCCATCTTCCACTCGTCAGCCCGCCCATCCAATCCATCAAAATCTCTCTGTAATCAAGTGATGGCAGAAACGCCAACGTTCCTTCCATCATGGTATTGACCTGGAAACCTTCCCGTTTTTACAGCCCTCGTGTGGGGTGTGCTGGTGTGCTGGTAGAAATTACAGGTTAATATTCAATCTGTGAATGCATTTTACTGAGCCATCATGTCCTGGAGTGGAACCTGAACACAGAGCGCTCCCATTCCAGAGGCAGGGACACTATCCCCTTCACCAGCAGTGCTCCTCAATGAACATAGAGACTTCAATTATTCACGTTTTAGTGTTTCTGACTTTCAAAAAAAAATTCTACATGTCAAACATATTCAACACAGTTAAAACATCCCGATTCATTTAAAAAACAAACACTCATGGCCAATTCACCTAACCTACACATCATTGGACTGTTTAGGAAATTGGAGCTCCTGGATGAAACTCACACATACACAAAGAGAATGTGCAAACTTCACACAGAGAGGCGCCCAAGGCTGGAATCGAACCCAGATCCCTGATGCTGTGAGGCAGGAGTGCTAACCACTGAGCCACCATGCTGGTCCAACGTGCTGCTGCAGGCACTCGCTATGTGGGAGGGCCCCGAGAAGCCTTCCGTGTTACTTCCAGGTTCCCAGAAGGATCCCTTGTACCTGACTAAGGTGGGGAGGGGAGAGGTTGAAAGGTCAGGGGAAGCATGCTATCACTGAGGGTCTGCTGGTGCCTCAGGGTCGTGGGGTCTAGAAATGAAGTAATCCCCTTTTCCAGGACCAACCTGCTTAGATCAAGTTGTCAGGCTTCCCACCAGATAAGGCCATCCCCTTGGATTCAGCAAAATGGAGGCAAGGAAAGAATGAGTGGGCATTGATTGGCCATTTAAGAGAGCCCAGGGTAGATGGGTTGTCCAATTACCTTCATTGGCTCCGTGAAACTTCAAACAGGTTGGGAGGTGGTAAGAAAGAGCATGCTGGGTATTAGCAGCACCACACACCCCTGTCTCTGCTCGTGGAGAATAAAAAATAAATTCATTCGCACCTGCTAATACTTGAAGATTAACTTATCACTGGCACAAACTCATGTTTCCTTAACTGTTTTAATTATGAATAGAAATGTTCTGATTTACTATTTTAATGAAATGATGGGTTCCAGTTCGGGTTAAGTTTGATTTATTGGTTTGCAAGTGTGCTCCCTGTCTTTCTAAATGAAGCACGATAAGAAACTCATGAATCATTGATATCAATGCCATATCTAACTCCAATAGCATACTCATTATGAAACTGGAACGTTATAATTCAACTACAATTAATTCTTCATATCACATAAAGCTTTCACCGTGTGCTGAAGATTTTCAATCATTAAATATTCTAATAAGACTTCATGTACATTTACATATTAACAAAGTCACAATTATTTCCTGGAATGAAAATGCTCCACAGCTTGACTTTATGAAACATCAAACTGAAACAGGTGAGGTAAACTAAGCTTTCATATTTTGTTAAAATTCATTTTAATTTCCAGTAGACTATTGCTTCTGGAGAGAAGCATTACCGTAAAACATCATTGTCAAGGAGGGAAAATCTGATCTTGTGTTTTGAGTAACCAATGATACCATTATGTTCTGAAATTACAGTGATAAATGTAAAAGGACATTATAATTTGGTAGCAAGTAACAATGTCGGTCTCAAAAGATGTAACTGAGTTTTGTCATGGGTAATTTTATTAATGTTAGTCATATAAATACTGCGGCCACAAAAGAAGATCAGAGTCTAGGAATCCTGCAGTGACTAACTCCCCTCTTGCAGCCTGTCCACCATCTACAAGAGATAAGTCAGGAATGTGAAGGACTACTCCCCAGTTGCCTGGATGACTGCAGCTCTCGTAACACTTAAGAGGCTTGAAAGCATTCATGTAAAAGTAATCCAATTGATTGGCACTCCATCTTCAACATTCACACCCTTCACCACCAATGCTCAGTTGTAGTAGCATACACCATCTAGACTTTGCACTCTAGTAAATCGTCAAGGCTCCTCAGACAATACCATGCAAACCAACTGCCCAATACCATCTAGAAGGACAAGGGCAGCATGTACATGGGAACATTGCAAAGTACAAGTTCCTCTCTGAGCCACTCACCATCCTGTCTTGGAACCAAATTGCCATTTCTTCAGTCAAAAACCTCGAATCCCCTTCATAACTGCATTGTAAATGTCCCTACACTCTATTGACTTCAGTGGTTCCGAAAGGCACGTCTTTTTCCATAGCAATTAGAGGTGGACAATAAACACTAGACACCTAAACCTCCCAAATGAATAGAAATAAAGGTACATTTTGCATACATGGCAAATCATGGTTGCCACATGTACTTTGAAAACCACATCTTTGTTTAAACTAGACTTGGTAACTGCAATCCTGAAATATAATTAGTTGTAAGTTGCATGTTTTGAAGTTAGTGGAATATTAAAGCAAAAGCTCACAAGTAAACTGAATTCCTGAATCCCTCTGAATGTGAGAAACCCCCATATAATTCATTACAGAAGAGAGATCTGACCTATCTGGACACTAATATGATCAATAAGGATCATGTGTCAAATTTACCTGCATTTATTGCACAGATAATCATCATCCAATATTTAAAAACTTACAGATCTCACTAAAGGTAAGTGAATAGTGTACAAATCCATTGGTAATCCATGCAAATTAATTCCAATGAAGTACTTACTTTCAGCTTTTCAATGCTCATAAGACAGATGTAATCACTAATCTTGATCAGTTGTTGATATTTAGGAGTGCCCTATCCTTTTTAAAAATATTTACGTGACTTTCCCAAGATAAACCTCTCTCTGATGCCACCTGATTTTTTTTACTGAAACATTGTAAGTATTTTTTGACAATTCTGACAGTGGAGAAAAATTATTTTCCATGTTTTTATTTGAAAACTATAAATTTCAGCTGCCATTCTCACTTACTGTTATTGACTATTGTCCTCTTACAGTCTTATCTGACAACCGCAGTAAACCATGTTACTAGAGAGAAGTCAACAGGTAGATTTTCCAGTCAGAACATGGATTGGCACACATCATGTATGTACAGGAAATAATTTATTGCACATTGTCGACAAACAAGTCAATAAATATGACATTTGTAAGGAATTAATCAAAATCTCAGCATTGACCTTTAAAACATTAATGGGCCTACCTTTTGTAATCCAACGTTCTGACTTGAGGTTACATTATGAAAGTCACATTGTGTTTCCTTCCAATGGTAATTTGCATTCATAATGGGTAAAGTCACCAATGTCCCATACTCTCACTTGAGAGGGATGACTGACAGTGAGTTTAACCTGATGATCACCACATCTCAAGAGGCCTTCATAGTGATCTCAGCCAGTACAGGAATTAAATCCACACTGTTGGTGTTGTGTTGTATCACATACCAGCCATCCAGCCAACTGAGCTAACCAATCTCTCCCTCCATCTTTGTACTTATGTTGAGCCTTTAACACTTTAATGCATTCCAAAGTGCTTTGCAACAGCAGTATTCTGCAAGATATGACACCCATCAATGTAGGAGATATGAGGACGAAGCTTGTTAAAGAGATATTGAAGAATGCCTTCAAGGAAAAGGTGGAGCGAAGGAGACACAGAGCGATTTAGAGAGAGAATTGCAAAGCTTAGGGCTCAGGCAGCTTAAAGCGTTCAAATTGGAGGAAGGAAACTGGGTATGCATAAGAGATCTGTTTTGGAGCTCTCAGGGGTTACTGAGATAGAAAAGTGGGGGGTCCTGGTGGAATTTTAACGTAACGGTCAGGGAGTTAAAGTTGAGGTGTCATTGTGGAAAAAGTAAAACAGATCAGGATTCTCCCTCCTCAATGCAAAACATAAGCAATCTCTTCAATGCTCATGTGTGTCGCTGCCCATTAATGAGCTCAAGAACTGTTTCAGATCTCCCCATATATCTGTAAGACTACGACCTGACTGAAAATGAAGCCAGAATTCACAGCAACAGCTTTGACCTCTGTTAGATTGACGTATAGCTGGGAAGCTACCCAGCAAGTTAAAGGATGGGATAAGATATAGGCATCTTTACTGAATCCCATACGAGCACTGTGAGGACAATTGACAAAATTGCAAATGGATATTTATTGAGTCCTACTTAATTAAGCCTACCTTTTTTTTCCTGCAGCCAAATGTCTATTTGTTAACTCTGATATCTTGTTAACTTTAGCTGGTTTCTAACCACCTGTTCAGTGATGCTATTATGCACCTTTGGGGTCAGTGGGATTGAACCTGGGCCTTGTAGTCCAGAGGGAGGGGCATGACCAATTCACTATGAAGGAGAAAGTGAGGACTACAGATGCTGGAGATCAGAGTCGAAGAGTGTGCTGAAAACTCACAGCCGGTCAGGCAGCATCTAAGGAGCAGGACAATTAATATTTCGAGCTTAAGCCCTTCATCAGGAAAGGCTTCCTGACCGGGTGTGCTTTTTCAGCACCACACTCTCCACTATGCTACAAGAGTTCCCCTTTCTAGCTTGTCTTTTTCTTTTCCAGAAATGGTCCTAAACACAACTGAATGTTTTCCTTGTCATCACCAAACAACCAATAAAATTTCTCATCTGTTAACCACCACCAGTAAATCACCCGGGTTTCTGATTAATTAATTCATGCACGAAACCTTGTTAAGGGCAATGCAGACCGTCAAAGGTGAGGAAGAGGCAAGGACGGGGGAGAGGGTTAAATCAAAATGTAGTTGGAAAAAGAGATCAAGCACTCCACTCCCTGGGGTGTCCATCTCTCTCCAAAGGCATTGAAAGTATTGGTTGCCACCACGTGTCCCCTGTCCAAGAACACCCAAACAGTCGGCGGCTATGACCTCTTCCACAACCGCTGCCTTGACCTGTTAATGACCAGCTTGGCCAACCACACCCACTAGGAAGTCCCCGACTTACTCACACCTCTCCACAAAGGCCAGGAGTCTGGGGCTGGACTGCAATCAAAAAGCACAGCGAACCACGCCTGGTGGTAAGAGAGTATGTCAAGGCACATCCGAGTGCGAATGATGGAGTCAAAGTGGTGGGGTGCAGCAGTAGTATCCCTTACAAAAACCTTCTTTGTTAAATTTAATCTCCACCCTCAAACTGTCCTCCACTCAATGAATAAGGGTCTTGGGTTGGTGGTTGATGAAAAGTGGGATAATCGATTTTTTAAGCTGATGTGCCACTGTAAAAGCAATATTGCTATCATTGGGTTTGCTTTGGGGATGCTGAATGCTTTACTCTTAGTAAGAGATCTGACTAGAGTTAAAGATCTTTGAAGTAACCATTATTCACATACTTGTAATGATACACACGACTCTCAAACACAGGATCTGAGCTAATGTCCCTTTCTCAGAAATATCCTCATCCTTATGTGCCGACTGTATAAGGACCACTGACTCCCTACAGAATGGAAACAGGCCATTCAGCCCAACAAGTCCACACCGACCCTCTGAAGAGTATCCCAGCTAGACCCACTCCGCTCTCCTAACTAATGCACTTAACCTACACATTCCTGAACACTATAGACAATTTAGCATGGCAAATTCACCTAACCTGCACACCTCTGGATTATGAGAAGAAACCCACGCAGACAAGGGAAGAATGTGCAAATTCCACACTGACAGTCACCCGAGGCTAGAATCGAACCCAGGTCCCTGGTACTGAGGCAACAGTGCTAACCACTGAGCCACCACACCACCCCTGTCAGAGTGTTGCATGCATACTTTAGCAACTATTGAAGGAATGATATTAGAGTTAACCCTTTATGCTACATCTCTAACCAAGCCTTTAACTATAAGAGGACAATATTCATTAACATCTACATATCCTCCTGTGTTTCCCTTCAAAGCCTGTGTTTATATTGGGATAACCTCTCTGGTGGTTCCCCAAACACATATGGTTTTCACTTTGAGATTGTTGAAGATCTGCTGTCTCTAAACTCATTCACTTTCTTTGATCTTTTTCCTCTCCTGCTTACCTTCTCTTTCACCTGGACAGGAAAGGTTGTCTGTTTTTGAACTGAGTGGAATTTTTGACTTCTGCTTGGTGGTGGACATAGTGGCTGTGTGAAGGATTTGATGAATTCTCTTTGATAGAAATATTATCATGCTCTGGATAGTTTTGATATCCCCAATAGGGTCTCAGTCATAGGCTGGTCTTTTCCCTGAAAATGATCTGTAATGGTATCCTATTGTATCAGCCTCAGACTGTGTGTCTGGATACTTAGTAGTAACTTGGTGATTGCATTCATAAATTATCATTGGTGTGTGATCAATTTCAATCTTTAACTGTGGTCCTCGAACATGGTCAGAAAATTTCTCTTATGGCCAGGTAACTGCAAGTGATTCTTTTTCCATGACTGTGGATCCAAAATCAGTTTCACTTCAGAACTTTGAAGAAAACCCTTCTGCCATCATTCTGAGTTTGGATTAAGACAGCTCCCACTTCCATTGATGACGAATCTTCCACTTCAATAACTGGAAACTCAGAATCATAGTAAGCCAGGATCTCTGATGAGATTAACATTTTAAAAAATATTTTCTCAAAAGATTGCTGTTGATGATTAATCCAACAACATACATGATCTTGGATTTGAAGAAGTCTTAAAGACTCATTGCTCAGGCTAACTTGGGTAGAAGTTTGCCCATTTAGTTAACCACTGCCATAAACCTTTGGAGCTCTATGGTGTTCTTTAATGTTGCAAATCTATTATTATTTGTTTTCTCATTGATTCCTGTTTCTTGGACTATGAGGCGTAAGGATTTTAGTGTGTGTTTCAAGAGCTTGTATGTATCACTAAGTGTTAAACCATCTTGTTGTGTTTACAGAACATCTCTTATTCTCTTGTTTTGTTCTGCCTTTGTTGAGCCATGGGCAAAAACAAAACATTATCTATATGGCAAATGATACCTTGCCTACATTTCAATATATCAGACATTCTCCTCTGGAAGATATCTGGTGCAGACATGATCCCAAATGCTAGAGTGTTGAAACAGTAACATTTGAACCACATTTTTTGCAGGTTGTTAGAAGTTGCACTTGTTGGAATCCATTGTATGCATCAAGCTTAGTCATGAGTTCATGGAATGCCCTGCCAGTAGCAGTGGTGGACTCTCCCTCTTTATGGGCATTTAAACGGGCATTCGATAAACATATGGAGGATAGTGGGCTAGTGTAGGTTAGGTGGGCTTGGATCGGCGCAACATCGAGGGCCAAAGGGCCTGTACTGCGCTGTATTTTTCTATGCTCTATGTTCAATGCAGAGCTCTTGTTAACAGATGCCATCGGGTGTACTTCACATTCTACTGCCTTAACTCAATTTTTTTTTAGATTAGATTCCCTACAGTATGGAAACAGGCCCTTCGGCCCAACCAGTCCACACCGACCCTCTGACTAATGCACCTAATACTATGGACAATTTAGCATGGCCAATTCACCTGACCTGCACATCTTTGGACTATGGGAGGAAACTGGAGCACCCGGAAGAAACCCACGCAGATACGGGGAGAATGTGCAAACTCCACACAGACAGTCGCCCAAGGCTGGAATCGAACCTGGGATCCTGGTGCTGTGAGGCAGCAGTGCTAACCACTGAGCCACCGTGCCGCCCAATTGCATTAAGTTAACATTAATTCTGATGGATCCATTTAATTCTGGAGCTAGTATTTTACCTGAACACCAGTTGGTGGATTTCATAACTCTTAAATCAAAATCTTTGTGATCAAGCGACCATGGGCCAAAATTGGACATTCTAAATTGACCCATAGGCTGGAGAAATTGGGGCTGACAGAAAATTGCATAAACTAAACTAAACAGCAGCTATTGGCTGCAAACATCAGTGGAAACCAAGCTCAAAGAGATCAGAAAGTTGGAGAAGTATCGATCAGACTTTCTGGCACATTGACTGCCTGGGAATATGTACTTTACACCTCCCAGCTTGATACAGTGAAGGGTGCTGGCATGATACTTTTGGATGATTTGAACCCAGCTCATCACTCCATGGGCCAAAGGACACAGAACATTCTGGAAGGTCTAGGGCGAGGGCGGATAACAACATACACCTGGATGCTACTTCCTCAGTGAAGATTCAGTTCAGTGAAGATTTGCACAGAAATCTCGCAACAAGACTTGTGGCAGAAGACTGTGCAGCAACACAAGATCCAGGAAAAGATCTGACTTGACGTGCTAGAGCCACTTTCATTGAAGAGTCAGTCCTAGTGTCAGAGAGGGAGGAGACCCCAATGACCCAGCTCCAACATGTGGAGTGCTGCAGGTAAGATCTTTTCTGAGACAGACAGAGATGTAGAGAGTAAATATTGTGGGAATTTGAGAAATGCTCGCATGGTGCTTTTTAATAAGGGATCTTTTGTTCATAAAATAAACTGCAAACCGAATTCTGCGTCCCATTGTTTGACTTGCTGACAGTGTGCTTGGGTAAAATGTGTTTAATAAATGAACTGGTTCAAGAGTCCAAAGCACGTACAACATCATGTGATGCATCATTCCTATTCCATTTCTTACGCTTGATACAGAAGTTGTTGTAGGGCCTTCCTGCATGTAAACAGACAAATGAGTTTAGCGTCCGCTCTTAGCACGAAGATCAAACCTCTGAGGAGTTTTGCAAATTTTCTTCTGAACTCATTGTCTTGTTCTTGTCCATTGACCTCTGACTTTATGATATATTTTCAGGCCTCTTTCCTGCCTTACAATCATCATTCTTAGTTCTGAATGTCATGTTCTGCTGCAGACAATTCTATGCTTTTAATTTCAAAGCTATTTCCTCTGCACCTTGAAGCCAAACTGATCAAAGTTGCCAAGTCACGCTGTTGAGCCATTTGACTTCATTAGAAAGAGCTGAGACTCTAGCTCCTATCCCTGGATAAAGGTCTGTGTGATATCAATTGACTTCAGTGCAGGTTGTTATGAAGATGTGGATGTACTATACCTTTAAGAGGGTTAAAAGCTCACAGTGACAGCACCAAGTGTTCTCAATAAGATTCAACGTAACATGTGTTCCAGCTACTGGGATAGCTGGTTGCTTGGAACCGACAAAACAGATTTGGATTAGGCCAATCAGTTTAAATTATACCCCGAAAAATACCAAATTCCAATCCAGTTTGAATTGAGCATATTGACAATTTTAAAAGCCGATGACACAATCTGATGCTTTGGGGGCATAAGATCAAGGAAAATTGAACAGTTGAGAGGAAAACTGCCATGCTACCAGCATGTAAAGACTGTCTGAAAAATAGCTCTCTTAAAGGTACCTTTATCAATCAGTAACCTGTGAAGCAGAAACCCAAGAAGAAAAGACAACAGGAACATAGAGAAAATTGAAAGCTGCCTGGTTTTGAGATAAGAAGTTTTGTCTTGTAAATCGCATTCGGCAGTTTTATTGGACTAGTATTATAGAAGGGAAGGTAAAAGATAGGTTAGAGGAAGGAGTTATAAATAATTGCTGGTTAATTATTCTCTGTTATACTTTAAGAAATAAAGTTGTTAATTTTTATTTTAAATAGTTCTTGGCATCTCAAATTTTCACAGATTACTGCACGGAATAAATCTTTTCTGTGTTGCCGGTTTACAGAAAGCAGGAGGGTTGTAACAGAGTGTTCCGGTATTGTCTTTGTTCACTTCACTAAGATCAGGGATTTCATCGCTGTCTGCTTCTTGTGTCGAGCTTTCCTTCAAAGGATTCTTCTGGTTTTCACATGCACCTCTTTTTCCAACATTGCCTAGTTTCAAAATAAATGATGTTGCTACATCATGGCGGTTTTTAACAGAAAAATTTCCACTCTTTCCAGGCCTTCCACCCTCCACAGTGGAGGCAGTGTAAAATGGCTTCCCTGGTGTTGTCCCCACCCAGTTTTGGTTTATCACCCAATAAACTAAATGGCTTCTATCAGCACTTGCCATGGGATTTCTCACTGACCCTTCGTAGTTTTGCTTTGGAAATGGGGCTGGCCTATTTGTTTGTGCAGCCTTGCTCACCATCAGATCTTTTCTGACAGCAGACAAAATGAGGATGTTCTTCTAAAATGCTGACAACCATTTTTGGGTCTTACTAAATCACTTCTTAGTGTTCCGCACTCACAACTGTCAACCTAATGATAAAGGTGGACAATTCATATCATCATTCACAGAATCCTTACACTGTGGAAGCAGGCCATTTTGGCCCAACAAGTCCACACCGATTCTTCATATAGTAACTCACCCAGACCCTATTACTCTACATTTACCACAACTAATGTACCTCAGCAACACATCCCTGAACACTATGGGCAATTTAGCATGGCCAATTCACCTAACCTGCACATCTTTGGACCATGGGAAGAAACGGGAGCACCCGGAGGAAACCCACGCAGACACAGGGAGAATGTGCAAACTCCACACCGACAATTGCCCGAGGCTGGAATTAAACCTGCGTCCCTGTCACTGAGCAGTGGTAGTGCTAACCACTGGCCCACCAGGCCACCTGGGATTCACTACCTTCTTTGTTTTCAATGATAACATTTTTCCCATTCTATTATAATGTATTTTCAATGAGTAGCGATCTCATTCAGATTTCCACTCCTTGAATGTCTACTGAAATAGAATTCAGATTCTCATTCTGCCTAGCTTCTCTGTCCCTTCTTCGCACGAGGAGAAAGGTCCGCATTTGTGACAGCGGATTTCCTTCAGACATGTAGAACTCGCTGCTCGTTCTCATATGTTCTGCCACAGCACATAACCGACAGAGGAAGGTGAAGCTCGCCTTTGTATAACAGCAGTCAGCTCCTACACTCTGCAGTGCCCAGAACCCCAAGCAGACATGTTGGCAGATGGTGTCAAAACAAAGGTACATAAGGTCAGTATAAGGTATAGGCACCAAGTGGATAGGGTGCAGAACAAGTTGCCAAATGGATGGGGTGGTTGGGAGGTAGGGTACCAATTGGGGAGGATGGTAGGTTTTGTAGTGGGTCGTATGCAATTGGATGGGTGCCAGGTAAGCTAGGGTGAAATGTTGGCGGCTGACAGTGTGGCAGGTGGGTCAGACATCTAATGGGATGTGGGTAGAGTGCCTCTGAGGGGGAAGCTATGTGGGTAGGAGGTAGGGTTCCATAGGTAAGATTTCAGTCGGGTAGAGTACAAGGTAGCAAAGAGACCAGAAAATGATGCAGTGTTTAAGGCAGTTCGGAGATAGCAGGAGTGGGAGATAGATGGAGGCTGATTGGGTCTGGAGTAGGGGAAGGGGCTGGGGAGGGTGACGCGTTGGGGATGTATCAGGTCTAATAGCTGGGGGAGGTGGTTTGTTGAGTTCTGGTGGTGGGTGGGGGGAGGGGGCGGCGCAGTTGGGGACGACTGTTGGATCACAGCCTGGAGGTTGTCAAGGATTTGAGGGAAGTGTGATTGGGGGTGTGAATGGGGTGTGTGAGCTGACTATGGGATCTGTCAAATTATTGCTCGGGAGTTAGACTATGTATTTAATAGTCTAGCTTTTATCATAACTAAATTCCCTGAATTCAATGTGCACTTCTGGAAGGTTCTGGGCACAGCAAATTGCCCAGTGGAATCTTTGATTTCCGGGGCAATTCCTTTGGATTCTGCTGTGTTGAGGATTCTGCAGGGTCCCAATGCTCACCTCCCATCTATACTGGAAAAAAAACAGCTGTCCGGCCATCGGAAAACCCAGGCAATAGTTCAACAATCAGTCAAACGGGAGTCAAAGGCTTCGATAACATCTTCCTCAGCAGTTGGCTCCTTCTGCAGCCCTTCTGCCTAAGTAGCTTATCATCTGCAATACTCCAGACAACATGCAATCATTTCATTCGTCGTTGTATCACTCAATTTCAATACAGAATGGTACACTTTCTCTTGTTTTTCTGTTGTTCAGTCTTGCTGGGGCTCTCTATTAAACATCTCTGGAATTGGAAGACTGGAATGTATTTAGTTCCCTGCCAGTTGCTGGTCTGTCCACATGACTTGCCTCTCCGTGCCCTGAAAACAGAGCTGACCTTGATGTCCACAACCCCCTGCTCTCTCTCTCTTGCTGTTTAGCATAATGTCAGATGGTAGCAAGCAGCGAACAAGTCCAAACATTAGCATGGAAAGGTTGTATCCTGCTGGTTTATGTTAATTCTGGGGTCTGTTTACTACTTGCTGCCATCTGTTGCTGTTGACAGATTGTCCTAGAAGATTTTGGGTGTCTTATGTTTCATAAGAGTTCTGGCCAAAGACAAAGATCTCTTCAAAGTGGCCTTTATTTACATGCTTGTAATTAGACACTACATCACAAAGCATGAGGTCAAAGCTACGGCTGCTTCCTTAAATTCTCCACGCTTTCATGATCATGACACCCTCATGATGTAGCTCTCCATGTTTATTCTCAGTAGCTAAAGTTACCGTAGTGTTAGAGTCATTCCGTTACTCATACAGAAGTACGTTGAAATAGCACAGAAAAGTTTAAATGATAAAATAATACTTTAACAAGAAACTTGATGCAGCTTGGATTTCAAAGGATTGTTGACTTACCCTACATTGGGAAGACTGCACTGGCAGGTGACAATAGAATCCCCACAGTGTGGAAGCAGACCATTCGGTCCATCAGGTCCACACCTACCCTCTGAAGAGCATTCCACCCAGGCTTACCCTTATCACCCTGTACTTTCCAGCATTGGTTTCCTTCTGGTCATTGGATAATCAGGAGATTTTTCAGGGTAACCCGTTATATGGCATCAGAGATATAGCAATGCCCACCTCAATAATGTGATTAAAGAGAAAGGAAACAAAGTTGATTGTCAAAACGAATTGTTTGAAGAGTTGCTCAACACAGTACCTGGTGGATGCAGTGACCCTATTACATTTTAAAGTATTCATTACCCTCGCCAGGGGTTTACATCCGAGACATCAAATCAGTTTGTTTTAATATGAAGCATGTACAAACTATCAAACTGTTGAAGGTGAAGGCTAGATTCTAACATAAAGCTCAGAGAAGCTTTATGTTTATAATAAGAATATTAATGGGACCATTTTTCAAATTTTACTTTCTTGCATTTACTAGCAGAGAAAAGAATCTCTGCCCATCGTTAGGTTATAAGAAATCATCTGTCCCCAAGAAAAGGCACACTTAATTATCAGTACTGAACAGGTTAAAAGAAATCTGACAAACTGCTCAGAAAATACTGTCTGTGAATATATTTTCCTAGATCTCACTGGAAAGCTGAAGCCAATTTCGACTGTCAGAAACTCTTTACTTAAATGCAGCTGATTAGCCTGTCAACTCATGTCAATAAATTCTTTTTCATTCTGAGAAATATTATTGCTTATTAAATCAATATACTTTCACAGTGGAAAAACATCCCTTCATTAAGACGCTTAGTTTTACAGGCAAAGTATTTCAAAACAAAGTTTTGACTCATAAAAAGCTGCATAAAGAGAAAACCAACTATAATTATTGGGTTGATAGATTTCTAATGAGGCACTTACATGTTGAAAGTGTCAGGTTTTTGCCTTCACTATCTCGATTTGGCAGTAATCCTTCCTGACAATCATCTTCCTGTTTCAAGGACAGGGCATGCAAGTTAAATGCTAAATACAGGAACAAATAAAAATTCAACTAAGCTTTTTATAGGCTTTCCGTTTTCCTGATACATATGTATCTACTAATGACCCAGACTTTGGTATACAGTGCACAATTTCAACATTTACAGAAGATACAAACCTGGGAATTGTTAATGCATGAGGAAGATGGAGGAAAACTTCCAAATGATATAGGCAGATTGGTGGGATGGGCAGACAAGTGGCAGATAAGATTTGATGCAGAGAAGCATGAAGCAATTCATTTTGGTAGGAAGAGAGTGAAGTAAAAGTTTTTTTTTTAAATTGTATAATACTCATAGTAGTGCAGGAGCAGAGAGACCTGATTGTATATGCAGTATATATCAAAGGTGGCAAAACAGTCTGACAGCGTGTGAATAAAGTCTGTTATGCACCAGACCAGATCCTCTCAAAATATTTTAAAAAGGTAGACTAGACACTAGCTTTTTCTTATTTTAAAGGTAGATGTTAAGTATGTGTTCTAAAGCAATGCGAGTGGTCAAACTACTCGACGTTAAACAAAACATAATTTATTTAAACACTGTGGTTAAGACATAGGTACAAATAAAGAGGAATTTAGAGTAACTTATTCATATTTAACTGTATAATTGATGCAGTACCTATCATTAATGAAGTCGTTATGCTATAATGCATATCCCAAAAATTTCCTGCAAACACGATCGACAAATTGGGTTCACCATTTCTAAAGTGTCAACTTTTAAGACATGTTTTGTCTGTAACATGATTACATCGCCAACACTTTATGCACTGTTTCTAAAGTGCGATTTTTCTATGACACTGGATCGCACAAGAACACAACTATCATGTTACAGAAAACCTGACTGTAGTAACATCCCGTAAACACACCCCTTGGCAAAACGGTAAATTCAGACACAGATTCTTACATGCAGTTCTCCAATCCAGGAGGAAGAACCATCAAGAGAAGGTTCAGAAGCAGTAGCAGCTAGGAATCAGTCAATGAAGTTTGCAAATCTTTTGACACCCCAAAGGCTTCTGATGCTACTGAGAAACCAAAACCCTGAAGTCTGGGTCTGTGAGAGTTGGCCACAGACATCCCGGCTGCTTCCCTTGTTTCAACTTCAAAAAAAACCAAAAGGCCTCACTCAAATTATCTTCACGTAGCCAGTTCTGCACCTCTGCCTTGCAACATCTCTTCAGAAAAGAAACAGGACAAAATAACCTTTTAAAGTGCCAGTATCATCACAAGTCTATGGTTCCCTGAGCTTTAATAAAAGCAGCATTGAGGTCAAAAGTAAGGAAATTACATCAATACTGGTTCGGTCTCAGCCAGGCTATTGCGTTCTGAAGCGGAAGCCATCTTTTAGGAAGGATCTGATTGTATTGAAAAGAACGCAGAACATTTCATAAGAATGAAAAGTGTGGTTTTATGATCTAGTTATAAATCAGAAATGTTTCATGTAAAATAGGTAAAAATATAAAATCTCAGTTATTTGCCGAGAGAACCCAGGATTATATGGGTTTAAATAAACAGAAGAAGTTTTACTATGTAACAGTCAACAAATCAATATTGTATTCTAACATTCGGAATTAACGTGAGGTAAACATGAACTACAGGCAAAATGTGGTTGAACACAGCACAATGGTGTGCATACTAAATGGTAGACACAAACAAGAGAGATACCTTGAATTTTTTCAGCAACCTACCAAGATGTTATTTGGAATAACATATGAGGAATGTTTGAGGACCCTGGATTTATACTTAATGGAGTTTAGAAGGATGAGGGAGAATCTATGTGAAACTTAGAGAATATTGTACAGCCTGGACAGAGTGGATGTTGGGAAGATGTTTCCATTGGTAGGAAAGATTACGACCCAAGGGCACAGCCTCATAGTAAAAAGAAGACCTTTTAGGATGGAGATAAGGAAAAATTCTTCAGCCAGAGAGTGGTGAATCTATGAAATCCAATGCCACAGAAGCCTTTGGAGACCAGACCATTGACTACATTTAAGACAGCAATAGATAGGTTCTTGATTGCAAAGAGGATCAAAGGTTATGAGGGGAAAGTGGGAGAGTGGGGTTGAGAAACATATCAGCCATGATTGACTAGTGGAGCAGACTTGATGGTCTGAATGGCCTAATTTCTGCTCCTGTGTCTTACTTATGGCCTTACATTATGGATTACTGTGAGTCACAAAAGATGTTTAAAATTCGTTCAGCTCTTCTTTGGAGACAGTGGCTCTGATTTCTCTCACCAACAGCGCCACCTTAAGTTGGATGCCATCTCCCTTCTACGGTCTTCAGTTAGTTGCCATGCGACTAGACTCCACGCACTATTTACCTGGGTGGCAACTTTCAGAGATCTGTGTACATGGACACCAAGATCCCTCTGCTCATCCACACTGCCATCTCCCTTCTACGGTCTTCAGTTAGTTGCCATGCGACTAGACTCCAGCTCAAATTCTCCCAACTTTTGCTCACCAATGAGACGTTTAATCATTTCGCCTGAAACTGGGTCTCACTGGGTTGGTCAGGCTGTATTTAACCATCTCTCTGATCCTGGCACTCAAGTTGTATTGAGCAGATAGACACCATTCACTGCTGACATCTCACCCAATAACTGCATGGGGTCAACAGCTACACTGAGATGTCGCTTGTTCCTGGGCTTTTCTGAGCTGTGATTGCTCAGCTGCAAAGAGCTGTTGACCATTCCAATTTTCTGGGTCACAACTCCTAAGCAGCAAGGGGCTATCACTGCTTCTGGGCTTCCCTGAGCTATCGCCTCTTCAGTTCTGCATTAGTCTTGTCATTTTGCCTCAGTTTGTGGGCCACACACCCAATCACAAACTTTCAATCCTCAAAGGGACACAGGAACTGAGTTTCCGCTAGAGTTTCAGGTAAGGTGGGTGTTGCCGCACTCAGTCTTTGGCAAAAATGTGCTAGGGAAAGAACAATTAGTTTGTCCCACATGTTACATAGAAATAATGGGGGGTGTGGGGGTGGCATCTGGATAGGTATATGAATTGGAAGGGCTTAGATGCACATGGATCAATTGCTGGCAAATGGGATTAGATTAGGTTGGGATATCTGGTCAGCATGGACTAGTTGGATTGAAGGGTAGGTTTCCATGCTGTATATACCTATAACTTTAAGTTGGAACTAATTTCCTTGGACAAAACTCAATTACAAGGGGATTTGATAATCAAAACCATGAGGGATGCAGACGGAGGAGATGGGTAGAATCAGTTGCACGGGTAGCTGGGCAGAGACCCAGAGGATGTGGATTTAAGGTAATTGGCAAAAGATGCCATGGAGACATGAGGAGAAGTTGTTTCACAGAACAAGTGGTTTGAATCTGAAAAGTACAACTTGAAAGTTTGATGGAGACAGATTCAATCAAATCTTTCAAGAAGAAAATAGATTATTATCTGAAAAAGGAAAGATTTACAGAGCTTTGAGGTAGTAATGCTAGAGAGTGAATTTACGTGTGATGGCAAGGACTCTGGTCTAGCCAAAACAGAGCTGAAGCTCCAGTTTTAGAGATTCCCAGCCTTATCTGCTAGTTGGGAATTGGGAATGGGTTCTACATTACATGACTCATTGGGAAAGCTGTACATGTGAAAGTGAAGCTACCTTGAAAGCTCCTATGTTTGGGAGTGGGATATACAAGGTATAACTGATAGTCTTTACATGTTTCAAGATCAGGTCCAAAGCTACTGGAGTTATGAGCAGAGGTAGGGGT
This sequence comes from Chiloscyllium plagiosum, assembly GCF_004010195.1. Classification (NCBI taxonomy): domain Eukaryota; kingdom Metazoa; phylum Chordata; class Chondrichthyes; order Orectolobiformes; family Hemiscylliidae; genus Chiloscyllium; species Chiloscyllium plagiosum. Next base: position 7,681,303 of record NC_057730.1, read on the forward strand.
CCTCTTGGAGTGGTAGGGTACCAATTTGAGTAGTCCAGGGACACCTGTGGAAGAGCTAAGATGTCCTTTGCGATTGTTAAAGGTAGACATGAATGTATGTAAAAGGTGGATATACTGTTAAGCAAACAAACCAATTAAAAATCTTGTTTTTAATTTTTTTTAAAAATTGCAGTTAAATTAAATTCAGTGTTTGCTACTTCACTCTGCCCATTGACATAAGATTGAGAGTTATCATTATAAGATTTGGACTGATACTATATCTCACAACCTATCATTATGTCTGAAGTTTGACTGTCAGTTCACAGTACAATTGAAAATGCCAAGTGGTAGTAATGTTTTCAATGTAGGGGTGATTAAAAATGCTTGGTATTTGCATGAACAAAAATTCTACCAGAAAAATCATCTATTTGAATATAAGCAGCACAATAACTATTCCCCTGTGTTAGCCATTGCCGATCTATCTCACTCTTTAATGGAGCAAATGGTTGCCTCACCTGAGATAATGATGCTCAATGACAGCTTTCATTCATCTGTTTACTAATGTGGAAACTACTGATTCTCTAGCCTGCTCTCTTTGTCTAGATATGCCTGAAAAGCCTTAGCTTAATTTCTGTTAGATATAAGAAAACTGACACATGGTCCAGTTAAAACAAAACAGAAACAGTACTTGAATGCAACTTGCCAAAAAGGCAGAGTTATATTTTGAGGCAATTCCACTAGTTCATAATGTTCTCCTTTCTTGCTAATTGTTTCCTGAGTTCATACCTTGATGATATAGGGGTGTGTGCGCGTGTGTGTGTTTCAGCAAAGTGCTCATACTTTATACAATGGTGGTGGTTAACCCAGGCAGTCTTGTGGGCTATTTGAAGACAACAGAGCTCATCTAACTTCATCAATATCAATATTGATACATATCAATGGGGGCTCGGAATTTGCTGGAGCTTGTGTTGTTAGTCACTTTTGGGCATAGCTCTGCATTGTATTCCTCACTGTTTTCTATTACCCTAATGCACTTTCTATGGGTATGATCTGCCTGTACTGCATGTAAAACAAATTGTTTTCCCCACCCCTAGGTACATGTGACAATAATAAATCAAATGGGCATACATGTGTAGTACCACAGGAGATGGGCGAGGTCCTCAATGAATATTTCTCCTCTGTGTTTACAGTGGAGGAAGGCTTGGGAACTTGATGAAGTTAGTGGTCATATCTTGGGGACAGTCCATATCACAGTAGAGGTGGTGTTAGATGTATCAGAATATATGAAGGTGGATAAATCTCCTGATCCTGACCAGATATATCCAAGAACGTTCCGAGAGGTAAGAGAAGAAATTACAGGGGGCCCTGGCTAATATTTTTGCATCATCATTAGCCACGGGTGAGATCCCCGAAGACTGGAGGGGAGCGAATGTTGTGCCACAATTCAAGAAGGGCTGCAAAGGACAAACCTGGGAACTAAGCCTAACATATGTGGTGGGTAAGTTACTTGAGCAGATTCTGAGAGATAAGATACACATGCATTTAGAAAGACAGGGTTTGATTAGGAATAGTCAACATGGCTTTGTCCGTGGGAGATCATGCTTCACAAATTTGTTAGAGTTCTTTGATGAAGTGACCAGGAAAGTTGACAAGGGCAGGGCAGTAGACATAGTCTATCTGGATTTCAGTAAAGCCTTTGATAAGGTTCCACATGGCAGGCTGCTCTGGAAGGTTATATTGCATGGAATCCAGGAGGGGCTGGCAAATTGGATACACAATTGGCTTGATGGGAGGAAGCAGAGGGCAATTGTGGAAGGATAGTTGTCAGACTGGAGGCCTGTGACTAGTGAAGCACTTCAGGGGTCTGTGCTAGGCCCATTGCTGCTTATTATCTTTATCATTGATTGGGATGGGAATGTACAAGGCATGATTAGTAAGTTTGCCAATGACAATAAAATAGGCAGTATCTTGGATAGTGAAGAACATTATCAGAAATTAGAGCAGGACCTTGATCAGCTGGGAAAGTGGGCCGAGAAATGGCAAATGGAGTTTAAAATAGTTAAGTGCGAGGTCTTGCATTTTGGAAAGTCAAACCAAGGTAGGACTTTCATGGTGAATGGCAGGGCCTCAATAAATGTCGTGGAACAGAGGGACCTTGGAGTTTAGGTGCACGGTCCTCTGAAAGTGGAGTCACAGGTAGACAGGGCAGTGAAGAAGGCTTTTGGCACACTGGCCTTCATCAGACAGGGCACTGAGTATAAAAGTTGGGAAGTTATGTTCCAATTGTACAGGGTAGCACAGTGGCTTAGTGGTTAGCACTGCTGCCTCACAGTGCCAGTGACCTAGGTTCAATTCCAGCCTCCAGTGACTGTTGGTGTGGAGTTGTACATTCTCCCCATGTCTGTGTGGGTTTCCTCCCACAATCCAAAGATGTACAGGTTAGATGAATTGATCATGCTAAATTGCCCATAGTGTTCAGGGATGTGCATTAGTCAGGGGTAAATGTAGGGGAATTGGTCTGGGTTGGTTACTCTTTGGAGGGTCAATATGGACTTGTTGGTTCAAATGGCCTATTTCCACATTTGTAGGGATTCTATGCTGGTGAGGATGCATTTGGAGTATTGTGTTCAGTTTTGGTCACCTTGCTATAGGAAGGATGTTACTAAACTGAAAAGAGTCCAGAAGAAATTTACAAGGGTGTTCCAGGACCTGAGGGTCTGAGTGAGAGGGGGAGGTTGGATAAGCTAGGACCTTTTTCTTTTGAGTGTAGGAAACTGAGGGAGTATCTTACAGAAGTGTATAAGATCATGAGAGACATGGATAGGTGAATGCGCTCAGTCTTGTTCGATGAGTTGGGGAATCGAGGACGAGAGGGCATCAGTTTAAGGTTAGAGGGGAAAGAATAAAAGGGAACCTGAGGGGCAACTTTTTTACACAGAGGGTGGTACACATATGGAATAAGCTGCCAGTGGAAATGGTTAAGGTAGTTAGATTAACAGCATTTAAAAGACATTTGGACAAATATATAGATAGGAAAGGATTAGAAGGATATGGGTCGAGGGCAGGGAAATGGGGTTCGCATGAGTGGACATTTGGTCGGCGTGGACCTGTTTGGGCTGAAGGGCCTGTCTCCATGATGTAGGACTCTGTGACTCTAAATCAAATCAGATATTTAGGTTTGGAAATGTTTGCAAACGAAGTTTGTGCAAAGGCTCGTGATAATTGCACACAGCGGGTAAGAGGGTGTCTGGATGGTTTACCCATTGATAACAATGTGCGTTTGTCAGTCAATTTTTTTTGGTCAACGTTGAATTTGCAGGCAGGATCACTGGAGCTCAAACCTGATAACTGTTCTCCTTTCCCATTGAGGCACCGTACTGCTGTGAATGGTTGGAGTTCTCTGTCTTGTGGGGTCTGGATTCATGATTACATTTGAAGCTGGATTCAAGCGATGTGGGGAGTGGGCAAGGAGGTGAGATCTAATCGCGATTGTATCAAATGATAAAACAAGCCTGATGGGCCGAATACTGCTGCTATTTGTGGTGACACCTGCTCTGGTTGAAAAACAGCCAGCTCACTATGGACCATCTGAGATCTGCAATAGGTGTAATATTGTGTTGATGCAAAAAAGCCGCAGTCACTCTGTTTTGTTATCCCAGGGATTAATTGGATTTAGTTTTAAATTGCTAATTGGCAAGTGATTTTTTTTAAAGCACTTTATATCAATTGTAAGTGTTAGCCTTTAATTAGTTTGTAGCGGTAGCTAATGAGGTATTGTAATATGATTTGAATTGATCTTGCGCTTATTATTGTGAATTCACAGCACTTCCCTTTTGTATATATTTCCTGATAGCGGGATTAACCTGAGGGAGAGTAGTCACATGAGAGAAAGGCATCTTTCTAAAGGGGAAAAGCGCAAAAGGAAGGATCCTTGAGGTAAGTCTAAATGATATAAGCGAGAGCAATTGAACCTGTAATTCCCATTTCAACGCTGTATGCCACATCACATTAAAGGTTTGCTCTTTTGACTTTCTAGAATCCTTACAGTGTGGAAGCAGGCCATTTGGCCCATCAAGTCCACACTGACTCTTCAAAGAGCATCCCACCCTACTACCCTATCCCTGTAATTTCCCATGGCTAATCTTTGGACCGTGGGAGGAAACCTGAAGCAATACCAGGCAGACACGGGAAGAATGTGCAAGCTCCACACAGATGCTCACCTGAGGCTGGATTTGAAGACAGCTCCCTGGCATTGTGAGGCAGCACCATTGAGCTATCATGCGGTAGTGAAACAATTGTTTGGTTCATGTTGAAACTCACTGTACGGATCTCCAAACCAACTGACTAAGATAACGAAGTTAGGACGAGTTAGACTGGAAGGTCTGTCTCTGTGCTGTATGACTCTATGATTCTGATAGACATCGAAAATAAAGACAAAATGCTGTGGGTGCTGAAAATCAGAAATAAAAGCAGGAAGAGCTGCAAGAATGGACTGAAAGGGAAAGGTTGGACAAGCTAGGACTTTTTTCTTCAGAGCATATGTGACTGAGAGGGGGGATCTTATAGAAATGTATAAAATCATGGATAGGGTGAATGCACTCAACCTTTTTCCCAGGGTTAGGGAATTGAGGATTAGAGGGCATCAGTTTAAGGTTAGAGGGGAAAGAATAAAAGGGAACCTGAGGGGCAACTTTTTTACACAGAGGGTGGTACACATATGGAATGAGCTGCCAGAGGAAGTGGTTGAGGTGGGTACACTAACAACATTTAAAAGGCATTTGGACAAATACATGGATAGGGAAGGTTTAGAAGGATATGGGCCAAGTGCAAGGAAATGGGTTTCGCGTGGATGGACATTTGGTCGGCATGGACCACTTTGAACTGAAGGGCTGTCTCTGTGCTGTAGGACTCTATGACTCGATAACTTCAGCTGATCTGGCATTATCTGTGGACGGTCACAGGGTGATAGATTTATTTTGTTGCTGAAGAATGCCATTCAATCCGTTGTATCTGCTTTAGCTCTATACATGATGTGGAGGTGCTGGTGTTGGACTGGAGTGGTGGGACACATATGCTCTGAAGAAAAAAAATCACATGACACCAGGTTATAGTCCAACAAGTTTATGTGAAAGTACAAGCTTTCAGAGCACTCCGATAGCTACAAAGTGCTCCGAAAGCTTGTACTTTCAAATAAACTTGTTGGACTATAATCTGATGTTGTGTGATTTTTAACGAGTTCGATTTAAGCAGCGGGCTCTATAACCCAGTCCCAATCTCCTACTTTTTCCTTATATCCCTGCAGAGGATTATAATTTAAGACAAACCATCCAATACCCCTCTTGAATGCCTCAATTGCACCCACCTCCACCACATTTCCAGGCGGTGCTTTCCAGACCCTAACTACTTGAGAGAAAGAGAGAGAGAGAGAGAGAGAGAGAGAGAGAATCAAAATTAATGCTTCAAGTCCAATGATTCTTCTTCGGAACTGATTTTCTGTTTATCTGTCATGGATTGTGTGAATGTAAATTTTTGAATCTCTTCAATCAGGTTTCTGTCCCCCTCACAGTGCGAAAGATGTCTTGTCAAAGTAATAAATGTTCCCAATAGATCTGTGATGAAAGTGAACATTCCCCCCTTGTCCTGCCTTCAGCTTTCGATAGGGTTGACCTGCCTGTCCTCCTCCAGCCCCTCTCCACGCTTTCAGATGGGTGGCACTGCATTCTTCTGGTTCCATTCTGAGCTGTTGATTCACACGCAATGGTTTCATTTCCTGCTCCCACGTCTTTATCCCAGAACACTTGACTTTTTCCTATGTCTAACCTCCATGCTACCCCTTGGTAACATCATCCTAAGGTCTAGTGTCAGTTTTCATAAACTTGACTTCTCCACTGTCACTAGATAATCAGGCTGTGGATCTAATAGTCAGTACGTGATGTGCAGAAATGTTATCCCATTAATACTGGGAAGATTGAAAACATTGTCTTAAAATCTGGCCTCACAATTCTGTTCCTCAGTGACCAACTTCATCCTGTTACAGCTTGAGCTGAAACCTAGCTGGGATGAACGATCAACCAACAGGACCCAGGACAGGGGAGGGTAGGAGTATGTCTGGGTGCATTAACTGGGGTCTGAGGCTTCAGAGGGCCTGCTGTACCAGGCTTAGAGGTCAGGGGTCAGGGGTTGCCATATTCAGGGGAGGAGTGAGGTGCTTTGCTTTGCTCGAGACTGGAGCTCATGCCTAGGTTGGGGCAACAGACTCAGGTCAGGAGCAGAACCGGGGCCCACGAATTCTGCAAAAGAAGAAAAAGATTGCTGGAAAAGCTCAGCGGGTCTGGCAGCATCTGCGGAGAGAAATCAGAGTTAATGTCTCGGGTCCAGTGACCGCCTCCTTAGAACTGAGATTTCTGTCCCTGAGCCTGTCAATAAGATAGATGCTCTATTATTTCAGCCCCTGTCTCAGCCTCTCTGGAGATCACAATCATGCCTTTGTTAACCCTGGGCTTGACTTTTCCAATATTCCTCTGTGTACTCTCCCACATTTAACCTTTATTAAAATTGAAGTCATTCCACATTCTGTTATCAGGAGTTGGGAAGTCATGTCGCAGTCGTACAGGAAGTTGTTGAGGCCTCTTCTGGAATACTGAGTCCAGGTCTGGTCGACCTGTTACAGGAAGGATATTAGCAAGCTGGAAAGGGTTCATGTTGCAGTTGTATAAGACTCTGGTGCGGCCGCATCTGGAGTATTGTGTGCAGTTTTGGTCGCCATACTATAGGAAGGATGTGGAGGCACTGGAACGGGTGCAGAGGAGGTTTACCAGGATGTTGCCTGGTATGGTAGGAAGATCGTATGAGGAAAGGCTGAGGCACTTGGGGCTGTTTTCATTGGAGAAAAGAAGGTTTAGGCGTGACTTGATAGAGGTGTACAAGATGATTAGGGGTTTAGGTAGGGTTGACCATGAGAACCTTTTTCCACGTATGGAGTCAGCTATTATGAGGGGGCATAGCTTTAAATTAAGAGGTGGTAGGTATAGGACAGATGTTAGGGGTAGATTCTTTACTCAGCGAGTCGTGAGTTCATGGAATGCCCTGCCAGTAGCAGTGGTGGACTCTCCCTCTTTATGGGCATTTAAACGGGCATTGGATAGGCATATGGAGGATAGTGGGCTAGTGTAGGTTAGGTGGGCTTGGATCGGTGCAACAACGAGGGCCAAAGGCTGTATTTTTCTATGTTCTATGTTCTATAAGAGATTTACCAAGATGTTGCTGGATATGGAAGGTTTGAGTTATAAGGAGAAGCCGGATCAGCTGGGACTTTTTTTATGGGAGTGCAGGAGATTGACAGGTGACCTGACAGAAGTTCATAAAATAATGAGAGGTATAGATAGAATTGATGTATTTTTCTTAGGCTGAGGATTTCAAGACTAGACAGCACAAATTAAGGCGAGAGGAGAGAGAGTTAAAACAGACATAAGAAGCCAACATTTTACTCAGAGGGTGGTTCGCATGTGGAATGAACTTCCTGAGGAAGTGGTGGATGTGGGTACAATTCCAATGTTTAAAAGATGGATACATGAATTGGAAAGGCTTGGAGGGCCAGGAGCAGACAGGGGCACTAGATTAGTTTGGGATTATGTTAGGCATGGACTAGTTGGACCAAAGGGTCTGTTTCTGTGCTGTATGATTCTATGATTCTCTGACATGAGTCCCAGTGCACACAAAGTCTCACTCCACTAAACTATGTGAACAAAGTAAAATTGTGACCTTTATTTCCAAACCTCTCCTTGATTTGATCTCTCTCTCTCTATTTCTGCAATCTCCTCTAGTTTCACAACCCCTTGAAATGTCTAAGCCCCATCTATTCTGGTTTCTCTGATTTTAATCACACTGCTTTTGGTGGCTATACCTCCAGCTGCCTACGCCTCAAGTTCTGGAACATTCTCCTTATCCGTTTCCACCTTTCTTTACTGTTTGAAGAGATTTCTAAACATTCATGGGTTCATCAGTCTTGTGTAACCTAGTGTTGCACTTCATTTGATAACACTCCTGTGAAATGTCTTAAGATACTTTATTACACACATTTGTTAGTGTGATTGTGTTGTCTTGTCCCATCTGTTTATAGGGGTATAGCCATTTTAACAACCTGGGGAAATGAGATACAATTTGTCATGACTTCAGAATTCATATTATGGAAGTTTAAAGACCCAATATCATAGACTTAGAGAGTAGGGATAGTAATTGTCCATTCAATCTCTCAAATGTCTTCTACCATTTAGTTCAATCATGGTTGCTTTTACCAAATTCTGCTTCCCTAAGCCATTAACATACTAAAGATCTCAGTCATAAACACATCAAAAGATCCTGTTTTTCAGAGAAATAATATCCATATGTCCATAATTTTACTAGGATGCGACCTGAACTGGAAGGTTTGTGTTATAAGGAGAGGCTGGATAGGTTGGGCCTTCTTTCCCTGCAGTGTAGGAGACTGAGGGGGTGACCTTATAGAGGTCAATAAAATCATGAGATGCATAGATAAGCCAACTGTTTTTCCCCACAGTAGGGTAGTCTAAAACTAGAGGTTTAAGGTGAGAGGGGGGAGATACAAAAGGATCTGGAGGAGCAACTTTTTTCACACAGAGGGTAGTGAGTGTCTGGGATAGGCTGCCAGAGGTAGTAGTGGAAGCGTGTACAATTTTGTCATTTAAGAAACCTTTAGACAGGTAAATGGATGGGGTACGTACGAAGGGCTATGGACCAAATGCAGACAGATGGGCCTAGCTTAATTCTGAAAACTGGGGGACATGAGCAAGTTGGACCAAAGAGCCTGTTCAATGCTGTAGCCGTCTATGACTCTATAACTCGTGCAGTGCTTCCAGATCTCACTGTTAAGTGCCCTACCCATAATTTGAACGTTGTGCTTTTCAATTCTGAACTTTGACCTTCTTGTGTCCATTCTAGTTCTTGAAAAGAGTAGCCCGTGCCTCGGCCTACATCTCACCTGCATCTCTGTGAGCTTGTCATCCTCAAGGACCTTCCTATCACTTTTGAAGTGATTTCTGGAATAAATTTCCAGCACCTTTTCAGGCCGGGCACTCCCAACTCCAATAAATGATTGAGCGAAAACATTTCTTTTCATTTTCCTTCTGAATATTCTCTCAATTACTCTGCATCTGTAACCTCGTGACTCACCAGAGGGAATAAATTTTCTCTCTCAATGTAATCAAATCTTTTCACCATCTCTACTATGTCATTCTCAATCTGTACTGCTCCAAGATGAATAGTGTTCACTTTGCCAACTTCTCCTTATTCCTGGTAACATCCTGAATAACTCTCTTTTTCTATCCTTTATGTCATCTCTGAAGTGTGGTGCCTGGCATTTGCCTACAATATTCCAGCTGAGGCCTAACCAGTGATTTATAAAGTTCTGGCCTAGTTTATTTGTTTTGATATTCATTTCCTTTACCTATAAAGCCAAGCTAAATGTATGTTTTGGTAATCGCTTTATTAACTTGCTTGACCACCTTTAATCATAGAATCCTTACAGTGTGAAAACATGCCATTCAGCCCACCGAGTCCACACCAACCCACCAAAGAGCATCCCCATACTATCCTTGTAACCTTGCATTTCCCGTGGCTAATCCAGCTAACTTGCTCGTTCCTGGATACTATGCAGCAATTTACTATGGCCAATCCACCTAACCTACACAACTTTGTACGGGTGGGAGGAAACTGGAGCACCTGGAGGTGCCAAAGGAGAACATGCAAACTCCACACAGTCACCTGAGGCTGGAATCAAACTTGGGTCCCTGGCACTATGAGGCAGCAGTGCTAACCATTATTCCACATCGAATGATCTGTGTACGTGGGCACCAAGGTCTCAGCTCATCTACACCTCTCAAAATCTTGCCATTTATAGCAGACTGTCTTTCTATATTCGTCCTCACAACATAAAATTAACACTTCTCCACATCGAGCTCCATCTGTCATGTTTCTGCCCATTTTGCATTCATGTCTATGTCACCCTGAAACCTATCTTCATTAGAATCTGCCACTTTCTCAGCTTTTCTATCATCTGCAAACTATGTAGCGCTGCTCCCTACACCTGTTTTCAGGTTGTTTATGGAAAATTACAGTGCAAGGGAGCACGTTAGGAACACCCACAGCAACCCTATCAAAACTCCAGCTGCCACTGCCATTTCCTTCCTGTCACAGAACAATTGGGTACTGTACAGTCACTATGGTCAGTCTCCTTTGAATAAGACTCCATTGTATCATATCTACATCTGAATTAAGAGTATGAAGCATGCCATCTGGCCCCTCTATCCTGATTGACCTTTCAATAAGATAATGGCAGGTCTAATTATATCCTTAGTATCGCATTCTCACCTACCCCAATAAACTTTAAATCCCTTGATGGTCAAGAATCTGCCAAGAATCGCGCCCCTACTGTGGGGAAGAGAGTTCCCAAGACTCACTATACTCTGAGAGAAAAAGGAAAACTCTCCTAATTTGGCAGCACGGTGGCTCAGTGGTTAGCACTGCTGCCTCACAGCACAAGGGTCCCAGGGTCGCTTCTAGCCTCGGGCGACTGTCTGTGTGGAGTTTGCACATTCTCCCCATGTCTGCATGGGTTTCCTCCGGGTGCTCCGGTTTCCTCCCACAGCCCAAAGATGTGCAAGTTAGGTGAATTGACCATGCTAAATTGCCCATAGTGTTAGGTGCATCAGTCAGAGGGAAATGGGTCTGGGTGGGTTACTCTTCAGAGGGTCAGTGTGGACTTGTTGGGCCGAAGGGCCTGTTTCCACACTGTAGGGAATCTAATCTAATCTAATCTAATGGCGCTTGGGAAGGAGCACTTCAACTAGGATGGGAGGCTGCATGAACTTGGATTAATTAATTTGAAGGTTGAGGAGGGGACCTGACAGAGGTGTATAAGATTATGAGGGGCGAGGACAGGATGAATTAGATTAGATTACTTACAGTGTGGAAACAGGCCCTTCGGCCCAACAAGTCCACACCGCCCCGCCGAAGCGCAACCCACCCATACCCTTACGTTTACCCCTTACCTAACACTACGGGCAATTTAGCATGGCCAATTCACCTGACCTGCACATCTTTTTGGACTGTGGGAGGAAACCGGAGCACCCGGAGGAAACCCACGCAGACACGGGGAGAACGTGCAAACTCCACACAGTCAGTCGCCTGAGGCGGGAATTGAACCCGGGTCTCTGGCGCTGTGAGGCAGCAGTGCTAACCACTGTGCCACCGTGCTAGAAAAGCAAATATAAACTGAAAGGGCTGCTGATGCTGTAAATCAGAAACAAAAGCAGAAATTGCTAGAGAAGCTCAGCAAGTCTGACAGCATCTGTGAAGAGAAGTCAGAGTTAAAGTTTCGGGTGAGATGACCCGAGTTCTGTGTCTTATAATCCTGCTCAACAACCACCTGGTGAAGGAGCAGCGCTCCGAAAGCTAGTGCTTCCAAATAAACCTGTTGGACTATAATTTGGTGTTGTGTGATTTTTAACTTTGTCAACCCCAGTCCAACACTGGCTCCTCCACATCATGGATGCTGCCAGACCTGCTGAGCTTTTCCCACAATTTCTGTTTTTGTTTCTGAATAGAAAGCCGCTGTTTCCCTCAGTTGAAGGGTCGATACCACGGGGACATAATTTTCAAGTGAAAGGCAGGAGGTGGAGAGGAAATTTGGGGAGAAACGTTTTCACCCACAGGGCAGTGGGGATGTGGATTGCACTGCCTGGGAGGGTAGTTACAACAGGAAACCTCACAGCCTTCAAAAGGTACGTGGACGAGCAAATAAAGTGTTATCACATTCAAGGCCTAGTGTAGGAAAATGGGACTAGTACAGACTTGATAGGCTGAAGGGCCTCTTCTGTACTGTATGATTCTATGATTCAATAATCTCTGCCCTAATGAGGGAAAACCTTCATCCATTAACTGAGTTCTCTAGTTTGAATCTTGATAGGATTGCCTCTTAGTCTTCTAACTGCAATGGATACAGGCCCGAACTGTCAAACCATTCACCCTAAGGTAACCTCCTCCTGCCGCTCCCCCTACCTAATATCAATTGAGTGAGTCTCAACTATTTCTAATGCATTCAAATCCTCTCTGAAAAAAAGTAGACAAAAATTGTGGCAAATGTTATCTAATTTCTCCTGCCTTCCTTTCTTAGATAAGGGAGAGAGGTGATTTTCACTGTATTCCAAATTAATGGGACAATTGCAGAATCTGGTGAGCTTCGCATGATGGTATTTAATACATCAGGGCCATCCTCATGTTTTTCATTTGGGAGCTTGTGTGTTCAGCTTCTGCAATTTGGCCTATATTAAGTCCTTAATTTTCTCCATTCCTGGGTGGGATGATCTTCAGAGGATTGGTGGAGACTCAAAGGGCCGAATGGCCTGCTTCCATACTCTAGGGTTTCTATGAGAATTAGCTGTGCCCCTAACCAAGCTGTTCCAGCTACAACACTTGCACCTGTCTGACGATGTGGAAGTATGTCCACACACACAATAATCAGGCAAATGCAGTTTGGGTAACTGCGAGCCAATCAGCTACTCTCAATCATCAGCATGGTGACGAAGGGTGTATTCAACAGTTCTATCAAGCAGCACATGCACGCTGCTGGAACAAGCTGCTCAGAGACAGTCAGTTTGGCTTCTCCCATGGCCACTCCATTCCTGATCTCATTACAGCCTTGGTCCATACACGGAGAAAAGAGCCAGACTCCAGAGGTGTCAGTGAGAGCTCTTGACATCAAGGAAGACTCCCCTTAACTCCATTGTACCATCAATATCAGATCCGAAGTGGAAATATTCATTGATTATTGCAGAATGCTAAGTGCTGTTAATAGCTCCTCAGCAACTGAAGTAGCTTGTGCTCTTGTACTGTACAGCAGTGATGTGGACGTGCCGGTATGGAACTGGGATGGACAAAGTTAAAAATCACACAACACAAGGTCATACTTCCAGCAGGTTTATTTTAAATTACAAGCTTTTGGAGCGCTGCTCCTTCATCAGGAACAGTGCTCAGAAAGTTTGTATTTCCAAATAAACCTGTTGGACTATAACCTGGTGCTGTGTGATTTTTAAACACATACAATAAGGCCTAGGCAATATTCAGGCTTTGACTAATGAATGGCAAGTAACATTTGAGGCACACAAGTGTCAGACGTTGATCAGCTCTAACAAGAGAGAATCTAAGTAGGTCAACTTACCATTGCTGAATCACTGACAATCACCATCCTGGGAGCTACCATTGACCAGAAACCAATCTGGACCAGCCATAGAAATACAATAGCAGCTTCCAGAGCAGGCCAGAAACTAGGAATTCTATGTGGAGTAGCTCACCTTCTGTCTCCCAATGTCTGTCTGTTATCTATGAGACACAGATCAGCATCCTGTCGGAATAGTGCTCACTTGTCTGGATGAGCTTGGCAAAAGTGAGGACTGCAGATGCTGGAGATCAGAGTCAAGAGTGTGGTGTTGGAAAAGCACAGCAGGTCAGGCAACATCAGAGGAGCAGGAGAATCAATGTTTTAGATATAAGCCCTTCATCAGGAATGAATGTGGCACCAAGAACACTCAAGAAACCCAACACCATTCAGAGCAAAATAACCTGTTTGATTAGCATCCATCCACTAACATGAACATTCACTCCATCCAATACCAAGGCACAGTGGCTGTAGTGTGTACCAACTATAAGACATACTGAAGCAATTCACTTAGATTCCTTTAATCATGCCTCTCAAATGCCTGACCTCTACCAATCATAAAAACTTGGGGAGCAGATGTATGGAAGTGCCAGATGTATGGAAAACTCCCAAATGGTACGTTATCTCCCAGGTGCACGGGTCAGAGATGTCTCGGATCGACTGCAGAAAATTCTCAAGGGGGAGAGTGAACATCCAGCTGTCCTGGTGCATGGTGGCACCCAAGATATAGGTAAAAAAATGGGATAAGGTCCTACAAGCAGAATTCAGGGAGCGAGGAAACAAATTAAAAAGCAGGACCTCAAAGATAGTAACCTCAGGATTGCTACCAGCACCACGTGCTAGTCAGAGTAGAAATGAAAGAATAGGCAGGATGAATGCGTGGTCTGAGAGATGGTGCAGGAGGAAGGGGTTCAGATTTTTGGGACATTGGGACCGGTTCTGGGGGAGGTGGGACTATTACAAATTGAATGGAGTACACCTGGGCCAGACTGGAACCAATGTCCTTGAGGGTACTTTTGTTAACGCTGTTGGGAAAGATTTAAACTAATGTGCCAGGGGGATGGGAACCAAATGAGGAGGTTAGTGGACAGTAAGGAGGTAGTAACTAAAACTAGATCATGGCGTTAGCATGACTAAGGGAGGAAGAGGTAGGGAGCAGATGATGAAAGCAAAGGGACAGGTGGTCTGAGGTGCATTTGTCTTAATGCAAGAAGTGTAGTAGATAAAGCAGATTAACTTAGGGCTTGGATTAGTACCTGGGAGTATGATGGTACTGCTATTACTGAGACTTGGTTGAAGGAAGGGCATGGTTGGCAACTAAATATCCCAGGATATAGATCCTTCAGGTGGGATAGAGAGGGAAGTAAAATGGGTGGAGGAGTTGCATTACTGATCAGAGAGGATATCACAGCTGTGCTGAAGGAGGGCACTATGGAGGACTCGAACAGTGAGGCAATATGGGCAGAACTCAGAAATAGGAAGGGTGTGGTAACAATGTTGGGGCTGTACTACAGGCCTCCCAACAGCGAGCATGAGATAAAGGTACAAATATGTAAACAGATTATGGAAACATGTAGGAGCAACAGCGTGGTGGTGATAGGAGATTTTAATTTTCCCAACATTGACTGGGATTTGCTTAGTGTTAGAGATCTAGATGAAGCAGAATTTGTAAGGAACATCCAGGAGGATTTTTCGAGCAGTATGTAAATAGTCCAACTCAGGAAGGGGTCATACTGGACCTGGTGTTGGGAAATGAATCCGGCCAGGTGGTTGAAGTTTCAGTAGGTGATTACTTTAGGAATAGTGATCACAATTCCATAAGTTTTAGAATACTCATGGACAAAGACGAGAGTGGTCCTAAACGAAGAGGGATAAACTGGGGGAAGGCCAACTATATCAAAATTCAGCAGGAGCTGGAGAATATAGATTGGGAGCAGCTGTTTAAAAGGAAATCCACATTCGATATGTGGGAGGCTTTTAAAGAGAAGTTGATTAGAGTTCAGGAGTGATATGTTCCTGTGAAAATGAGGGATAGAAATGGGAAGATTAGGGAACCATCAATGACAGGTGAAATTGTGAGACCAGCTAAGAGGAAAAAGGATGCGTACTAAAGGTCTAGGTGACTGAACACAGACGAAGCATTGGAAGAATATCAGGAATGCAGGACCAATCCAAAATGTGGAATTAATAGGGCCAGAAGGGGTACTGAGATATCCTTAGTGAGCAGGGATAATTCTCAAACCTTTTATTCACATACAAGGAGCAAGAGGGTAACTAGAGAAAGAGTTGGCCCACTTAAGGACAAAGGAGGAAAGATATGCGTGGAGTCAGAGAAAATGGGCGAGATTCTTAATGAGTATTCAGCATTGGTATTCACAAGGAGAGGGACATGATGGGTGTTGAGGTTAGGGAAGCTACTGGAAAAGATACTAAGGGATAGGATATATATCTATTTGGAAGAAAATTGGATTTATCAGTGATAAGCAGCATAGTTTAGTGCAGGGAAGGGCATGTCTTACAAACCTAGTAGCATTCTTTGAAGAGGTGACAAAGTTGATTGATGTGGAAAGGGCTGTAGATGTCATATACATGGACTTTAGTAATCCATTTGGCAAGGTTTCCCATGGTAGGCTGGTGAAGAAGGTGAAGCCACATGGGGTCCAGGCTGTGCTAGCTAGATGGATAGAGAACTGACTGGGCAACAGGAGACAGAGAGTAGTAGTGGAAGGGAGCTTCTCAAAATGGAGACCTGTGACCAGTGGTGTCCCACAGAGATCCATGCTAGCACCACTGTTGTTGTGATATACATAAATAATTTGGAGGAAGGTGTAGGTTGCCTCATTAGCAAGTTTGCAGATGACACCAAAATTGGTGGAGTAGCAGACAATGAAGGGGACTGTCAGAGAATACAGCAGAATATAGATAGATTGGAGAGAATAGCAGAGAAATGGCAGATGGAGTTCAATCCGGGCAAATGCGAGGTGATGCAATTTGGAAGATCCAATTCAAGAGCGAACTATATGAAAAATGGAAAAACCTTGTGGAAAATTAATGTACAAGAGAGATCTTGGTATTCAGGTCCATTGTACCCTGAAGGTGGCAATGCAGGTCAGTAGAGTGGTCAAGAAGGCATACAGCATTGTTTTTTTCATTGGATGGGGTATTGAGTCCAAGAGTTGGCAGGTCATGTTACAGTTGTATAGGACTTTGGTTAGGCCACATTTGGAATACTGCGTATAGTTCTGGTCACCACATTATCAAAAGGACATAGATGCTTGAGAGAGTGCAGGAGAGGTTCATGAGGATGTTTCTTGCTACAGAGGACGCAAGCTAGGGGGAGAGATTGAGTAGATTAGGATTATTTTCATTGGAAAGGAGGAGATGGAGTGGGGACCTGATTGAGGCCTACAAAATCATGAGAGGTATAGACAAGGTGGATAGCAAGAAACTTTTTCCCAGAGTGGAGGACTCAATTACTAGGGGTCACGAGTTCAAAGTGAAAGGGGAAATATATGTGCAAAGTTCTTTACGCAGAGAGTGGCGGGTGCCTGGAATGCATTGCCAGCAGAGGTGGTAGAGGCAGGTACGATAGCATCAGTTAAGATGTATCTAAACATATACATGAATGAGCAGGGAGCAGAGAGATACAGATCTTTAGAAAATAGGCAACAGGTTTAGATAGAGGATCTGGATTGGCACAGGCTTAGAGGGCCGAAGGGTCTGTTCCTATGCAAGAGGGTTCTTTGTTCTTTGTTTTTTGCCACCAATCACTAGTCCTCCTCCAAGGCACATGCTATCCTGACTAGGAACTATGTTGGCATCCCTTCTCTGTCACAGACTCAAAATCCTCGGAACTTCCTCCCTAACAGCACTGTGGCTGTACTGGCACGTCGAAGACTGCAGGGATTCAAGGACATGGCATCTTCACCAGGACCATTATTGACTGGCAACAAATGATGACCTACCCAGTAATGCCCAATTGTAACAAACACATTTTAAAAATCTGCCTTTTCTGTAAAAACTGTGATATCACTTCAATCGTATTGCAGCACAGATTTGCAACATGTTCCCTTCTTGTCAGATTGATTTGATACTTATCATTAAATCTAGTGTGGTCTGTTCCCTTGTCAATATTAAAACTCTCTCGTGTATATTTTCTAAATTCATTGCTGCTACCACTCTAGCTGTTCTGCTTCTATTATTGTAAAAATAAAGCTTCCCATTATAACCACAGTGTTTTTGTTATGTGCATGTACCTGGTATAATTGAGAGCAACTCATGTCAATTGGAGCACATTTTGAGAATTAAGATGGAAATGACACAACTAGTCCATACTCACCTGCTAGCGAGTAAAATGTTGCTGGTATAGATTTGTACCATTATGTTTTACTGGTGCTCCCTTCAGAAGCTTATAGTACTTAGGCTGCACTGTAGACCATAGTTGATGGATCAGTTCCTATGTCCTGCTACAGATGAATATTTTATGACTTGAAGGTGCCAGTGTTGGACTGGGGTGGACAAAGTTCAAAATCACACAACACCCATTTTGAAAGCTAGTGTTTCCAAGTGTACCTGTTAGACTATGACCTGATGTTGTGTGATTTTTAACAATGAATATTTTAGATTAACAGGGTGGCTCAGTTAACCTGATGCTTGAGTAGAGTAGAAGATGGGTGAAGGCAGAATAGTTGACTTGGGATTGGGCGAGTTTGTCAGGAGAAGGGGCTAGTCCAGTTGGGACAGGGAATTGGCTGGGATAAACTGGGTTGGGTGGGGTGTTGCTGGTATGTGAGGGGTCAGTGGTCAGAGTTCTGTTCAGGGTTCAATAGGGTCAATCAAAGGTTCAGGTGCGTATTAGAGAGTCCTGGAAGAATCAGAGGGATGGGGGAAGTCAGGTGTCAGGAGCAGATGGAGTGAGGCAAGGTAGTCAGGAGAGGTTGGGTGTTAGGGGCTGGTCAGGAGTGGAGAGGAGAATAGTGAGTGAAAGCCGTGAGGTGGTCAGTGGAAATCTAAATTTGGAGATGGAGTCTTTGGAGGAGGTTTCCAGAAAGCATAAGAATTGTCTGTCGGAGGTTTCAACTTCCCAGACAATGGAGTCAATATTTTGGACGTCTGTTGGGTTTTGGCATGCATCTCTGTTCATACATCTAGTCTTCAGCTATCATGAGAGAAAGATCAAAGGTTAATGTCTGAAAAACAGAGTACTTTTCTGCAGAAACCAGGGACGAAGATTGCATCGACAAATGCCCACATGAATTTCCAGCAGACTTTTTAAAATAAGTCAAGTGCTCTGGGCATTATGTTCTAATCACAAATAACTGTAAAAATAACTATATTCCAGCTTAACAAAACTCAAAACAAAAGCCTTGTATAATTTTTTTTGGTAATCACAAATCACTTTCTGTATTATTCAGTTGTGCATCCGAAAGTGAAAGACAGTGTGATATTATCTGCATGGAGTGATAACCATGTTAAAATAAGCATTTGGGTAATGTTTATTTTTATTATTCATGGTAAGTGTCAATGCTGGCTTAGAGTCATAGAGGCACAGAGCTTTACAGCACAGAACCAAACCGTTTAGTTCATCTCATCCATTCTGACCAGTTATCTTAGACTGACCTCATTCTATCTGCCAGCATTTGTCAGCTTGATCAATATTTAATTGCCCACCTCCAATTGCCCCTTGGAAAATGGTGATGAGCTACCTGATTGAGCTGCTATCAAGCAAGGGCACCCATACTATTGTAAGGAAAGAACGCCAGCACCATGACCAAGTGACACTGAAGGGACAGTGGTATATTTCCTAGTTGGGATGGGGAGTAGCTCAGAGGGGAACTTGCATGCGGTGGTCTTCTCATGCATCTGCTCTGTTTGCCCTTCTGGATGGTAGAGGTTGCGCATTTGGAAGGTGTTGTCAAAGGAGTCTTGCTGGGTTTCTGCAGTACAGTTTGCAGATGGCACAAACTGTGTTGATGACATATGGTGTGAGTGTTTAGACTGGTGGTCAGGGGATGGTGCATGTATCCAGGCGAGCGAAGAGTGTCAAGTCACACTCTGATTTGTGCCTTGTAAATGGTGGACAGGCTTTAAGGAGTCAGGAGGTGAGTTCTTCACTGCAGGATTCCAGTCTCTGACATTGTAGCCATTATATTTATCAGCTCAGTTCCTAGTCAATGGTAACCCACAGAACATTGATGGTGGGAGACTTGGTAATGGCAATACTACTGAATACCATGGGAAAGTGGTTAGCATTTTCCATCTTGGGGATGGTCATTTCCTTGCACTTGTATGCCACAAATATTACTTGCCATTTACCAAGCAAGGAAGTTGCCCAGGTCTGGCTTCATATTAAACTGGACTGCTTCAATATTTCAGGACTTGTGAATGGTGCTGAACATTGTTCAACTGTTAGTGAATATCCCAGTTCTGATCTTACGAGCGTGGCGAGGGGGGGGAGGTGTCATTGATGAAGCAGTTGAAGGACACTATCCTTAGGAACTCCCGCAGAGATTCAGGGAGCTGAGATGACTGACTTCCGACACCCACAACCCTCTTCCTACATGTTACATATGATTCCAAAGAGCAGAGGGTTCACCACCTGATTCTAAATCACTTCAGTTTTCTAGGGCTCCTCCATGCCATATTTAGGCAAAATCTGACTTAACCTGAAAGACATTTGCTCTCACCTCACCTCTGCAGTTCAGATGTTTTGTCCACTGAGATCAGGAAATAAGTGGGCTTACCGAAACCAAACAGAGCACAAGTGTCCAAGTATGTGCCGCTTAGAGTCATGGAGATGTACAGCACGGAAACAGACTCTGCAGTCAAACTCGTCCATGCTGACAAGATATCCCAACCTAATCTAGTCCCATTTTCCAGTACTTGGCCCATATCCCTCTCAACCCTTCTTATTCATATACTCATCCAGATGCCTTTTAAATGTTGTAATTGTACTAGCCTCCCCCACTTCCTCTGGCAGCTCGTTCCATACATGCACCACCTTCTGTGTTGAAACATTGTCCCTTCGGTCTTTTATATCTTTCCCCTTTCCCCTAAGCCTATACCCTCTAGCTCTGGACTCCCTAACCCCAGGGAAAAGACTTTGTCTATTTATCCTATCCATGCCCCTCATGATTTTATAAGCCTCTGTAAGGTCACCCTTCAGCCAATGACGCCCCAGGGAAAACAGTGCCAGCCTGTTCAGCCTCTCCCTGTAGCTCAAATCTTCCAACCCTGGCAGCATCCTTGGAAATCTTTTCTGAACCCTTTCAAGTTTCACAACATCTTTTCTACAGGAGGGAGACCAGAATTGTACACAGTATTCCAAAAGTGGCTAATTGTGTTGAAAACCCTTCTATCGCTGCAATAATTGACAGGAGACTGAGAAGCCAATGATTATTTAAATTTGCCTTGTGTTTTGTGGATGGGCATATCAGGGACATTTTCTACTTTGACAAGTCGGAGTCTGTATCGGAGTCAGATATACTGGAACAGGATGGTTTGAAATGCAGGTAATTTTGACACGCAAGTTAAATAAAGGAATTGTTCGATTGAGACATTTAAGAAGATACAGACTACTTATTCGGATATAGGTAATGTGCAAGGATTTGAGGGACAAACAGGAGATTGGCATTGGGTAATGAAGCTCATTTAATGAGGTGGTATAGGGACAATGGGCCAAATGGCCACCTTCTGAGCCACAGCAATGCTTTGCTTCTGCTAGCATGTTGTCAGGACTGCATGTTGCAGTCTTTTCCCCACCCAGGCGTTTCTCGATACAATGTGAAGTGAATCAAATTGAGTGATGACTGATTTCAGCGGCGAGACTGAGTTAGAGGTGTAGAATATTAGAGTTGCACAGCAGGGAAACAGACCCTTTGATCCAACTCATCCGTTATGAACAGATATCCTAAATTAATCTAGCCCTATTTGCCAACATTTGATCCATATCCCTCTAAACCTTTCCTATTCATGTACCCATCCAAATGTCTTTTAAATGTTGTAATTGTACTAGCCCTCACCACTTCCACTGGAGCTCATTATGTACACGCATCACCTTCTTCATGGAAAGGCTGCCCTGTAGGTCCTTTTTTAAATCTTTTCCCTTTCACCTTAAACCCACACCCTCTGGTTTTGGACTCCCCTACTCTGGGAAAAAAAAACACCTTGGCTATTCACCCTGTCTATGCCCCTCATGATTTTATAAACCTCTATAAGGTTACCCCTCAGGCTCCAGCCTATTCTGCTTCTCCCTTTGGCTCAAACCCTCTAACCCCAGCAACATCCTTGTAAATCTTTTCTGCACACTTTCAAGTTTAACAACACCTTTCCTATAGCAAGGAGACCAGGGTTGAATGCGGTATACCACAAGTGACCTAACCAATGCTCTGCATAGATGCAACATGACCTCCCAGCTCCTATACTCAATGCATTGACCAATAAAGGCAAGGTACCAAATGCCTTCTTCACTATCCTACCTACCTGCGACTCCACTTTCAAGGAGCTATGAATCTGCTCCTCAAGGTCTCTTTCGTTCGGCAACACTCCCATGAATCTGCTCCTCAAGGTCTCTTTCGTTCGGCAACACTCCCCAGGACCTTCCCATTAAGTGTACAAGTCCTGCCATGCAGTACCTCACATTTCTCTAAATTAAACTCCATCTGCCACTCCTTGGCTCCCATTAAGTGTATAAGTCCTGCCCTGATTCACCTTTCCAAAATGCAGTACCTCACATTTCTCTAAATTAAACTCCATCTGCCACTCCTTGGCCCATCTGATCAAGATCCCGTTAATCAGAGGTAACCTTCTTTGTTATCCCCCAATTTCAGAGTCGTCTGCAAACTTACTGACCAAACCTCCACTGAAGATGATTGTAAACACATCATCTTCCATACTCACATGCCAAACCCACTGTTTTTCCCGATGGGGAGATTTGTGGAATCTCCCCTTCCCATCAGTTGTTTAATCATCCACCACCGTCTTCAAAAGAAAAGTTTCCTATGCCCCCGCCCCCCCCCCCCCCCCCCCCCAGTCAGAACAGAATTAAATAATTCATTCACAGCTCAACATGGCCAGCAGTGGTCTAATAAGTGCTGTAATAACTGGCAAACCATTTCCCCTTGTTCAATTCCTATGCGAGAGATCTGGCAGAATTCCAGCCTGTGGAGGAGTTTGTGATAAATGAAAAGTACTGGCATTTTGTGCCAGGCAGCAATTTTTGTCCGAACTTATTTTCTGAGGAACGCAAGAGTGTGGATTGAAAATAACAAATTTGTAAATTCAAGATCGAAATCCAAGCAAACCACCATGTTGACAGAGTGATCTTTAGCTCACTTCTCTCTGTGCCATAAACTTTCTGCCAACTGTACAAACTGCGAGCAGGAATGCCCTAAGCATTACCACTCCTCAATTAATCCACCCTCACCATCCAGGGAAATTGCAACTGTACAAAAGCACAGGGCGCAATTATAATTCAGGCAACTGTTGGACCAATTCATTGGGGGGGGGGGGGGGGGGTAAAGAAGGCAAACTCAATTTAAAATTGGAAAACGTCGCCTAGAAATGAAAGCCAGTAGTTTGTTAGGGGCTTATAGTGCTTTTGACTTAAGCAGCAAGTCAGTTACAAAGCTGCTCATGCTGTTTCACCCAAGTTTCCATTCCTGAGATGTTCAAGTCCAGAACTGCAGTTTGGAGAATCGCTGTCCATGCCCCTAATCTATCACTCATTCCCCACTCCCCACCCCACCACCCACCAAAACAAAAACTGTTACCTCTCGTTAATTTCCAAACAGCAATACTCAGCCGGAACAAGCCTGACTTCTGAAACAGTACAAGGCAAGGCGGGAGCTATTTCTCCACAATTGCTCCACCACCCGGGGAGGTGGGGGGAAAGAGTTAGGTCAGGGTTAGCACACACACTCACCGACACCACTGATGTTCTCTTCACAGGAGTACCATATGCCAGTGTGGAAATAACGGAAGACAAAGCGATCATCGCCGGTATCCCAGCTGTAGTGGACCTGGTCCGGTTTGGAAGTGTTCATGGTGCTAGTGCGGTTCAAGTTGATGCAGTTGAATCTGGTCTCCTTGCTGCAGTTCGGCTTGGGCACTTTCTGAGTGCCCTCACACCAGTACGTGGTAATGAAGGCGGTGGTAGAGAAAAGCAGCGCCACTAGGTTTAAGGAGGCTGCCAGCAGCGCCCGGCACTTTCTGCTGGTTTTCATCACTGTCCCCCGCTTACTTTGTGTTTTTTTTGTCAGTCTGGGTAGCAAATTCACTCCAGCCTGGATGCTGTCCTCCGCCCTCTCTTAAGCGTGCCTGGTACCTGTCCCACACTGAGGGCAGAAAGGCTGCTCTTTCTCCAGCCTGGAGGAGAGAGAGGACACCGCAGCATTTTCCACTGAACGCCACATCGTGCAGAATTACCGCTGCCTCCCTCTGACAGTCAGTCACCTGCCTGCCTCCCTGCCAGTGGACAGGATTCACTGAGAATTCACAAAGCCAGCCCCCTCTCCCTGAGCACTCCCTCCCTTTAGACAGGCTGAAATGGCATGCCATCTAACGCACGGGGATGATCATTTTCCAGTCAAACCACACAAGAAACTATGGAAGTGTGAATCTTATTTTGTGAAGGAATTAAGTAAGTAATTTTGAAATTAAGGAGATAGGAACAACAACAAAAAAATCAGGAAATGAGTGACAATGAAGGGGAGAAAAACATTTACAAGCTAAATATCTTTAATTTCAGTAGACTTATAGAGATGTACAACACGAAAACAGAACCCTCGGTCCAACTTGTCCATGCTTAAATTAATCTAGTCCCATTTGTCAGCATTTGGCCCATCTCCCTCTGAACCCTTCAGTCCAACTTGTCCATACAGACCAGATATCCTAAATTAACCCAGTCCCATTTGCTCCCATTTGGCCCATATCCCTCCGAACCCTTCCTATTCATATACCCATCCAGCTGCCTTTTAAATGTTGTAATTGTACCAGCCTCCACCACTTCCTCCGGCAGCTCATTCCCCATAGAGTCATACAGCATGGAAACAGACTCTTCAGTCCAACCAGTCCATGCTGAACATAATCCCGAACCAAACTAGTCCCAGCTGCCTGCTCCTGAAATTGTGTTCAGGCTGCTAATGAATTTTTAAAATAGTCATGGTCCCAATACCAACTTCTGAGGAACCAATGCAACACACTTGATATTTGTATGGCACTATTAATGGACAAAATACCCCATAACTAAACTCTTCCTATTGGAATTAAAACAATCATTATTTTCTCCCCTCATTTTGATTCTAAAGCTATTTAGAGCATTGAAACAAAAGGAGAAAGCCACAAAAATTTGCAACAGAAGTCTGTTGCTTACACTTTTTATCCTTTAGTTACTAATTCACAGCATGCATCAAGCTAGCAGCTCAGATTATTTTGTCTGCGATATTAAAAGTGGAACTGTTCAGTGCTAATCAAATGGAACTAACTCATCCAGATATCCTAAATTAATCTAGTCCCATTTGCCAGCACTTAGCCCATATCCCTCTATACCCTTCCTATTCACATACCCATACAGATGCCTTTTAAATGTTCTAATTGTACCAGCCTGAATGTCGAATCTATCTCATTAATTGTCACTTTGGGATGATGTGGAGGTGCCGGAGTTGGACTGGGATGGACAAAGTCAGAAGCCACATGACACCAGGTTATAGTCCAACAGGTTTATTGGAAAGCACAAGCTTTCAGAGCACTGCTGGTTCGTCAGGTGAAGTGACTTTGGGAGATAGATTGCTGAGGGAAAAAATGTTAATTACCTCACAAGTATCGAGTCCTCTTTTAGTCAAAACACTGCAACAGGATCGAACCAGGAGTTAATGTTGATGTCATTTCAAAATTAAAACATCACTTTTCTTTCCCCGCTTACCAATCAGAGATTGCAACATTCTAAATAAGTGTCTGTTTCCCCCAGAATTAGATCTTAATGTTGGTGGCACGTATTGTGTTATATTGTTTGTCAGTATGTGTGAATGCTAACAGACTTGGTTTAAAACCTGGAGTAAGTGTGTGTGTGCTTGGCTGTGGCTCAAGTGTTAAAACCAAGACAATGTTAGTACATCAGTCAGCCTGTTATAACTCACATTTTATTTGAGATATTTTCTAATGAACCTGTTGTGACTGGATCAGTTAAGAATTAAAACCTAGACATCTAGACTCAGTGGTAGGGACAATGTATCCACTTACTGCATTTCATTCAACAATGTGACCTCCTGAACAGATGAGCATACGTTTTTCCCTCAATGTTGTTGTTGACATTATCGTGGGGTTGGCCTATTTTCCGGGCTCAGGGAAGTTGCCGGTTAAGAGTCAAAGTGACTGCACAGCAGTTCACTGAGGCGACTGGCTCTCACTGCATGGGAAGCCTGCCCCTAACGCTCAGTGCTCTGTGCAGCTTCTTCCTTACCTGCTGCTGGGAAAGGGTTTGTTCCCCACCATGTCAGCTCAGGGTTTACTTTGCAGGTTTGCCCATGTGAGGAAGGAACAACTCAGCAGCTTCTGCCTGAGATTGGTCAGGTCTGGCGCAATGTGTCCAATTGTGGGCACCACATCAGGGTCTGGAGAGCACTGCCTGGAAATGTGATGGACGCAGGTTCAAATGAGGCATTCAAGGGGGCATTAATGTGCAGGTGCATAGGAGGGAAGGCAGGAGACTGACAGCTGGGTAATTGATGCTCACTTAAAGAGTCAGTCCAGGTACGATGGGCGGAACAGTCTGCTTCTGTATGTAACACTTCTGTGATTCTGAGTACCCACAGCCTGCTGGTCACAGACCTGTAGAGGTACAGCACCAGGAGAGACTGGTAGAGGGGGATCCCACAGCAGAAACCAGCAGAGAAGGACCAGCACAGAGGAGTCCAATGGAGAGGAGAGCAGCAGAGAGGGGGTGAGCAGAGAGAGGATCTGCAGAGAAAAGTCCAGTAGAGAGGGGACCAGCAATGGGGGTACCAGTAGAGAGGGAATCAGCAGAGAGATGGGACCAGAGTAGAGGTGGGTGTAGGTGATCAACTTGAGGGAACCTGCAGAGAGGAGTCCAGCAGGAACAGGACCAACAAAGGAGGATCTAGTAGAGAGAAAACCAGCAGAGGGGAGGGCGCGTCCAGTTGAGAGGGGACCATCAGAAATGGAACCAGCACAGACAGGATCAGTGGAAGGAGGATCAGTACAGAGGGTTCCAGAAGATTGGACAGTGACAGACAGGGGTACATTGTGAAGCAAACCTGCAGAGAGGGGAGAGGTACAGCAGCAAGGAAGTGGCAGAGATGGGATTGACAAAGAGAAGACCAGCAGAGTAGAGACTAACAGAAAGGACTCTAGTAGGGAGGAGGGGATGGAAGAGGTAGGGGATGTGAATGGAAGGTGTCCAGTAGGGAGTAAACGGGCAGAGAGGAGACAACCACAGACTTGCAGCTCATAGGAGGCAGAGTGCACAGAGATTGGTCTACAGACACAGACAGAGTTTTCTCGAAATGTCTGGGCATTCGTATCTGAGGAGGCTGAAGGAGTCCCATCAGCTGGTGTCAGCTATCCATCAGCTCATGTGGGAAATCCTGTTGGACCTTGTGGCTGTGTGTTACCTGTCTCTGTCAAAGCCACCATCACCCACAGCCATTTTATCTCTTTACCCTTCCAGGGTTTTGTGGGAGAGACATCCAGTCAGTAAGCCATGAAATATATAGACCAGGTCACTGACAGGCCAATCATGTGATCTATTTGGTTGGAGTGTATGATGATCCCTGTCTATCCATGGAAGAAGACATCCTTGTCTCAGTGGCCTGTGCCATCACTCAATCCGTGTTTGATATGGACTCCCTCACTCTACCTGCAATCATGATGACAGCACTTGGAAGCTTTGTCAGTACGTTACTCACTCTCTGCTGCTGTCCAGTGAACTGCCTTTACATCAACCACCTTCAGAGTTTGGAGAACCCTGTAGCCTCCAATACAGATACCACCCTCAGTTCCACCACCAGTTCTTTATTTGCAGACTGTGAGCAAAAGAGTGAAAACGCGGCCATCACTCCAACTTGGTCGCTCTGACCATTTGAGATGGTCTGCGTGTGTCCTTTGTGTGTAAACCCTCAGAACAGTTGAACTCTTTAATGTCAACAGGAATGTATGAAATAGGCCATTCTCAAGGCTGTGCTGCTATTCAAGTAGATAGTGGCTCATCCTCTACCTCAGCGCCATTTTCCTGCACTATCTCCACATTCTTTGATGTCATTAGATCTGGAAATCCAACGATCTCAGTCTTAAATGTAGGTAAAGGTAAAGTTACCAAACTACAATTAGACTATAGGGTTGCTCTCTCATTAGATGGAGATAACTGGTGGTTTAACCTGAGGGTCACCATACCTCAGGTGATGGGAGAGTTGAGAAGGACAGCCCTTCATGGTAACCTCAGCCTGTGCAGGAACTGAACCCACAGTATTAGCATCAATTTGCATCACGAACCAGCCAACTGAGTTAAACCAACTCCCAACCCCCACTCTTAACTATCTTCAAGACTGATTGCCCCATTCCCCTTTGGCACAGAGATTCCTATAGGTTTCGCTACCTTTTGAGTCGAGAAATCCTTTCTCAACTTGATCTTGAAGGACCTTCTCCTTATTCTGAAACACTGTTCCCTGGTTATAGACCCTGCAGCCAGGGGGAAACATCATTACTGCATTTATTCTGTTAACCCTGTCGAAGATTTGCATACTTCAATGAGATCACCTCTCATTCTCCTGAACTCTGGTAAACCACAGGCCCAGTTTCCTCGGAGGGCAATCCACCCCTCCCAGAGGTCAGCCTGATCAACCTTTGATCCATTCACTCGATGGTAAGTGTATGCTTCCTTAGCTAAGGAAGTCAAACCTGAGCACAATACTCCAGATGAAGTTTCAACAGGACTTCTTTACTCCCGTACTCAAGCCCTCTTGCAGTGAAAGTCAACATACCATTTGCTTCCTAATTTATTGCTTCTCCTGCCTTAAGTGGCTCATGAACAAGGTCCCTTTGGTCTTCAACACTTCCAATCTCTCACTGTTTAAGAAATGCACTTGCATAAGTTATGAAGCAAATTATATATTCACTTTGGAAAGTAAATCAATGTCATTGTATAGACACCAGCACTGTCTTACTGCATGAAAGTGAATTTGTTTACATTGCGTCTTTGTGCTTGATGAGATTCAGTTCCAAAATATGCAGATATAGTGGGAGAATGCAACTACTACAAGATGGCACAGTGGCTCAGTGGTTAGTACTACTGCCTCGCAGTGCCAGGGACCTGGGCTCAATTCCACCCTCGGGTGACTGTCTGTGTGGAGTTTGCGCATTCTCCTGGGTGTTCTGGTGTCCTCGCACAGTCCAAAGATGTGCGAGTTAAATGGATTAGCCATGCTGACTTGCCCATAATGTGCAGAGATATACATGCAAGGTGAATTAGCAATGGGCAATGCAGGGTTACAGGGATTGGTAGGATGTTCTTCAGAGGGTCAGTGTGGACTTGATGGGCTGAATGGCCTGCTTCTGCACTGTATGGGCTCTCTGCTTTCTGGTCTTTAGGCAGTAAAGTGGACACCGTCTGGTAGATATCCTGTTAAAACTTTACCTGTATTGTACTGTGTGGGTATATTAGCTTGTTTCACACCATTGTTTTTCCAGTGGTGGCTGGAGGTGTTTGGGTCACTGCAGAGAGGTTGCTGAGATCCTGGAAGCATTCTGTATGCTTTCAGAAGAATCCTGATGTTGCACCCTGACACTCTAAAGACTGCAGCTCACCATCGCCTTCTCCAGGGCAATTAGGGATGGGAATTCAACGTTGGCCTCACCAATGATGCCCACATCCCATGATTGAATAATAGAAACTTCCCCTTTGCCAGTCATTCAGTGGAACACGGCACCTCATTATTTCCCAGTGTCTTAGGTGTTTAAAATAATGCCTTTTATTTCTTTCTGCATTGTTAGTTTGTGAGAAGGCAAAGGTTTTAAAACCAAGGATTACTACATGTTTTGAAAGCAAGTGCTCATTGTAAGCATTGTTGATAGAGCTGCTTGTTGGAGCAGTGGTGAAGGTGTGGTTGCAGAAGGTGTGGAGCTGAGGGGTTGTGTACAGAGAGAATTGGTTGGAATGTGTAGCTGGCTGCTCTGAACTTTAGAGAGTAGTTATTGTGGGCAGCACGGTGGCACAGTGGTTAGCGCTGCTGCCTCAAAGCGCAAGAGACCCGGGTTCAATTCCTGCCTCAGGCGACTGACTGTGTGGAGTTTGCACGTTCTCCCCGTGTCTGCGTGGGTTTCCTCCGGGTGCTCCGGTTTCCTCCCACAGTCCAAAGATGTGCAGGTTAGGTGAATTGGCCATGCTAAATTGCCCATAGTGTTAGGCAAGGGGTAAATGTAGGGGTATGGGTGGGTTGCGCTTCGGCGGGTCGGTGTGGACTTGTTGGGCCGAAGGGCCTGTTTCCACACTGTAATGTAATCTAATCTAATCTAATTGATGAAAAAAAGATCTTCTGCCAGGC
Source organism: Chiloscyllium plagiosum (assembly GCF_004010195.1). Classification (NCBI taxonomy): domain Eukaryota; kingdom Metazoa; phylum Chordata; class Chondrichthyes; order Orectolobiformes; family Hemiscylliidae; genus Chiloscyllium; species Chiloscyllium plagiosum. Next base: position 7,711,063 of record NC_057730.1, read on the forward strand.
AACAGCTGAGTGATTGGTTCTCAGCTAGTGGGGGGCTGTCATTTTATTTTATTTATTCATGGGATGAGGGCATCACTGGCTAAACCAGCATTTATTGCCCATCTCTAATTGCCCTGAGGGCAGTTAAGAATCAACCACCTTATTGTGGATGTGACTTAAGTTCTGATGAAGAGTCATCTAGACTCAAAATGTAGGCATGCCCTCTCTCCATGAATGCTGCCTGACCCGCTGTGGTCTCCAGTACTTTTTGTTTTCAGTGTCAATGTTTCATAATCGTTCACCTGTAGCTAGTAGCTCTTTGTTCAGTTTAGAAATGTGGTCAATGTTTTCTGAGAACCCGGGTCTGAAAGTTAGGTAAATGGAGGCATCTTTGCTTACTTTTTAAAAACATTAACTTTGGTGACCACTCTGGCAATATTGGGTCTTCTGTTCCAGTGTGCTCCATCAGTGGGGCGTTACAGGTGCCTCTGGAAGGATAGCTGGGAGGGGTGGGGGGACTCTTCAGCCTTTCGTTGATGCACAGCTGCCGCGCGTTCAGGGCCTTTCTCACCTCACTTTGTCACCTCCTGCGTCTGCCTCTTCGCCGAAGAAGTGATGCACCTTTCCCTTGGAATGACTCCTGCCATTGCCTGTGCATTTGCAAGCTGAGTGTGGGCCTTTCATTGGCACAGCAGTGGGTTGCTCACGAATATGGGCGGCATGGTGGCTCAGTGGTTAGCACTGCTGCCTTATGGCTTCATGGACCTGGGTTTGATTCCAGCCTTGGGCAACTGTTTGTTTGGAGTTTGCACTTTCTCCCCGTCTCTACATGGGTTTCCCCTAGTGCTCTGGTTTCCTCCCACAGTCCAAAGGTGTGCAGGTTAGGTGAATTGGCCATGCTAAATTGCCTATAGTATTCAGGGTTGTGCAGGTTAGGTGCATTAGTCAGGGGAAATATAATGTGGGGAATGGGTCTGGATGGGTTACTCTTCGGTTGGTGTGGACTTGTTGGGCCGAAGGGCCAGTTTCCACACTGTAGGGATTCCATGATTGGCCCCATCTGAATCTGTAATGACTGTGTCTGTGTGGTGCTCACCACTTTGGGTGACACACAATTGACTGCTGACTGCCATCTGCACTGGTGCTGAGTATAGACCATCTCCATGAGCTTGCACCTTCAGACTATTACTCACCAAGGAGGTCGTGTGGGAACATACAGGAACTGGGCACAGCCCACTGCAGCAGTGGGCCCTGCGGGTAAAGCATACATTCAGTCACTAGTCTTCTGCTACTTCAGCCAGTGATTGCCTGAGTTCATCAGTTGCGGGTTGATAATCCTCCTGCCATTAAATGGCGATCCCTTTTCTCCTGATATTCTTGAGAATGGCTTTCTGAGCTAAATTTGCCATGTATGACAAAGGGAATTTGAATAAATTTCAAAAACTTGTGAAAATCACTTTTATTTTCCAGTTTCCTTGGATCAAGACAGACACCAGTGGTTACATAAATTAGCTCAAAAATTGTATCTGTGCTACATTAATGTTGCATTTTTGGTTATTAGACACAATTCCCACTCCATGCTTTGCTTTCCTCAGAAAGTACAAAATTCCATGTTACCCAATTTTTATAGAATACAAAATCAATGGTGGTAAGTGCTTTGAATATACAATGTTGTCAACAGACGCCGTATTGTTGACTGTGTGGAATGTCTGCTCACTAAATGTGTTAATGCTCTGATCATCCTCATTAATCAACCTGTCTGGTCATTCCGTGTGATATTGGGTAAGCTCCTTTTGTTTGTTGGAACACTGTATCTATCTTGCACCTAGCCCTGTCTTGCCAGGTTGTTAAACCATCTGTTCTGGCTTTGGATTCCTGTATTGATGCTTCCAGTGTCCTCTGCTCCCACATGTCTATGTTGTAGAAAGCTGGACAATCGCTGTGTGAGACCGTGCAACCTGTGCGGCTTACCAGGTTTTATTTTGAATGAACCACTTTGCCAAGGTTAGACATGGTGAACAAAGCCTGCAAACTCTGTCTGCCTACAAGGATGACTTCATACTTCTCGCTGCGTTTTTGCGATTTCCAAGTTGATCCAAAAGCAACTTCTGATTTGCTTCAAGATGGGCAGAAACAGTCACAAGGTCAATGATTGTATCAGCTAGCGCTGTCCCCAAGAAATCTCAATCACGTCCACTGTCTTTGCAGTTCATAAAACAATCTGTTGGCTCCTCAGGTCACTTTCATTTTTTATCTCTGTGTGCTGGAAGTGGGGCCAATGTTTATTGCCCATCCCTAATTGCCCAGGAGATGGTAGTTGGAGCTGCCTTCTTGAACTACTGCCCACAGCACTGTTGAACAGCCAGCCCCAGGTTTTTGATTAGGCTACAGCATTTGACCATGGACTGCTTCAGTATCTGAGGAGTCATGAACATTGTGCTGTTACCATCAAACATCTCCTCTTCTGACCTTATGATAGAGGGAATGTAGCTGGAGATGTCTGAACCTAGGAAACTACCCTAAGGAACTGAAACAGAGATGTCCCATGGTTGAGGTGACTGACATCAAACAACAACAATTTTTCTCTATGGTAAGCATGATCTAGCCATCAGTGAGACTTTTCCCTTGCATTTCCACTGAGGCCAGTTTTCCTGGTCTCCTTAATGCAACACTCCATCAAATGCAGCCTTGATGTGAAGGCTGTCACTCTCGCCTCATCTTTGGAATTCAGCTCTTTTGTCCACGTTTGGACCAAGGTTTTAATGAGGTAAGGAGCTGAGTGACCCTAGTGGAATCCAAACTGAGTGTCACTGAGCAGGTTATAGTTAGGTAAGTGTTACTGGGTATCATTGTAACTTGGATTGGTTCCAGGTTGTTTTATTGGCAAGGTATTGGCGTTTGTGGTTGCCTCACAGTGCCACAGAGACAGTTTCGATTCCAGCCTCCGGCGATTGTCTGTGTGGAATGTGTACATTCTCCCTGTGTCTGGGTGGGTTTCCTCCGGGTACTCCGATTTCATCCCGCAATCCAAAGATGTGCAGTTAGGTTAATTGGCCATGCCAAATTGCCCATAATGTTCAGGGATGTGTGGGTTAGGTGCATTAGTCAGGGATAAATATAGAGTAACAGAATTGGGGGAATAGGTCTGGGTGGGTTACTCTTCGGAGGGTCAGTGTGGACTTGTTGGGCCAAATGGCCTGTTTCCACACTGTAGGGATTCTATGATAGTTTAGGATCCATTCTGACAATGGATAAACTGTGAGTCTCCAAACAGTGTGAAAAATGTTAGATTTGAAATTCGGTAATATTGCCATAATATTGTCAGGACCCATAAGCCTTTGCAATATCCATTGCCTTCAGCACGTGGTATCATGTGGAGTGAATAAAACTGGCTGAAGTTCTGGCATTTGTGATGCTGGGCACCAGTGGATGAGGCTGAGATGGATGATCCACTTGGCACTTCTGGCTGAGCATTATTGAATATTCTTTGACCTTCACTTTAATGTTGATGTGAAGATGGTGATATTTTTGGGGCATCCTCCAGTCAGTTGTTTAATTGTCCACCACCATTCACAGCTGGGTATGGCAAAAGCGTAGAGCTTAAGTCTGAGCTATTGGTTGTGGGATCACTCAGCTCTACCCATCGCCTCAGGTTGATGTCATGAAAGTAGCCCTATGTTACAGCTTCATCAAGTTGCCCACCTTTTCTTCTGGAGTCAATCCAAGTCTTTGAACAATCTGACTCTTGTCAGTGTATATCCAGATATATGAAACTGAAACAGATTATAAAGAAACAACAGCTTATGTACACATGTGATTCTTTCTCAGTGGACTATGTAAAAGGGATAACTTGAAAATGCACTTTTTTGTTGTTGTGAAAAGCAAATTATATCTATACCTGTTATAGTGATTGTAACGAGGTCAGCCAGGTGGATCTCATAGAATATGAGTTCCCTGACTGGGGCTGCTAATCTGGCCCAGTTAGGGAGCCCTGGCTGACAGATATAATCAGGAGTCAAGAGTGTGGAGCTGGAATAGTACAACAGGTCAGGCAACATCCGAGGAGCAGGAGAATCAATGTTTCAGGCAAAAGCCATTCATCAGGAATATAAACAGGAGTGTCCGGGGTTCTGTTAACTCTAGCAGCCAGGGCTGAGCTAGCTGGGTCAGTGTCATGCACAATGACTTGATTTGATTTGATATGATTTATTATTGTCACCTGTACCTAAATACAGTAAGAAGTTTTTGTTTTGCATGCAGTACAAGCAAATCGTAGCATACAAAAATCACAGGGCGATTGAACAAAGTGAGGAATACAAAGTTACAGCTGCAAGGAAGGTGGACAAAAAGCAAGATCAACATTAGATTTGAAGTTCGAATATTGCTAGTGATTTTTGCAGCCTTAGAATTGAGGTTTAAAAGTGCAAAATGATTGTAAGAAATGTGAGAACAAGATCTGCTGTTAAGAGCTCGCAGAGTCGTCCTATGTTGGCGCTATCTTGAAAAGAAACGCAGTGAGGGGATATCGGCCCTTGTGGAGTTATCTCACCTTTATTTTTGGCCTTCATGTCCTCATGTGTCCTTGCATTATATGTGAGGTAGTCTCCACATTTTGCATACCACATCACCGGATTCTGGCCATGACGATACTATAATAGGATGGTGAGGAATCAGGCAGCAAACAGACCCCAAGCAAAATATGGGTCTGCATTGACAGTCCATCTGAACTGATGTAGAACTTTGTTTGTTATGAACATCAGCTGGATGTTTGGAAATTCTTTCCTTCCTGCTCCTGAACCCTCCCATCACTCGAGATCTGGCTCTCCGTCAGTATCAGGACCAATAGCAGAGTGAGAAACTCCAGTTAGGACAGAGGCTGGTATATTCAAAGGTGGTTCATGAAAGGAAAGCAAATTGAATCGAGATGCTCCAAATTGTGACTGATTATGATTAAACAATCCCAAAGGAATCATTTACAATGAATAAGAATTTGATAACAAGAGGATGCAACATCAGTGGGAGAACTGAGAGATTATTGGAAGAAGTGGCAAAACTTGTGATCACCATGTATAAAGCCCTTCTACCTTTCAACTCACCAGAAGGGACATTGTAAACTGCATGTGCTCATCTTGAAAGTTCTGGTCAGTTGTTGTGCACTGATATTATTTCGTTCAGTCTTTGTGAGAGAAAATAACTACTTCAATAAAGTTATTTGACATTACTGTTACAAATGTGGTTTGTCTTTGGATGTTAACTTAGGGTAGAATGGAGGACTCAAGTGATCTGTTCTCTCTTCTGCTGACGGTAAACCTGGGTTTGTTCCAGGTTTTATCAATGGCAAGGTGTTGACACTTGTGGATAATAGTTTAGGATCTCTCCTGACAATGGGTTAACTGTGAGTCTCCAGACAGTGTTAAGAATGTTAGGTTTTGTAAATGGTTATATTTAACTGTCTATCTAGTTTGAAAATAGAATGGAGCTGGATGTGTAAATTATAACTAATTAGCATTTCTACTTAGATACAAGATACAATTTATGTTGTGGAGTTAACTTTGAGAAGGGAAGGGTCTATTTGCAGAATTGTGTTCAATGAAAAAGGACCCTGAAATGCATAGACAACTCAGTCTGCCATGAGCTGAGATAGAGATAGGTAGTCTCAAAGGTTCACCTGCAGTTATGCTTAAATTAACAAGACCAGATCCCCATGGATTTAGTATAAGGTTGTAACCTTTGCCTGGCTTGAGCTACAGGAAATTCCTTCAGGAAAGGAATGGAATTAAATCTTGTGAAGGTAAAAATTATGCTGGATTGCTTCAAGAAGAATTGAAGGTCTGCTTCAGGCTCAGAGTGGAGTTTAACTCTAGAAAAGGATTTTGGGTGTGGTTGGGGCAGCACGGTGGCTCAGTGCTTAGCACTACTGCCTTACAGAGGCATGCAACCAGACTTGATTCCAGCCTCAGGCAACTACCTGCATGGAGGTTGCACATTCACCTTGTGTCTCTATGGGTTTCCTCTGGGTGCTCCAGTTTCCTCTGACAGTCCAAAGATGTCCAGGTTAGGTGGGCTGGCCATGCTAAATTGTCCTGTAATATCCAGGGGTATGCAGGCTAGCTGGATTAGCCATGGTAAATGTGGCATTACAGGTGGTGGATAGTTGGGTCTGTGTGGGATGCTGTTCAGAGGGTTGGTGCAGACTCAATGGGCTCAATGGCTTTGTTTCTGCATTGTAGGCCTTCTACAGCACTATAAACATAAAAGGGGAAAGTTCTCTACTGAAGTATAACTTGTCCACACACATAGCATTTGTCTACACAAATATTGCTTTTAGTTTATCTTTTACGGTAAAGTATTCAATGTGAAATCTTTCTGTCTCATCCCTTCACCTAATCACTGGAAGTTTCAACATTTTAAGTTTTTGATCTTTATAGAGAGCCTAACAATGCATAGGCTAGGTAAATTTAAGGCATGGTGGCTCAGTGATTAGCACTGCTGCCTTACAGCACTAGGGTCTCAGGTTCAATTCTAGCCTTGGGTGACTGTCTGTGGGAGTTTGCACATTCTCCCCCTGTCTGTGTGGGTTTCCTCTGGGTGCTCCAGTTTCCTCCCACAGTCCAACAATGTGCAGGTCAGGTGAATTGGCCATTCTGAATTGTCCGTAGTGTTAGGTGCATCGGTCCGAGGGAAATGGCTCTGGGTGGGTTACGTTTAGGAGGGTCAGTGTGGACTTTTTGGGCCGAAGGACCTGCTTCTACACTGTACAGAATCTAATCTGATACAATGTTTAAAAACCTTTAATGGACTTCATAACAGTTCAGTTTTAATTTGATAAATACTTATTAGTCACTGTTATCTTTTCAATTGATCTATATTTCCCATTTAAATAAGTACTATTTTACTTATTGTAACGAACAAATAAACTAAACGCATTAAGGTTTTTCATTTGGCAGTGCTTACAACTGTCAAAGCCAATATGTATCACATGTAATTATTTATTTTAAAAAACTCTTGAATCTATAAACCCATGATGATAAAAATTATATTTTAAATGATCAAATGAATATTTACAATGATATTTGAATGATTGAAAAATAATTGTTCTTTATTTCAATTATTAAAGGGCAAAGTATTCTGCATTCTGGCTAAAACTCCGATTCACAAACTGTTTTTGTTTAATTTGTTAACTGATTACTTGGTTCCTATCCTTGACACTTGTGTTAATTTGAAACCGATCCATCAGTGTTGGAGACTGAGCTCGTTTCCTCGTTTTATTGAAGCAATTCTACAAAACGGTTTCAGCTTGGCAGAATGCAGTAAAACCACTTCACTCATAGATGGTTTCTTTGAATATTGTAGAAATAAATGTAAAAGGCAAGACATAAAGAGTTGCTGATGATTCATTGCTGTGCCTCCATGAATTATAAAAGAGAGCGAGAGGTTTGTTAATTTTTATGGTGATACACCCTGCATAGAGACCAAAAATATCAGGAATTAAAGTTCAAATGTTACACTGCATCAAAGACCAGGGGACAAAACACTGTTAGAAGTGACAGTGTGCTCAACAGGAGTTTGGCTTGTGAGACCCCAATATGGAAGGCCTGTTGCATCTTGTTCCCCTGTAATGGGATCTTGGGACTTCCCCTGGGAACAAGGCACCCTGGGTACAGACATCCTGCCCAAAGAGATCAGAGGTTGGCATCTCTGTGAAATGGCACTACTACTGGGGAGTGCAGTATTTTAACAGTTCTGCTAAGCTTAGGATTGGTCTCAGGTGTAGTACCTTTAATGGCCACTTTCTTAGCATATCGTGGGTTATTGCTTGACTGCAATGGTGGCACTGTTGAGTTCTGTTCTTTCCTGGGTTTGAGGCTACATCCACAATTCAGTGATATTGGAGTGACTTTGTACTGCAGACTTCAAAATAAAGCTAAACAGAGGTTTTTTTTTTAAAAAAAGCACTTTTCAAGCTTCTTTTAGCAGCTAGGCACTACAACTGGAACAGATTCTTTTTCAGATTCCAGACTGGGGTATTTTAATTTCTCTCCACCACCTGGATTAATAGTAAGCAGGTGGTAATGTAATCTTTCTTCTCAGTGAGTTGTGTTGAAAGTTAGACTTTTCACAACCAATGATTTAGCTTCTGTTTGTACCTAAACGTTACCTTAAGGTCTCACGTTAATTAAGGTCTCTCAAAGTCAAGCCACCTCATTGGAACCTGGTGCGTACTGTCTACAAAGTGTGGGGTTGTCTCAGGTGAAGGGACAAAATGGAGAGCTGCAGATGCCTATACAAGTGGTGAGGCTTGAGAATTTATTTGCTTCCAAAATCAGTTGTTCTTCTTCTGTATATGGAAGGGCTTAGTATTCTGCTCAGTTAAATCCTCCTAATTGTGCTGTCACCGTATTACTATCCTTATCATGTAACGCAGTTTGATAAGACAATATTGGGGTGTCATTATTTAAAGGTAGAGATAGGGTGAATAGCCAAGGTCTTATTCACAGGGTTGGAGGGTTTGAGCTATAGAGAGAGGCTGAATAGGCTGGGGCGGTTGTCCCTGGAGTGCCGGAGGCTTAGAGGTGACCTTATAGAGGTTTATAAAATCATGAGGGGCATAGGTGAGGTGAATACTCTTTTTTCTCAGGGTAGTGGTGTCCAAAACTAGAGGACATAGGGGTTTAGGGTGAGAGGGGAAAGAATTAAAATGGAGCTCAGGGGTAACGTTTTCACACAGAGGGTGGTGCGTGTATGGAATGAGCTGCCAGAGGAAGTGATGGAGGCTGGTACAATTACAACATTTAAAAGGTACCTAGGTGGGTGTATGAATAGGAAGGTTTCAGAGGGATAGGGGCCAAATGCTGGCAAATGGGACTAGATTAATTTAGGATATCTGTTTGGCATGGATGAGTTGGACTGAAGGATCTGTTTCCGTGCTGTATAACTGTGTGACATAAATAACTTTAAGTAGGAGGCTAAGTATTCATATTGCCGTTGCTGTAAAATGCAAAAAACCATGTAGCTAATCCATCACATCCTGTCAAACTGATATTAATTGTGAGAAGTTTAAATTATATCCATTAAAGGTGTACATACCTCTCAGCAAGCAATGGGAAGGGGGCTGTTGTGGTGCAGTGATAATGGCCCTACCTCTGTGCCAGGAGGCCTGGGTTTAATTCCCATCTGCTCCAGAGAGTGTAACAACAAATCTGGCCAGGTTGTTTTAAAAATAAATCTCAAGCAGGAATGGGGAATTATGGGTGGAGCAGCATGGAGAGGAACAATAAACAGAACGTGCTGGAGAATCTCAGCAGGTCCTGGTAACATCTGTGGAAAGAGAAACGGAGATTGTGTCTTGAGCCCCATGATTCCCAGGTGTCAACATGGTGAAGCTTACCAAACAGGACCACTTGCACGTCAAACAGCATAAGCAGCAAGTGATAGCGCTAAGCAATCCCACAAATAACAGGCCAGAGCTAAGCTCTGCAGTCCTGTCACATCCAGTTGTGAATGGTGGTGAGATATGAAACAGCCCACAAATATCCTCCTTCTCAGTGATGGAAGAACCCAGTACATCAGTGCAAAAGGTAAGGCTGAAGCCCTCCAGAGGGGTCCAGCATCAGAAATGCCAGCCTTCAGCCAATTCAATTCAGTCCACTTCCCGCACATGGCTGAGGGGTGGGGTTGGGGTGGGGGCTCCTCAGCTGAGGTAAAAAGATGACACTTCCATAACCCCATGGAAGGTCGTATCATTGGAACAGATGCGACAGAGATGGTGACATTAGGAGAATGGAATGATGTCCTTACAGGAAGCAGGATGAGTGGAAGTGCAGTCAAGGTATTAATGAATGTCAACAGTTTTATAACAGATATGAGTACACAGCCCATCCTCAGAAATGAAAACAATGAGGTCAAGGGAAGGGAAGTGTCAGAAATGAACCAGGTGAAAGTGAGAGAAAGATGAAAATTGGAAGCAAAAATTGATTATTTTTTCCAATTCCACAAAAGGACAAGGATCATTGTCGATGATGTCATCAACCTACTGGAGAAAGAGTTGTGGGCAAGGGGGAATGAGTAGAACTGGAACAAGGAATGTTCCAGACACCCTACAAAGAGGCACGCATAGCAAGGGGGACATGTGCCTATCCTTACCTGTGTTTGGAGAAAATAGGGCAAATTAAGGGCGAAATTGTTCAAAGTGAGAACAAGCTCAGCCAGGGAATGGAGTGTGGTCATGGGTAAGGCTGCTAAGGCCACATCACAAGGAAGAAGTGTACTGCATTCAAACAAAATGTTGTTTTGCACACTATAATCTTGCGGGTTGAATTTAACCCACTGAGGGTGATATGCTAATGCATTAGAGAGAGGCTCCTGATGGTCACCGCTAGGAACCATATTCTACACTCGACATTCCAAAAACCTATTTCCAGCTCTCAGCCTTGTGTCCAGACGCTGACATTTCATGTCTCAAGAAATTAAATGCCTCACCCCACCCTGTTTCTCACTCCAGGCAGCAGCATCAGATTCCAAAATCGTTGTTGTTTCTGAAACCTTTTTGAAGTTGACAACTGCGGCAGCTGGGGATTAAATAAAATGCAGCAAGAAGTGATGAACAACTCCTGGCTGACACGAATTGTGATTCCAACTTACCTGGCTCTGTAGTTGATTGGACCCCTGTTGAACACGTCAGCTTTCAACACGTGATCTCTTTGACACACAAGTCTGTAAAATTCAGTTGCTGTGTATAGTCATTGCTGAATACAACAAATTATAATCCAAAATCTAATTATCTTAAAATAATTGCACTGTAAAAATTACACCTTCACACTGAAAAAGATTTTGATGTTTGGTCTGCTTGCCTTTATTGGTCAGTGCGTTGAGTATAGGAGTTGGGAAGTCATGTTGCAGCTCTACAGGACATTAGTCTGGCCACTTTTAGAATATTGCATGCAATTCTGGTCTCCATCCTATGGAAAGGATGTTGTGAAACTTGGAAGGGTTCAGAAAAGATTTACAAGTGTGTTGCCAGGCTTGGAGGGTTTGGGGTACAGGGAGAGGCTGAACAGGCTGGGGCTGTTTTCACTGGAGCATCAGAGGTTGAGGGGTGACTTTATTGAGGTTTGTAAAATCGTGAGGGGCATGGATCGGGTAAATAGACAAGGTCTTTTCCCTGGGGTGGGGGAGTCTAGAAGTAGAAGACATAAGCTTAGGATGAGAGGGGAAAGACTTAAAAAGGATCTCAAGGGCAACATTTTCATGCAGAGGCTGGAGTGTGTATGGAATGAGCTGTCAGAGGAAGTGGTGGAGGCTGGTACAATTACAGCATTTAAAACACATCTGGATGGGTATATGAATATGAATGGGCCAAGCGCTGGCAAATGGGACTAGATTTATTTAGAATATCTAGTCGGAATGGGCAAGTTGGACCAAAGGGTCTGTTTCTCTGCCGTACAACTCTATGACTCTCTAACTCAAATCATAGACTCAGATGCACAGATCTTCTTTAATAAAATGTTCTGGGAAAAAAAATAGGGAATTGGATAAGACCAAGACAAGACTTGTAGGTTGTTCTTTGCTATTTTTATAAATGATCAAGTTGTGTGTTTGGGGCATGATTTGCAAATAATATTAAAAGCCGAGTGAGCGTATGGTCTGTAAACTGTGCTGAACAACTGTGGATGGGTCTTCACGTGTTGGGAAATTCAGCTTATATCTGGAAATGGTACATAATTTGGATGAATCTAGCATAATGCATGAGAATAGGGCAAAGGGCCATGCATCCGTCAGAGAAAAGCTTTCAAAAAAGGTGCGGGTTGAAAGAGATCTGGGTAATCAGCATATAATCAAAGAGATTTGAAATTCCATTGAATGATTATAGAGGCAATTAGGATTTCTACTCTAACATGGAGCTGTAAAGTTTGAGAGTTAAATATGTAGTGATTGTAACGAGGTCAGACAACTGCACCTCATAGAATTTACAACTTGTCTGATTGGGCCAGGTTAGCAACCCCAATTAGGGCGACTTGGATGACGTAAAGGGATGAATGTCAGGAATGCAACCAAAAAGTGCTGGAGATGACAACGGGTCAGGCAGCATCCGTGGAGAGAGAACACGCTAACGTTTCGAGTCTAGATGACTCTTCAGAAGTGTGGAGGGGACCGCACACATGCAATTATGCGGGGGGTGGAGTGCTGCGGGGAGTGTTGATAGTTTGCAGCTTAAGTGATCGGAATGTGAGAATGGCAGAACAAGTGACTTGTCTAACTGCCAGACTGGAAAGGGCAGACCGTCTCACTGGGATGGAGAGTTGGAAGAACAGACATGGTGACAGAGAATGCAACAAGTAAAGCTAGGAGAAAGGGAAGGAATGGGAGTGAGTTCACAAACCGAATTCAATATTAAGCCCAGAAGGTTGTAAAGTACCTAGTCTTAGGATGAGATGTTGCATTGGGCCCGGAATGCCTGACTCAGCGAGAGACAAAGCCATTGTCAAAGGCAATGCATTTGTAAATAAAGGGTGATTGTTGTTGGGATGCCAGACACTGAAGAGTTATTTCAAAATCCATTCACAAAAATGTGGTAAAAAGAGCACCGATGGGATATAAGTGATGATGTGGAGGCAAGAGAATGGTCTGCATAATGCCCACTATTTAGGCACGACACTGCCACCCAATGCTTGAAAATGGGATGGGAAGTGCTCACAAAAAATAATATTGAGCTGAAATGTGCCTAAAATGATCTTGGTAAAATAGTTTGCACTAACATTCACATCCACATTTGTTGCAACATTTACCTTGTCAAGACAGTTCAGGATCCTAAACAATTTTGTCAATATACTCTCCCTCACTTTTAAACTCAGGTGGAAACATACCAGTCTGTCCTCATAAGACAATCTGCTCATTCCAGGCACCAATCTCTTGCATTATTCTTCCTGCTAAAATGAACAAATTCACATTATCCCATATTACAGTCCATCGCCAGATTTTTGCCCTCTCACTCAACCTATTTCTGTCCATCTCCTTCTAGCTTCTCCACAACATACTTTCCTTCCTCTTTTGATGTCATCTGTCAATTTAACTATCATTCCTTCTCTCTCCTTATCTGAGTCACTGATATAAATGGCAAAATATTGCGGTCCCAGCACAGACCTCTGTGGAGCTCCACACAGCACATCCTGTCATTCAGACGAAGAGTCATTGATCCACGCTCTCCGTTTTCTGCTAATTTTCTATTCCTGTTAATATTTTATTCCCTGCACCACCAGATTTTATCTTTTGCAATAACCTTTGTTGTGGCACTTTATCAAATGCTGGCTGGAACTCTATGTATAGCACATCAAGAGGGTTCCCTTTATCCACAGCATGCGTTACTTCTTCAATGAATCCCTGTAAAGTTTGGCCTCAACATATGTGATTAAAGCATTTATATTAATACTGTAAGCAACACAGCACTGCAGTTGAAGTGCAGCTTCTTTAGAAAATCTAATTCACACATCAAAGCAAATACTGAGTTCTCCCACATATGACATTTGCAGCATTCCCTACCTGGATCTGCAGATTTGTCCTTTAAGTGATTGCTTCCCAACTGATTGGATATGTTTGTGCCAAGACTTGTTGGAATCTGAACCAGTTCCCTGTTCTTTTATGCAGCGGTGTGGTGCCGTTACCCAGCCATGACCCATTGCACAGGCATTGGGCATTGTTGGACACCATTCCATGACTAGAATTCTAATAAGGTCTGGGTGCCAGCAAACATTGGGCACAATGGCAGATTAGCCACAGCTGCTAAAACTGTCCAGGGCCATCACTAACCCATCCTGGGGACCTGCCATTGTCACCAACTGCAGAACAGCAAATTGTGGGATTAGAGCAGCAAAAGAGGCTTGATCTGAAATCAAGCTGCCTCATTTGGCAATATGAAAACATAACTTTCCTGACAAAATCAGGATTTTGTCGTCATCTTCCTTGGTTCATGGGAAGCAGCATACATCCAAAGTCCTGAAATGATGGCTCAGAGAGACAAATGACTTTTAATCTCATTTGTGTTATGCGAAAAAATTCCCTGTCAAAATGCTGCATGTGATTTTTGTTCATATTTCCTGGGCTCTTTTTCAGTGGCTGAAGGTTTGCCACAAATTCATTGTGTATTTTGATTCATTTACATCCAATTTTATTCATTACCATTTCATAAGAGCATTTCGAATTGGGAATTTTGACTCATCAGTAACCTGTGCCCATTGCTTGAAAAGCAAACAAGATGCCTCACTGAGGGTGCTTGCTCATCAGAATATATGGAGCCAGTGTGAGCTGTGATGTTCGGTGACTTTATATATCAGCAAGGTTCATCCTTTCCAGCACTTTCCAGATCCTGCAATTCTGAAAGGGTTAGAGCAGTTTCCAGGAGTCATGCAGAAGTTAAACTCAACCTTAGGAAATAGTTAGGAATAGGGTAAGCATATGCTTCACTATGATGGTGAAGATCCCTGGCATTCTACTGGTGAAAGAGATGCAGAAGAGGGGAACTGTTCTGAATCCATCTTCAAGCCAAGTAGTCAAAAGCATGGAGTCATAGAGATGTACATGCCGACCAAATATCCTAAACTAATCTAATCCCATTTGCCAGAATTTGGTCCATATTCCTCTCAACCCTTCCTATTCATATACCCATTCAAATGCCTTTCAAATGCTGGAATTGTACCAGCCTCCACTTCCTCTGGCAGCTCATTCCATGCATGCACCTCATAAGTCCCTTTTATATCTCTCCCCTCTCATCCCAAATCTATGCCGTCTAGTTCTGCACTCCCCCACCCCAGGGAAAAGACCTTGCCTATTTACCCTATCCATGCCCCTCATTATTTTAATAAATCTCTATCAGGTCACCCTCAACCTCCGACACTCCAGGGAAAACAGCCCCAGCCTGTTCAGCCTCTCCCTATAGCTCAAATCCCTTAACCCTGGAACTATCCCTATAAATCTTTTCTGACCTCTTTCAAGTTTCACAACATCCTTCCACTAGGAAGGAGACCAAAATTGCTCCCAATACAGAGGAACCTCGATTATCCGACATTCGATTAATCGAATTTTGGATTATCCGAGCCAGATTGCAAGGTCCTGATGCTTGGCTAACTATGTTATCCAGCATTCATTATCCAGCATTCGATTAACTGAATGAAATGCTCCCTGCCCGTATTCTTCAGATAATCAAGGTTTTGCAAAAGTGGAAGAGGGAGAAGAAAGCCTTCGAAGCCAGTACAAGATATCGAGAATTCTTAAATTTATTTTTTAATTTATTGTATTATTTGATGAACTCAAATTCCTGGAGCGAAGTAATAGACTCTTCTTTACTGAGCTTATAATGCCTGCCATTTAGTCTGCAGAGAGGACACTTCCTTGGAGTTAGGCATCATTGTTTGTGTCTCTCTATCCCTCTTGAAATGAATGCTAACATTGCATTTGCCTTCCTAACTGCCAACTGAACTTGCATATTAACTACAACAGAATCCTAAACTACAGCTCCCAGATTTCTGAAGCCATTCCCTGTTTGCAATGTAGTTTACATCTCTATTCTGTATGCATAACCTCACATTTTCCCACATTCTATTCCATTTGCGACCAGTTGCTCACTCTCCTAGCATGCCCAAGTCCTTCTGCAGCCTCCCCGCTTCCTCAATACTACCTGTTCCTCCACCTATTTTTGCCAAAAGTCCCAACACCGTGCAATTAGAGTCATAGAGTCATAGAGATGTACAGCATGGAAATAAACCCTTCGGTCCAACTCGTTCATGCCGACCAGATATCCCAACCCAATCTGGTCCCACCTGCCAGCACCCAGCCCATATCCCACCAAACCCTTCCTATTTATATACCCATCCAAATGCCTCTTAAATGTTGCAATTGTACCAGCATCCACCACTTCCTCTGGCAGCTCATTCCATACACGTACCACCCTCTACGTGAAAAAGTTGCCCCTTAGGTCTCTTTTTATATCTTGCCCCTCTCACCGTAAACCTATACCCTCTAGTTCTGGACTCCCCAACCCCAGGGAAAAGACCTTGTCTATTTACCCTATCCATGCCCCTCATGATATTATAAATCTCTATAAGGTCACCCCTCAGCCTCTGAAACTCCAGGGAAATCAGCCCCAGCCTGTTCAGCCTCTCCCCATAGCTCAAATCGTTCAACTCTGGCAACATCCTTGTAAATCTTTTCTGATCCCTTTCAAGTTTCACAACATCTTTCCAATAGGAAGGAGACCAGAATTGCACACAATATTCCAACAGTGGCCAAACCAATGTCCTGTACAGCCACAACATGACCTCCCAACTCCTGTACTCAATACTCTAACCAATAAAGGAAAGTATACCAAACACCTTCTTCACTATCCTATCTATCTGCGACTCCACTTTCAAGGAACTATGAATCTGCACTCCAAGGTCTGTTTGTTCAACAACACTCTCTAGGAACTTACCATTAAGTGTATAAGTCCTGCTAAGATTTGCTTTCCCAAAATGCAGCACCTCGCATTTATCTGAATTAAACTCCATCTGCCACTTCTCAGCCTATTGGCCCATCTGGTCCAGATCCTGTTGTAATCTGAGGTAACCTTCTTCGCTGTCCACCACACCTCCAATTTTGGTGTCACCTGCAAACTTACGAACCGTACCTCTTATGCTCGCGTCCAAATCATTTATGTAAATGAATTAACTCATCATGGAGCATTAGATAATTACTAGACTGTTAGTGTCACCAATGATACACTCAAAAATGTCTCCTTGGCTGGTGGGGGTCAGAACTCAGCCTTCTGAAAATTCCTGACCTGTGATCCCATGAACGTGTGTGAATATGAGCCATTTTGCTCTTATTTGCTGGGTTTTGATATTGGGTGAACCCTTATTGCTTTGTAACAAGTGAACTGAGACAAGAAGGGAGCTATTGCCTCTACAATATAAAATTAGCTGCTTGCTTAATCTTTATGGTGATAAGAATTTGATGATTTTTGAACACTGTGAAAAGAAACCCTTACATTGCTAAGGATTTCTTTATACCAAAACAAGGAAGTTAATTTTATCTTCATAAAAGCAAAATATGGCAGATGCTGGGCATTTGAAACAAATACAGAGGACGCTGGAGAGACTTAGCAAGGTCTGGCAGAATCTTCAACACTGCGCCGAAGATGAGTTATACCACACTCAAAACATTAACTTGTTCTGCTCTCCATAGATGATTAGGAGAAAGTGAGGACTGCAAATGCAGGAGACCAGAGTCGAGAGTGTGTGGTGCTGGAAAAGCACAGCAGGTCAGGCAGCATCCGAGGAACAGGAGAGTCGACATTTCAAGCATAAGCTCGTCATCAGGAAGAGCTTATGCATGAATCGTCGATTTTCCTGCTCTTCGGATGCTGCCTGACCGGCTGTGCTTTTCCAGCACCACACTTTTTGACTCTCCATAGATAATGCCAGACCTGCTGAGTCTCTCCAATGTTCTCTGTGTTTGTTTCAAAGCTGCTGACACTGCTGACTGGAAAAGTGACCAGGTCTAGTTAACTGTAAAGGGAGTTGCTCAGTTGGGTTTCCTGGATGTGACACTATCTCTGAGAAACCCCAGTTACAGTGATTGGAACGAGGTCAACCAGCCGGATCTCAGAGAATATGTGTTCCCTGATTGCGGCTGTTAACCTGGTCCAATCAGGGAGCCCTGGCTGACAGATATAAACAGGAGACACTGCTTGTCACTGGCCAGTCTGATGTTTGCAGAGAAAAAAAATAAATAGGAGATTCAAGCGGGAGTGTGGGGGTTAAGAGAGAAAAAAAGAAAAAGAAATATAAAGAAAAAAATAAACAGGAGATTCAGGCGGGAGTGTGGGGGTTAAGAGAGAAAAAAATAAAAAGAAAGAAAAAAGAAAAAGAAAAAATAAACAGGAGATTCAGAGTCTCCTCAGTTTAGGGAACTGACTCTGTGCTGGTTGGTGTTACAGTTGGTTTCTGCTCTTTTTTCTAGGGTGGAAACCTGATTCCTGAACTGGCTGAATTATTTCGCCAGTTTGTTAACTGGCATTCCTCTTAGTGAGGACTGATTGTTAAACTCCTGATGCACATAATGCATTTCAGTTTGCATTAGGGGATTGTTGTTTCACTGGCTGGTTACAGCCTGTGTGTTACTCTTTTCTCCTTTTACTCTTTTTCAGAAAAGGATAATAATTTTGTGGTAGGGCTTAGCCCTTGGACTCTAAGTTTTCTTTTTTTTGTATGTATCTTCACTATTTATTGGTGTTTGGACTGAGCCCTTGTGGAAGATATACATTCTACCAGAGGAGCTGTTCCTGTGGGGCGACCTAGCCCTGGGACTGGGCCTCTGAAGATTGAACACTTGTGTTTGTGCTGGGTGGAGAGCACTTGCTGTATCCTGAAGTTTGGGAGAACACCTTTCCTTTGGGAGTGGAACAAACCCCTATGAGTTAACTGCACCTGTACAATGTATTATTCCTGTGAGTGGGCCTGGTTTTCCAAGGCTGGGCCAGGACTCCATGGAGACTGAACACCTGTGTGCTGTGGGGTGTGTGTGCTGCCTTCAGGAGTGGACTCTGCCCTTGGTTATGGATTCTGTTTTTAGCAACGGACTCTGCAGTTTGGAGTGGACTCTATTTCTGACATTGCACATTGTATACTGGAGTGGGCTCCTCCTGGAAATGGGTTCTGTATTTTGAAGACTGTATAGATTTGGGCTGTGTACCAGAAAGGACTCTGTTTTTTGGTAACTAACTGTATTGTGGTGTTTCCTGGGTCTATCACCCACACTGTCTTGCATGTCCCTGGGTCTGGCAGGCCTTATTGTGAGCTAGGAGGCTCATGGGTCATCCTGAAAGCTGTCACTCCGAGAGCCGGAGGGTGGGTAGGCCATCCTGTGAACCTGAAGGTTGGTAGGCTGTCCCGAAAGCCGGAGGGTGGGTAGGCCACCCTGATGCCTGTCGCCTTGAGAGCCAGATGGTGGGTAGGCAGTTCTGAGCACTGTCGTCCCGAGAAGGGGTAATCAGGGCAGGCTGCCCTGGAAGTGGTCAAAAGGTGTGTCAGAGCAGCCGAGAGCCAGAAGGCGCGTTGGGGTAGACTGAGATCTGGAAAGCTTGCGGGCTACCCTGCACGCTGTCGTCCCAGGTAAGGGGACAGGCTGTCCTAGAGGTGGCTGGAAGATGTGCCAGGATAGCCCACTGGCCGGAGGCACATCAGGGTGGGTGAGAGCCTAATGGTGTGTAGGGGCAGACAGAGAGCCAGAAGGTGGGTGGTTGACCTCAGTGCTGTCACCCCGGGCAGGTACCGGGGCGGGCTGTCCTAGAGGTGGTCGAAAGGTGTGTCGGGGCGGACCAAGAACTGGAAGGCGCACGGGGTGGACCAAGAGCCAGAAGGTGGGTAGGGGCGGGCTGCCTTGGAGTGGTTGGAAGGTGGGAGGGACGGAGGCTTGCTGGGTCTGTATTGTGTGTCTGCACTTTTTTAATGTAACTGGATTGTCTTATGTATAAAAGTCATTGTTGCTGTCTTTTTATATTTGAAACTGGGATTTGTGATTTGTCCTCATTTCCCTGTAAACTGGTTGAACGGTAAGGTTTGGGGCCGAGCTTTGCTGCTCCTCTCCCATGTAAAATTGTTGTTGTATACAGCTGTAAATGTTAACTGTTTTTGTAAATTGTTTCGTAATTTGTTTAATAAAATATTATAAACAGGAAAAAAAAATAAACAGGATATTCAGAGTCTCCTCAGTTTAGGGGACTGACTCTGTGTTGGCTGGCCTACAGTCAGTATGTTACTGTTAGTTGCTGCTTCTCTCTTTTTTGGAGGGGGAAACCTGATTCCTGAACTGGCTGAATTATTCAGCCAGTTTGTTAACTGGCATTCCTTTTAGTGAGGACTGATTGTTAAACTCCTGATGCATACAATGTGTTTTGGGTGTGACTCAGTTCTCATTAGGGGAGTGTTGTTTCACTGGCTGGTTACAGCCTGTGTGTTACTCTTTTCTCTTTTTGAGAAAAGGATAATGTTAATTTTGTGGTAGGGCTTAGCCCTTGGACTCTAGTTTCCTTTGTTTTTTGTGTAAGTGTCTTCACTGTTTTTGGTGGTTGGACTGAGCCCTTGTGGAAGACATACATTTTACCAGAGGAGCTGTTCCTGTGGGAAGGCCTCGCCCTGGGACTGGGCCTCTGAAGATTGAGCACCTGTGTGTGTGCGCGCGCTGGGAGGTGAGCACTTGCTGTATCCTGGAGTTTGGGTGAAGACCTCGCCTTCAGGAGTGGATCAAACCCCTTTGAGTTGACTGCACCTTTACAATGTACTATGTTCCTGTGAGTGGTCCTTGTTTTCCAAGGCTGGGCCAGGACTCCACGGAGACTGAAC
Source organism: Chiloscyllium plagiosum (assembly GCF_004010195.1). Lineage (NCBI taxonomy): Eukaryota > Metazoa > Chordata > Chondrichthyes > Orectolobiformes > Hemiscylliidae > Chiloscyllium > Chiloscyllium plagiosum. Next base: position 7,731,411 of record NC_057730.1, read on the forward strand.
ACCTGTGTGCTGTGGGGTGTGTATTTGCTGCCTTTGGGAGTGGACTCTGCCCTTGGTTGTGGACCCTGTTTTTTTTAGTGGTGGACTCTGCAGTTTGGAGTGGACTCTATTTTGGACAATGTGCCTCGTAAACTGGACTCTATATTTTGAAGACTCTATATATTTGGACTGTGGACCAGAAAGGACTCTCTCTTTTTATGTAATTAACTGTTTTGTGTTGTTTGGGTCTATCACCTGCACTGTCTTGCGTGTCCCTGGGTCTGGCAGGCCTTGCTGTGAGCTGGGAGGCTTATGCTTCGTCCTGAAAGCTGTCACCCTGAGAGCCAGATGGTGGGTTGGCCGTTCCGAGCACTGATGTCCCAAGAAGGGGTAGTCGGGACGAGCTGTCCTCGAGGTGGTCGAAAGGTATGTCAGAGCAGCCGAGACCCAGTAGGGGTGGGCTGAGATCCGGAAGGCTTGTGGGCTACCCTGAACGCTGTTGTCCCAGCGAAGGGGAAAGGCTGTCCTAGAGGTGGCCAGAAGGTGTGCCAGGATAGCCCACTGGCCGGATGGCACATCGGGGTGGGTGAGAGCCCAATGGTATGTAGGGGCAGACCGAGAGCCAGAAGGCGGGTAGGCCATCCTCAGCGCTATCACCCCAGGCAGGTACCGGGGCGGGCTGCCCCAGAGGTGGTCGAAAGGTGTGTCAGGGCGGACGAGAACTGGAAAGGGCATGGGGTGGACCGAGAGCCGGAAGGTACTTAGGGGCGGGCTGCCTTAGAGTGGTCAGAAGGTGGGAGCGACGGATGCTTGCTGGGTCTGTATTGTATGCACCGTTTATGTAACTGGATTGCCCTTTTATGTACAAATGTCATTGTTGCTGCCTTGTCCTATGTGAAACTGGGATTTGAGGTTTGTCCCCATCTCACTGTAAACTGGTTGAACGGTAGGGTTTGGGGCCTAGCTTTGCTGCTCCTCTCCCATGTAAAATTGCTGTTGTATATAGCTGTAAATGTTAACTGTTTTTTGTAAACTGTTTTGTAATTTGTTTAATCAAATATTATAAACAGGAGATTCAGAGTATTCTCAATTTAGGGGGCTGACTCTGTGCTGGCTGGGCCACAGTCAGTGCATTATTGTTACTGTTGATTTCAGCTTCTTCTTTTGAGAGGAGGGGGGGAGAAACCTGATTCCTGAACTGGCTGAATTATTTAGCCAGTTTGTTAACTGGCATTCCTTTAGTGAGGACTGATGTTAAACTCCTGATGCACACATTGTGTTTCAGGCATAACTCAGTTCTCATTAGGGGATTGTTGTTTCACTGGCTGGTTACAGCCTGTGTGTTACTCTGTCCTTTTCTGAAAGAGAAAATTGTTGATTTTGTGGCAGGGCTTAGTCCTTGGACTCTAGTTTTCTTTGTTTTTTTTTGTATGTGTCTTCACTGTTTTTGGTGTTTGGACTGAGCCCTTGTGAAGAAGTACATCTTACCAGATGAGCTGTTCCTCTATGGAGGCCGAGCGCTGGGACTAGGCCTGTAAAGATTGAACAGTTGTGTGTGCTGGGAGGTGAGCACTTGCTGTATCCTGGAGTTTGGGAGAAGACCTGTCCTTCAGGGGTGGGCCAAACCCCTGTGAGTTAACTGCACCTTTACAATATACTGTGTTCCTGTGAGTGGATCTGGTTCTCCAAGGCTGGGCCAGGACTCCATGGAGATTGAACATCTGTGCGCTGTGGGGTGTGCATTTGCTGCCTTCAGGAGTGGACTTTGCCCTTGGTTGTGGACTCTGTTTTTAGCAACGGTCTCTGCAGTTTGGAGTGGACTCTATTTCTGCACTTTGCATACTGGAGTGGACTCTGTTCCTGGGAATGGACTCTACATTTTGAAGAGAACCGTCTATGCTAATGGACTCTATATACCAGAAAGGACTCTGTTTGTTGATAACCCAACAAGCCACAAGACAGTTAATTATCACCTACACTGTCTTGTGTGTCCCTGGGTTTGGCAGGCCTTGCTGTGAGCTGGGAGGCTTATGCTTTCGTTCTGAAAGCTATCACCCTGAGAGCCGGAGGGTGGGTAGGCCTCGTCTACAAGTGGAAGGGGGAGAAGGAGGAACTCAAAAATTGGAGACCAACCTCACTGTTGAATGCAGATTACAAAATTCTGTCAAAGGTAATCGCCAACCGGGTCAGGTCTGCTCTAGGGTCAGTGATACACCCCGACCAAACCTGTGCTGTGCCGGGCAGGAAGATCGCTGAGAGTCTCGCACTCCTCAGGGATACGATCGCCTACGTGCAGGACAGAGGGTTGGACACCTGCCTGATCAGCCTGGACCAGGAGAAAGCCTTTGACAGGATATCACACACGTATATGAGAGATGTTCTCTCCAAAATGGGCTTTGGGGAGAGGGAATCTGCAATTGGATCAGACTGCTCTACACCAACTTTGTCAGTGCAGTCTCAATCAACGGGTGGGAATCAGATAGCTTCCCAGTCACATCTGGAGTCAGGCAGGGCTGCCCCCTCTCTCCTGCCTTGTTTGTGTGCTGCATAGAGCCATTTGCCGAGTCCATCAGGAAGGATGCGAGCCTGAGAGGGATGACTATTCCTGGCAGCGGGGGCCTGCAGGTTAAGGCCTCCCTATACATGGATGACGT
>NC_057730.1:7735737-7784088 GCF_004010195.1 Chiloscyllium plagiosum
CCTGGAAATGGATTCCATATCTTGAAGACTGTATAAATTTGGACTGTGTACCAGAAAGGAGTTTTTTTTGGGTAACTAACTGTATTGTGGTGTTTCCTGGGTCTATCACCCACACTGTCTTGCGTGTCCCTGGGTCTGGCAGGCCTTGCTGTGAGCTGGGAGGCTCATGGGTCGTCCTGAAAGCTGTCACCCCGAGAGCCGGAGGGTGGGTAGGCCATCCTGTGAATCTGAAGGTTGGTAGGCTGTCCCAAAAGCCGGAGGGTGGGTAGGCCACCCTGATGCCAGTCGCCCCGAGAGCCAGATGGTGGGTAGGCTGTTCTGAGCACTGTTGTCCTGATAAGGGGTAATTGGGACGGGCTGTCCTAGAGGTGGTCGAAAGGTGTCAGAGTAGCTGAGAGCAAGAAGGCGCGTAGGGGTGGGCTGAGATCCGGAAGGCTTGTGGGCTACCCCACACGCTGTCGTCCCAGGGAAGGGGATGGACTGTCCTAGAGGTGGCCAGAAGGTGTGCCAGGGTAGCCCAATGGTACGTAGGGGCAGACAGAGCCAGAAGGTGGGTAGCTGTCCTCAGTGCTGTCACCCCGGGCAGGTACCAGGGCGGGCTGCCCCAGAGGTGGTCAAAAGAGGTGTCGGGGCGGACCGAGAACTGGAAGGGGCATGGGTGGACAGAGAGCCAGAAGGTGCATAGGGGCGGGCTGCCCTAGAGTGGCTGGAAGATGGGAGGGACAGGGGTTTGCTAGGTCAGTATTGTATGCACCGTTTATGTAACTGGATTGTCCTTTTATGTACAAATGTCATTGTCACTGTCTTTTATATGTGAAACTGGGATTTGAGGTTTGTCCTCATTTCCCTGTAAACTGGTTGAACGGTAGGGTTTGGGGCCTAGCTTTGCTGCTCCTCTCCCTTGTAAAATTGCTGTTGTATACAGCTGTAAATGTTAACTGGTTTTTCTGTAAACTGTGTTTTGTAATTCGTTTATTTTTTTTTATATATTTTATTAAACAGGAGCTTCAGAGCCTCCTCAGTTTAGGGGACTGACTCTGTGCTGGCTGGTGTTACAGTCAGTATGTTACTGTTAGTTTCTGATTTTTTTTGGAGGGGGAAACCCTGATTTCTGAACTGGCTGAATTATTTAGCCAGTTTGTTAACTGGTATTCCTTTTAGTGAGGACTAATTGTTAAACTCCTGATGCACATAATGAGTTTCAGGTGTAACTCAGTTCTCATTAGGGGAGTGTTGTTTCACTAACTGGTTACAGCCTGTGTGTTACTCTTTGTCCTTTTCTCAAAAAGTAAAAGAAAAATGTAAATTTTTAAAAAAAAATTTAAAAAACAGGCGTGTCAGAGGTCCTGGTCACTCAGAGGTCCCTCACTGATCCAAGGGAGCTGGATCAGTGTCAAGGTCTCTCCATGAGTAAATAAAGGGTGAATTAGTGATGGGAAACCGGCCTGTATGGACTTATTTCTCTGGTTTGTAGCCAAGATGCAAAACAAAACCCACTTGGGAAGAATAACAATGCTGTGACTTCCAATTTCCACAGGAGGAAATTCAGAGAGGGAGTAAATTGGCAATTGTCAGACTTCATGAGGATTTTTTTCTCCTTGAGCTTTAGTGAGTTATCACATAAAAAAATTGAACCTTACCCTGCTCACCTCGCCATCAAGGCACTATGCCTCTATGTACATGTTTGTGCGATCATGCATTCATGCACAATGGGCATACTCACCAATACCAGGGCCTGCCTGGCTTTACATTGTCACTTGCGTATTTAATGCCCAGTTATGCACCAAGTTTGATCCCTGCCAGCTACAAATAGCCCTTCACTGTAGATATGGTGGGAGGAAAATGAAAATCAACAGCTTCTGTTGGCACATACTGGCACAGATAACAGTTCATTGCAAATAGAAATAGGTAAATGTATTGCTACTTTACATCATCTCCTGTCTAATTCACTGTTACCAAAGTTACATGAATTAAGCTCCACAGGTTATCCATGCCATACTATCTTTATTAAAAATCACACAACACCAGGTTGTAGTCCAACAGGTTTATTTGGAAGTACTAGCTTTCAGAGCACTGCTCCTTCATCAAGTGGTTGTGGAGTATAAGATTTTAAGACACGGAATTTATAGCACAAGTTTACAGTGTGATGCAACTGAAATTATATATTGAAAAAGACCTGAATTGTTTGTTAAGTCTCTCATCTTTTCGAATGACCATGTTGGTTTCAGTCCTTTCATACATAAATCGCAGAACTTTTAAAAAAAGTTACATTCTCAAGTGAACTTCAACAATAGATGCCATGTCAGCTCATATAACGCATTGAAGGTGTGAGGATGTTTGTATCAGGATTGACTGTGACTCAGTTCTTGGATCGTATGATAAGGAAATTCTGAACCTGACCATCCTTAGCACCTAGGAGAAAGTGAGGACTGCAGATGCTGGAGATCTGAGCTGAAAAATGTGTTGCTGGAAAGGCGCAGCAGGTCAGGCAGCATCCAAGGAGCAGGAGAATCGACGTTTCGGGCAAAAGTCCTTTTTCATTCCTAGCGCCTGACTAACCATGTCCAAACTGGTGAGATTCTCATCTCGCTATTCAAACCCTGGAGAGAAAATTGGACAAGGAGGATCTCATTCCTTTCATGTCACCATATTTCCCCAATGACTCACCTAAGTCACACCCACTATCATTCCAGACTCACTTCGATAACCAGGTACCACACCCCTCTTGTCTGATGCCAGCCCAATCCCAAGTGCTCACGATGGCCAGGATGTTTTGAAATTCCTGGCACCAATGTCCTATTTAAAAATCTGCTGTTCGCCCAGTCAAGCAATGGAAACCAGGGAACTATAGACCTGTGAGTCTGACTTCGGTTGTGGGTAAATTGTTGGAGGTGATTATAAAAGAGGATCTACAGACATTTAGAGATGCAAAAAATTGATTAGGGACAGTCAGCATGACTGTATGTGAGGAAAATCATGTCTCAAAAGCTTTTTTGAGCTTTTTGAGGAAGTTACCAAAAAAATTGATGATGGCAGAGCAATAGACATTATTTGTTTGGATTTTTGTAAAGCCTTTGACAGGTTTCACATGGTAGACTTTTTAATAAAGTTAGGTCGCATGGGATTCAGGGTGAGCTTGCCAATCGGATCTATAATTGGATGAATGGCAGGAGACAGAGAGTAATGGTGGAGGGTTGCTTTCGGACTGGACGTCTGTGACTATGGTGTTCCACAGGGATCAGTTCTGGGTTGTCTTTTGTTTATAACTCCAACCTTCCATACCTGGCAACATCCTGGTAAATATCTTCTGAACCCTCTCCAGATTGATAATATCCTTCCTGTAACAGGGCAACCAGAACTAGACACAGTGTTCCAGAAGAGGCCTCATCAAATTCAACCATGACTTCTCAACTCTTATATTCAGAGGACTGAGCAATGTAAGCAAGTGTGCCAAACGCCTTTGTTACCACCTTGTCTATATGTGATGCAAACTTCACAAAATTATGTACCTGAATCCCTTCTACAACAAGGTAAATACAAGGTATTGCAATTTGGTACAACAAACAAACGAGGGTAAGGCTTCTACAGTTAATGGTAGGACTTTGGGTAGTGTTATAGAACAAGGGGATCCAGAGTTTCAGGTACATAATTCTTTGAAGTTTGCATCACATATAGACTAAGTGGTTACAAAGGCGTTTGGCACATTTGCCTTTATTGCTCAGTCTTTTGAGTGTAGGAGTTGGGGAGTCAGGTTGAGGTTGTACAGGACATTGGTGAGGCCCCTTCTGGAGCACTGTGTCCAGTTCTGGTTGCCCAGTGATAGAAGGATATTATTAAGCTGGAGAGGGTTCAGGAGAGATTTACCAGGATGTTGCCGAGAGCGGAAGGTTTGAGTTATAAAGAAGAGCTGGATAGACTGGGACCTTTTCAGTGGAGCATAGGAGGTTGAGAGGTTACCTTACAGAGGTTTATACAATAATGAGAGGTATAGACAGAGATGTCTTTTCTCTCAGGTGGGGGATTTCAAGATTGGGGGAACATTTTTAAGATGAGAGGAGAGAGCTTTAAAAAAGACACAAGGGGCAAAGTTTATACATAGAGGGTGGTTTACTTGTGAATTGAGAATGTAGAGATGATTACAACGTTTAAAAGACATTTGGATAGATACATGAAGCAGTAAAGGTTTAGAGGGATATGGGTTGAGAGCAGGCAGATGGGAGTAGTTTACTTTGGGATTATGTTCAGCACGGGGTGGTTTGACTGAAGGGTCTATTTCCATGCTTTATGACTCTATGTTTGCCCTGTACTTGTAGGACAATGGGTCATTAGCAGCCTGCTTTGTGGACAGGGACTAGGAGGTCCAGGTGGATAGTGTGATGCAGGGTGGGCTATTTCATCCCCCAGGCTTAGCAGAGGAGAACGTGATATCAGACTGTGTCAACCTGGTCCAAGGTTGCCACCCATGTCAGTGTAGTCAAAACTGAATGAGCTCCCAGCAAAGCTGTGATTAATTTAATGACCTGCTCTGATCGACTTCTGCTCACTGCAGCCTCACACGACTTCTGCTACTACACCCAGCTTCCACCAAGGCTCATGCTTTCCCACTCTCACTATTCAACGCTTACCTTCCCTCTTGCACTCCCCCTCACCCAACACTCCCAGCCTCTGCCTATTCACTCAGGACACCTCACCCACCTTCCACCCCCCACTTTCATCTCACTCAATGTCCTCCCTTTGTCTCATTCCTGGGAGAAACAGCCCACAATATGGCAGAGTACCGGGTATTCAACTCATTAAAGGAGAGGGTTCTACTGCAACCATTCTGAATGGCCAACAGATTGTGCCCAGGCCTCTGGATTGGTATCAGAAAACACCCTTGACTTGTTATGTTAAGGGACTCTTGTCCTGATTGAGGGCAACTCTCCTTAGTCTTTGAGACATGGCCATTTGCTTGAACATATAGTCCATTTGGCACATAGAATCACTGTATTGTTGAAGCAAGCCTTTCAACCTATCTTGTACACACCAACCCTCCAAAGAGCTACCCACAGGCTTACTGTATCCCTGTAACCGTGCCCTTCCCATGGCTAACCCACCTAGCCTGCATGTCCCTGGACACTATTGGTAACTTAGCATGGCCAATCCACCTAACCTGTACACCTTTGGACCGTGGGAGGAAACCAAAACACCCACAGGAAACCCTGATTCAGAGATGTCGGTGTTGGACTGGGGTGTACAAAGTTAAAAATCACACAACACCAGGTTATAGTCCAACAGGTTTAATTGGAAGCACACTAGCTTTCGGAGCGACGCTCACCTGATGAAGGAGTGTCGCTCCGAAAGCTAGTGTGCTTCCAATTAAACCTGTTGGACTATAACCTGGTGTTGTGTGATTTTTAACTTTGAACAGGAAACCCTCACAGACACGGGGAGAATGTGCAAACTCCATACAGATAGTCACCAAGGCTGGAATCGAACCTGGGTCCCTGGCACTGTGAGGCAGCAATGCTAACCACTGAGCCACCGTGCCACCAGGTGTGCAGCTGGTGCAGGTGTGTGATTGATATAGTATCCAAGTAGGTGCAAGGTGAGTGAGTATTAAATGAGGAGCTCTGGCCGATTCTATGCATTGGGTACCTATCCCTGCACACAATGTTTCCTGGCAGCTGTGTTGCAATGAACGGCCTCAGTGCATTCCAAAATGCAGTGTTGAGTGCAGAAGCATGTTGCAAGTGGATCATTGATATGCCATGATGATGCGATGAGGCTGGCATGTGTCAGATGCCAACATCGCTGAACATGGGCCACGTGTGGTCACTGCCCGTGAAACATACCCTGAGATATTGGTGCTAGGTGTCCACATCTGGACGAGAAGCCGTGAGCTAAAGTCAGACCTTCATTTCGGGAATCTTTGGTGTCTCTCCGGTGGGTGGAAGAATGCGAGACTGCATTTTAATCCATGCTAATGGACACCTGGGTGGTTAGCACTGCTGCCTCACAGCACCAGGGACCTGGGTTTGATTCCAGCCTCGGGTGACTGTCTGTGTGGAGTTTGCACATTCTTCCTGTGTCTGTGTGGGCTTCCTCCGGGTGCTCCGGTTTCCTCCCACAGTCCAAAGATGTGCAGGTTAGGTGAATTAGCCATGCTAAATTGCCCACGGTGTTTAGGGATGTGTAGGTTAGGTGCATTAGACAGGGGTAAATGTACAGTAATAGGGGAATGGGTCTGGGTGGGTTACTCTTCAAAGGGTCGGTGTGGACTTGGGCTGAAGGGCCTGTTTACATACTTTGGGGTTTCTTCTCCACTCACTGGCAAGAGTGTCATTTCAATGCCCATGATCTCAGCTGGAAAAATGCAATTTCTTGCTCTCAATGTTGAGAAGGTCCTGTCTAGACTTCTCACCTGGTTTTCCCAAATTTCACTCCATGGACCACATTGTTCAGGAGCTGGGAAGATTCCACAAATTGTTTCCACTCAGCAGAAGTAGTGCAGTGCAGACAGACTGTGAAATGGAGCTGTGAGTGAGAGACAACAAGTCTGGTACCCACAAGAGAACAGGACAGTGACTGTGAAACTGTGAGCAGCAGACAGCTGAGGTGCAAAGTCATGACAATGCTGGAGGTGAAGAACAAAACAAAGGCTAATTCTGGGCTGAGACTGTGTGGATTCAGAAACTCATGCCTTTTGGTAAACATTGTACTCAATGGCAATATAGTTATCAGAAGGAATTCTGCATTGAACTCTGCATTAATAAAGGAAGTGAATCTCTAGCGCTGAATAAGAGAGTTTGTGGAACTTTGGAGCTGTGATTAATATCATATTTGATGAAGTTTATGAAAATTACATCTGTTATGTTGGGTATTTAAAGTGTAATTTCATAACTTATGCAAAAACCAGAGTTGCCTGTTAATTTTAATCTATGCTAATATAGTTTGATTTGTTAGAATTAAACTTTTAAGAAGTGAAATCATTTTTCACAGGAATAATTTCTGAAGTTCAAATCTTTACTGTTCATGTTCAGTAACACAAATGTAACATGAAATGAGACTCCATCTGCCAACTTGTCCACTCAGTTAACCTGTCTAAATCTCTTTCCACCCAGTGTCCTGCTCACAGTTTACAGTTCCACCCAGTGTCAGCTAGTTTAGATACATTACTCTCTGTCTCTTCATCTAAGTTAGATTGTAACTAGCTGATCCCAAGACTGATCCTTGAAGCACTCTAGAAGTCACAGCCTGCCTCTTTTATCCCCACTTTTTGTTCATGATGTAATCCTGTCCCCACACTCATATATCCATGAGCCCCTGGCTATAGGGACCTCCTATTAAAATGATCTAAATATCTAGGAATAACAGTAATGTGATAGTAACTAGTTCCAGTCTTCTAATGCTTTTTCTTCATACAAAAATACAAACATAAATAATTGAAAGAATTCAGCTTCCCGCTACTATACCTTGTCTACAGTAGTCATGATTTGGAGATGCCGGTGTTGGGCAGGGGAGTACAAAATTAAAAATCACACAACACCAGGTTATAGTACAACAGGTTTATTTGGAAGCACTAGCTTTTGGAGCGCCACTCCTTCATCAGGTGGTTGTGCAGAACACAATTGTAAGACACAGAATTTATAGCAAAAGTTTTACAGTGTGATGTAACTGAAATTATACATTGAAAAATACCTTGATTGTTTGTTGAGTCTTACATCTGTTTGAATACCATGATAGTTTCACTTCTTTCATGTGTCATTCATAAAACTGTTTTTAAAAGTTACATTCTCAGGTTAACTGTAACAATTGGTGTTAGCCAGACATGCACACATATATATATATGTGTGGGGTGAATTTGTACTTGCAGAGTTACATTGTACTTTTCTCAAAAACTGCATGAATCCATGTAAGACTCTGCTAACTCACTTTTTAAGATTAGAATCAGTGTAAACATTATGGCACAGACAGGGAACACAGGGGGCTAACACCTTCAACATATTATCTGGCTGACACCAATTGTTACAGTTAACCTGAGAATGTAACTTTTTAAAAAAAAGTTTTGTGATTTACATATGAAAGAAGTGAAACTACCATGGTATTCTAACAGATGAAAAACTCAACAAACAATCAGGTTATTTTTCAATGTATAATTTCAGTTACATCACACTGTAAACGTTTGCTATAAATTCTGTGACTTACAATTGTGTACTTCACAATCACCTGATGAAGGAGCGATGCTGCGAAAGCTAGTGCTTCCAATTAAACCTGTTAGACTATAATCTGGTGTTGTGTGATTTTTAATCTTGTCTACATGAAATTCTGTTTTCTGCCAAATTCCATTCTGCAACTTTGAATAGCTGATAATTGAGAGCACTTCCCTAATTTTATTTTCTGACCTTCTTGATTGTCTCTTTGTCCCAATGGTCATCAGAATATGTCAGAATCACAGCCTGGAAATATTCATAGAATCCCTACAGTGTGGAAGCAGGCCCTTTGGCTCAACAAATCCACACTGGCCCTCTGAAGAGTATCCCACCCAAACCTAATCCCCCATCCTATTACTCTACATTTACAGCTGACTACTACACCTAACCTACACATCTCTGAACACCACAGGCAATTTGGCATGGCCAACTCACCTAACCTGCACATCTTTGGATTGTGGGAGGAAACTGGAGCACCCAGAGGAAATCCACGCAGACCTGGGGAGAATGTGCAAACTCCACACAGACAGCCAACTGCTAACCCTATTCCATAGATACCAACTGAAAAGTCTCTCATGCTGTTACATTCAGCACTCCATTTGTTAAAAAGAAAGTATTTATGGAGCAATAAAACATTTCAATCTCCAGATTTAAATAGCAACATGTTTTCATTCCATCAATCTAAAAGCTATAATCGGAAGATGAAGTCAAGGAAGGTATTCCTGCAGTATAATTATTTTCAGTTTTTCATTATTGAGCCACCATTTATATTTACTCAAATTACAATGTTCTCAGAGACTGCTCTGTATTTGTTTTTGCCTGCTTTCAAAAAGAAATTGGCAAAGAATTTCAGTCTCCAATTCATTCATCGTAACATAGGAAAAAAGGTTGAGAATTCTCTTTGATCTGATTTAGTCTGTCCACAGTAATTGCATCAAAAATTGCAGCAAATGAACAAACTCCCTGTATAATGTTGAACAGTTAGGGCTACAGAATAGTCTACTCTGATCAGTTGGGATTGTCTCTGCCATCTGCACTGCATCTGAAATAACTCCAAATGTTTTTTAAATGTTGCTATTTTACCTGCCTCAACCACTTTCTCTGGCAGCCCATTCCATATTCGCACCATTCTTTGCATGAAGAAGTTGTCCCTCAGGTCCTTCCTAAATCTTTCCCCTCTCACCTTAAACCTTATGCCCTCTAGTTTTCAATTCCCCATCCCTAGGAAAAAGACTACAGTGTATATGCATTCATCCTATCTATGCCCTTCGTGATTCTGTGTACCTCAGTAAGGTCACCCCTCATTCTCCATAGATACATTTACAGTTAACAGCCACAATTCTGAATCCAGAATATTAGGTCTCAGGAAACCTAAAATATTAGCAAGAAAAGTATTGATATGATTGCAGAACTGAGGCTGGGATTCATGATTAATGGGACAGATATTAAAAAGATTAAGCCTGTAGGTCAATCAACCAAGATGAAGATTTCAATGAAAGTTGGGCTACAGTGAAGTTAAGGGAGGATGGTGTTCCACAATGGTAAATGGAATGTGTATGTTAGAATTATATAAAATTTTCTAAGGAACATTCAAATACATATTTACAGTCTGTACATAAAAACATAAATGTGTAATGAGGAACAGAAAAGTATTTTTTTAAATTGGTTGAGATTTTATTGACAATGATACTTTTATATTAAATTTAGAGTGCAGTCAGGAATTTGCTTCTAAGAGCCATTTTATAAGGGGTGAAAATGCTAAACAAATTGGTATTTGATATGAATATTTTAATGAACGTAATCTTCAGTTTTATTATGTGAAGAATTGCAAGCAATGTGCTTTTCAAAGCAAATGGATTGGCAGCTTATGTACTCACTAAATGAATATGAAAACATCCTCAATTTTTTATTCTTGGGATGTGTGAGTCACTGACAAGCACAGTATTTGTTGTTCTTCTTTAATTGCTATTCTTTTTCATCTCAACTGATCAGTGTGAACTCAACAGGTGACCTACCTAAACAGACTACATTTCAAACCCTGTCATTTGAGTCAACAACGCTGGAGGGATAACTAATAAATGTTACATCATCTGGAATCCATTCTGCACTTTAAGAAATGCAAACCTAGTTGATTAAAATTCAAACCTCACTCCAGAAGCAAAACCTGAGTAATGGGAGAGAGGCGTTAGAAAATCACACTGTTCTGATACTTGTAGAATAAAATAATTAACCGTTCTACACTCTTAGATTTCCTTCATCAACACAATGATCATTACCATTCTATTAAAGTCAATGGCAATTGCAAATTTACAAATGAACATGAATTTGATCATTTGAGGTAGATCTTTTTTGGGTTTTCTAACTTTAGTTGATACTTTCACAATGTAGATAATTACAATGTTGAAGCAAATGGTTTTATATAAATCTTCAGTACTCATAGATTGTTGAAGCTAATTCTATTCTTTAACACGATTAATGAAATATATGTTCTACACAAGTTAGAAACCAAATGGTTTAAGTTTATGGCCTTATGAGCAAAAAAAGATCAAAAATAATTTACCATCGAAAACTTAAAACTTTGGAGTGATGCTATTAAAAAGGCAAATATGAATTAACTTAAACAACATATTTTTGTATAAGTTGTAATGTTTGACTTCAAAGCTTGTTTTTAATTATTTTGTTTACATGTTTTAGTGGCAGCAACCCAGGAATGAATATAAATTAAGATGAACACGAATTTAAATGTTGTTTTTGCAAGAGGATCCGATATATTAATTAATACCCCGTGGCTTTTAGAATTTATATTTTGAGTTACAAAGTCTCAGAATGAAATGTAGTCAGCACTAAACGGAATATGTCATTGCTGCTGTAGTTTTTACCAACCAGAGTTTGATAGCAAAGGATCTTGCATAAAATAATTAAAGACACTTTCAATCAAATTTCTTTATGACATTGGAAATCTAGTTAAGTTTGCATGTGTATTATAATTAAGTATATTAACACATTTCATAAAGCAGATAAAAGGGGGTCATAACCATTAAATGTAAAGCATTTACCAGACATTATTGCACAATAAAACCTCACTGCTTCGAGAATTAGCAAAAATACTTGCTTCTATGCAATTGGAATAAATTATTCTTCACATACTTGTGAACACTTGACATAGATTATGAGTAATTTACTTGTTCGGCTTCAAAGTTAAAAATCACACGACACCAGGTTATAGTCACAACAGTTTTATTTGAAAGCACAAGCTTTACGAGCACTGCTCCTTCATCGGGTAGCTGGTGGGCAGGATCATAGGACCCAGAATTTATAGTAAAAGATCAAAGTGTCATATAACTGATGCAATGTCATATAACTAGATTGCTATTAAGTCTGTAATCAGTTAGAATGGGTTGCAAATTTCAATTCATTAATAAGTAAATCCCAGAAGTTATGGACACACTGGTTAGCACTGCAGCCTCACAGGGATCAGGCTTGGGTGACTGTGTGAAATTTGCACATTCTCCCTGTGTCTGCATGGGTTTCATCCAGATGCTCTGGTTTCCGACAAAGATGTGCAGGCTAGGTGGGTTGGCCATTGGAAAAATCCTATCCAAAATAAGTAAACTTTTTATTACCTATGGGACCAGAAGTTGATCAAATATTCCAGATAATCAAGAGGTCCACATTATCACACTAGGTAATAGAAACATAATACAGGGGTTATACACATCACCATTATACTTTATTTACAGCATAACTCTCTTAACAATAACGTAACTTTGCCTTAAGTAAAGCTTTGGCAGAGAGCCTTCTCACCCGCACTCTCAACTGACTCCTCTGATGTCATGGTATTTGAGGAGAAATTGACTCAAAATTAAATCAACTGTTTGATATTTCATGTGGCCATTTGATTGAACCACAAGTATTTTTACATTGAGGTAAATATATTTAAAATACCAAAATACCTGGACAGAATAATAGAGTAAACTTGGCAGTATTTGAAGTATAATTTTGTTGGTCTATCGTGAGGATCAGGTCATAAGGTATCGGTTAAAGCTGTAGACGAAGACACCCCATCACATTCATCTGTATCCCTGAGTATATCTGTCTTTGCGGGTATTCCAGTTTCCTCACTCAGCCTCTCTATCAGTCAATCTGTAACACATTCCAATTGCTATGACCAGACTGGACATCACTCCCACTCACTGAAGTATTGTAGGGAGATAGCCTAGGCCCTAACTCTTATATTTACTTAAAGTCACGTGTGAGGTACTGTGTTCCAGATATGAGTCAATTGGTCCACCATTAGGCTTTAGTCAAAATACACTTCATTCTTTTTATTCCATTAAAATAACAGAAAGAAAAATTGGCGTAACTTTGACTCTATTGAAATATTTAACAAGATAACCTATTTTTTAACCACTAAACATCCAATAACAGGAGAAAGTGAGGACCGCAGAAGCTGGAGATCAGAGTCGAGGGTGTGGTGTTGGAAAAGCACAGCAGGTCAGGCAGCATGTGGTGTTGGAAAAGCACAGCAGGTCAGGCAGCATCCGAGGAGCAGGAGAGTTGACCTTTCGGGCATAAGCCCTTCATCAGGAATAAGGCAGCATCCCACAGACACACCACAAAAGTGGCATACAGCAAAACAGTTCTGGTTCTCATGTGCAGTCTCTTTCCAGTCCAGAAGAAAGAAACAATCTGCCCCTTTGGATTTTGAAGAGGAAGCCTCTCATCTAAGACTGCACTCCAAACTTTGAACAGCCAGCAAAGCTTCTACTAACTGAAACCAATACTGAGAGCATTCCTGGGTCTATGTGAGTCCTGATCCTATCCACTCATGATCTTTTGGTCTTACTTAAAAGAAAACACCCAGGGAGAACTCAAAGGCTGTTTATTAACTGCCACTCTGAAGGAGTCATTTCAGCACCACTGTGGCAACACCGGTCGGCAAGAGAATCAGCGCAGAAAAGGCACATTACCATCACAGAATAGTCATAGATTTATACAGCTCAGAAAAGGCCCTTTGGCCCATCAGCTCAGAGCTGACCTCTCCGCACTAATCCTGTTTTCCAGCATTTGTTAAAGGTTTTGAGGTTTCCTGCCTTTACTGCTCCTCCATGCAGTGCATTCCAGACTCAGAGTCATAGAGATGTACAGCACAGAAACTCATCCATGCCAACCAGATATCCTAAATTAATCAAGTCCCATTTACCAGTACCTAGCCTGTCCTTTTCATATACCCATCCAGATGCCTTTTAAATGCTGTAATTGTACCAGCCTCCACCACTTCCTCTGCCAGCTTATTCCATACGCGCACCACCCTCTGTGTGAAAAAGTTGCCCCTTAGGTCCCTTTTAAATCTTTCCCCTCTCACTCCAAACCTATACCCTCTAGTTCTAGACTCCCCACGCCAGGGAAATACCTTGTCTATTTACCCTATCCATGCCCCTCATGATTTTACAAAACTTTTTATGATCACCCCTCAGCCTCCGACGCTCCAGGGAAAACAGCCCCAGCCTACTCAGCTTCTCCCTGTAGCTCAAATCCTCCAACAACAAGTAAATCTTGATACAACATCTTTGTAGATCTTTTCTGATCCCTTTCAAGATTCCCAACATCCTTCCTATAGGACAGAGACCAGAACTGAACTTAGTATTCCAAAAGTGGCCTAACCAATGTCCTGTACAGCCACAGCATGACCTCCCATCCCCTATACTCAATGCACTGACCAATAAGGAAAAGCATACGAAATGTCTTCTTCACTATCCTACCATCCTCTGGGTTAAAACAAATTCCTCAAATCCCATCTAAATCTCCAGTCCTTCACTTTAACAATACTGCCCCCTTGTTATTGACCCTTCAACTCAGGGGAACAGCTGCTTCCCATTCACCCTGTCCATGCCCCTTTGTGGGAAAAGATCTGCTACCCTGTCCAACCCATGATGGGCCCACAAAATCAAAATTGGCCAATGGGACCAAAAAATGCCCAGAATGCCCAAGCAGGCTGACAAACCAAACCAGACAACCTACGCAGACAAGGGAATACATTTCAAGCTCACTAACAATGTCAGAGCAACACAGTTATCCTAAAGCCCTGAGGGCAGTTTCACAACCCAGCAATACCAAAGCCACACAAACAGCAGGTCAGAGAGAGAGGCACCAGCAAGAGTATTGCTCCCAGAACAAGACAATGGGAGCACCTCACCACTTCAGAGGAGACATTAAAACCTACCTGGAACCATTGTTACTGTCAGGATGTTGCATTATGTGAAGGAACAGGACTTTCATCCGATAACTGTTCTCCAGTTAGCATCCTTATAACTAGATTACTCCATTTCCAGACACATTGTATTTTCCCCGTTCTGAATTAGCCTTATTGTACAGCATTATTATAAAAACTGATCTCATCCTCAGCTCTGGGAAGAGAAATTCTGGTCTACCTGTGCAGACTGTCAGTTCTGTGTCAGCCTAGTCAGTTTCTCTTCCAACCATATCGCTTGTAATAAAGTGTTTGTCAATTTCACTTCAAGTTGTGCTTTGTGATCTCTAACTTATGAGGCAAATTTCTCCGACACCCTTCATCATCTTATAGACCTCAGTCACGTTCCCTGCACAACAGCATTCTTTGCTGCAAAGGAACAAGGTAGACAAGTAGGAAGCTGGAACAACACAAGCAGGCAGCAGCAGGAGGTACCGAAGTCAATGTTTCAGGTGCAACACTTCTAAAGGATCAAACCAAGCTTGTCCAGATATCTTGTGCTGTCACTGTAACTTACGGTTTCACTCAACAATGACTCCATTGTGTGTTTAGCTCCAATCTGAGTCAGCACCTTCTCAAATTTCAAGCAGATTATTCCTTGACTCCTGCACATTCAACTCTGACTAAGATTTCGGATTTGGGCACTACAGATACTTTACGTCGGCTGTCAACTATTTGTGAATCATTGAAGTAGCTTATGTAGTTTATTAAGAAGCAGCAACTCAGGTATGATACATCGACGAAATAGATAGGAATGTTATACAACCCATGACAGCTGAGGACAGCTGACTGATACAAGAGAATGCATGGGCTGGTTGGGACTGTGTGCCAGGTGAAGGCAGAACTGGCCTGAGCTAGGTTGTTAGTGAACTCTTCCATTAGTCTTCCTCCATCTTCACTGCCATCCTTCCATCTGAAGAAGACAGCCACCTGATGAGCAGTGGCCCCTATCTGACACACTGGTCTTCATCAGTCAGGCCATTGAGTAGAGAAGTTGGGAAGTTGCGTTGCAATTGTACAGGATGTTGGTAAGGCCACACTTGGGGTATTGTGCTCTGTTTCGGTTGCCTTGCTTTAAGAAGGATGTGATTAAACTGGAAAGCGTGCGGAAGAAATTTACAAATATATTGCCAGGACTTAAGAGTCTGAGTTATAGGGAGAGGTTGGATAAGCTAGGACGTTTTCTCTTTGGAGTGTAGGAGAGTGGGGGAGCACCTTATAGAAGTGGATAAGATCATGAGAGGCATGGAAACGGGTGAATGTACTCAGTCTTTTTCCTAGGGTTGGGGAATCAAGGACAAGAGGGCATCAGTTTAGGGTTTTAGGGGAAAGAATAAAAGGGAATCTGAGGGGCAACGTTTTTACACAGAGGGTGGTAAGCATATGGAATGAGCTGCCAGTGGAAGTGGTTGAGGTGGGTACATTAACGACATTTAAAAGGCATTTGGAGAAATACATGGATAGGATAGGTTTAGAAGGATATGGGCCAAGTGCAGGGAAATGGGGTGGACATTTTGGTAGGCATGGAGCAGTTTGGGTGAAAGGGCCTGTTTCCATGCTGTAGGACTCAATGACTCTACCTCCGAGCCATGATTGATGTACTTTATTTCTGAGGCTGTTGAAACTCCCTTATCCAATAAATGTCAGCTTCTGGGACATAACACTTCTATTGATAATCAATGTATCAAGATGTTTAGCTTCTTTCCTGTCCATCTACATCAACATGAGACCATTTTTTAGTTCATTCTGAACACTTCTCTGAGTCAATGGATGTACCAAGCGCCAGACAACACTTTTATGACAAGCAAAGGAATGTGGTCATCATTGTAGAATCATAGAACCCCTACAGTCTATGCTGCCCCTCCAAAGAGCATCATGCCCAGACCCACCCACCTACCCTATCTCTGTAACCCTGCATTTCCCCTGGCCAATTCACCCTGACCTGCACATCTTTGGATTGTGGGAGGAAACCGGAGCACCCGGAGGAAACCCACGCAGACACGGGGAGAATGTGCAAACTCCACATAGACAGTTGCCCGGAGCTGGAATCGAACCCGGGTCCCTGGAGCTGTGAGGCAGCAATGCCCATTTGTACTGGCTGTGAAAGCTTATGTGGCCATCACCTCTATCATCACTTGATTCCTGGCTGTTTAGAATTGCTTATATCATCTCCATCGTGAGAAAAAATATACTGCGTCAGCTAATTTCATGCGAGTTCTATATAATGCAGAAAAATACGAGAAAATGCTTTTGTTTTGAGGGCTCTACTTTCTTAGACGATTAGCAAGCTTCTGGTTCAGGGGCTGCCAGTGCTTCTCCCTCAATCCCCATCAGGAGCAGAATAGAACGGAAACATGGACCGCAGCATCTGGCGCACCAATCCATCTCAGCGCACCAGCCCACCCCTAATGACCCCTAATCGGGGTAAAAATTCAGGCTGAGGTTACAAGCTACTTCAGATCAACAAAGGCCCCTTCAGATCTGGTGCCTCATGACTCCTGTCAGAAATCAACATCTGTGGAAACGACTCACTCTCACATAGTTACTACAACTTGAAGACAAAATGTTTTCATTGGTTCAGGAAGGGGTTGTAAAATGAGTGAAGCTACTGTGGATGTAGCCCTTTTAAGTTTAAAGCAAAGGGATTCTTGTCACGTAGGTTTGGATATCTGATCTCACGAGCATGTTTAAACTGATGATTTGTTTTACAAATGCTCAGTACTTCTCGCAAATAGCTATATGCCAGCAGCAACATGATCGGGTATGGTAAGCATTTAATAAAAAGGGAAAACACTGAAACTTTCCAGCAGGTCCGGAATATTTGAGGAGAGAGAAGCAGAGATAGTAGCTCAGGTCTGTCTCCTTTTGTGGGATCTGTGTTAATCAGTGCACGCTGGGAAAGGTTTACAGTATTGAATGACTTGCTTGGGTGAGAATGATGTCAATGCTATTTATAATAGCCTCAAGGATACTCATTCTTGATATTGATCAAGTTTTTAATAGAAATTGTACCAGCTACAGTGAAGCAAAATTATTGTGGAATGAAGGGGTGGCATGGTGGCTCAGTTGTTAGCAATTACTGTCTCACAGTACCAAGCAGCTGGGTTCGATTCCAGCCTTGGGTGACTCTTCTGTGTGGAGCTTGCACATTCTCCCTGTGTTTGTGTGGGTTTCCTCCCACAGTTCAAGGATGTGCAGGTTAGATGGATTGATCATGTTAAATTGCCTATAGTGACCAGGGATATGCGGGCTAGGTGGGTTCGTCTTGGGCAATGCAGAGTTACAGGGATTGGATCAGAGAGGAGGGGGTGGAGTCCTCTTCAGAGGGTTGGTACGGACTCGATGGATGGAATGGCCTGCTCCCACACTGTCGGGATTCAATGAAGGTTTTAGGGCAAAAGGCAAGGCAACACACAACAGTGACCACAGAAAGGATAATTGCAATTGGAACATTGGGAAAGGCTCATGGTTCCAGAGCAAGGAATGTTGGAATCTGTAACTAATGTTCAATAAGACAGTTAGAATTGGTAAGGTTCATTTGACATCACATGATGGACTTCACTCTTCAAGACATAAAGGACGGATCCTCGGACAAGCTAACCACTGTGTTCGATATCTGCTAAGTCGTTTGTGTGAACTGCTAAGTCGTGTGTGTGTGTGTGTGTGTGTGTGTAGCTAACAATGTATTTTCAGTTGTTCCTGAAATCTCACAAGAGATAATTATGTATCTTACAGATAACGCAAATAGTTCTTAATTACTTTGTTATAAACATTTATTGGTGAACAGAATTGAGCATGCCACCTAGCAAACACATTGACAGGGCACCCTACTCCACCTGATACCAGCAGCTTGTTCTAAATCCAACATGAAGAACAGGGAGCAGGGAATCTATTCAAAGCATCCCAGTTAGATCTTGTAAACACCATGATATGTTAAGATGTTGGATAATGTCCAGTTTACATAACCTGAGGTGAGCAGAAAACCTCACGGGTTAATGGGTTCACAGCTTATTTATAAGTAACTCAGAGCTTTCTGCTGACACAGGAAGAGATGCCCTTGAATAGTCAAAGGCTGGGTCTGATTAGTCAGAAATTCCAAGCAACTGCAACCAAAAGTATTGAACCAGAATACTTTTTTCTTCTACTTATTCATGAAATGTGGACACTGGTAACTAGGCCAGCATTTATCAACCATTCCTAATTTCCCTTGAGAAGGTAACGTGCAGCTATCTTCTTGAACCGCTGCATCCATGTGTCGGTATGTCCACAGTGCTGCTCAGAAGAGAATTGCTTAAAGCTAGATTATGGTTTGATATATGATTTAAATATGATCAAAGTGAGCGTGATTCACATCTGAAGTACATTCCAGGTGTCTCAGTTATGGGCCACTTTATCATTTATGCAACACTTTGAAAGTTGCTCCTTTTTTCTCCATCACTACTGCTGATCTGCTGTCAATATGATATTCTGGGTCCAGTTCACAATTACGGCAAGGATTATTGCCAAATGTTTCTTGAGACATTCTTGGTCTATTGGTTTTTCTTGTTTTATCAATATCTTCTTCCTGTACTTTCTTCATCTTCCTTGCCACTTCTTGTGACAATAATGTTTAGTACAGAAGCTGATAGAGCCTACAAAGACAGAGCCTGAGGGCTGACTCTGATAAAGATCTGCAAAAGTGTGCAAGGCATTGTCAGGGCAGATAGTCAGAGGCTTTTTCCCAGGGTGGAAAGGTCAACTACAAGAGGGCACAGGTTCAAGGTGAGAGGGGGGGAGAACTGTGTGGAAAGGTTTTCATTCAGAGGGATGTGGGCACCTGGAATGAGGTGGCAGCGGAGGTAGTGAAAGCAGGCACATTAACAACATTTAAGGTGTATCTTGACAGACACATGAATGGGAGGTGAACAGAAGGACAGAAACCACGTAGGGGCAATAAGTAACAGCTCTTAATAAGGATTAGAAACAAGCACAGGCTTGATGGGCCAACAAGCCTGCTCCTGTGTGGTATTGAATTGTATTGTATAAATTATATTAGAACATAAAGTTTCAGAACATAACTTACATGACACAAATAAAATATGGGAAATAGAAAACCAAATGAAATTATGAAAGCAATTCAGGAATTTATGATTCAGTGGGAGTTTTGCTCCTACACAGAGTCAGGAAAGAATTAATGATTCTTTCGCGGTTCAGATCGGTCTGAGAATGTGTGATTCCCAGTGTCAGTGAGGAGTGTGGGCAGAAACGTGGGGTCCCCTGCTTAGGGGAGAAAGCTATGACCACTCCCTCCCCCACTCACCCTTCTCCCAGTGGGGCAGGGGAGAGTCAGCTCAGCTACAACATGCCCCTTGGTTGACGGTGTCCTCCCACCCAGGTCTGACAGCATCTGTGGAGAGAAAAACAGAGTTAAGTGTTGAGTTCAACATGACTCTTCCCTCAGAAGGAGAAGAATCATATCAGACTTGAAACGTTAACAATGTTTCTCTCTCCACAGATGGTGTCAGACCCGCTGAGTTTCTCTAGTGCTTTCTACTTTTGTTTCACAATCTCCAGCATCCGCAATAGTATGCTTTTGTATTACCCTGTCAACTCTGGTTGTGCGCTCTGAGGCTGTTGGGCCTTGACCTGAACAAACAGAACCAAGCAGGATGATGGTAACTAACCATTGCTTTTCTCCTAGTGACTCCAAAAATTTTCCCATTAGGGTTAAAAAAAAATTTATTCTTTGCAATTCATAATTTCGGGAATAAATATTGCTTGAATATCAGTGGGGTCTTGACAAAATGTTCAGGAAAGTTGCCCAATGTGTTTTCCCAATGTGTTCTTCACAGTTCCCGCTGTGAGCGAACTATACTCCATGATATTCTGCAAAATAGGTTCAGAATGCTCGGCAGAGGCTATCAATCAGCTTCTTGCTGTGACGAGATGGTGTGAGTTAAAGTTCTAACCACCAAAATACCATACAGTGTCTTTAATGAGCACTAAGGGGCACTTAAAGATGCAGCCTACTGTTTAATAATCCTCCCGATGGTCATGTCCCATTCAAACGTTAACTCCATTACTAAGATGGCTTGTGAGTCATAGAGTCGTAGAGATGTACAGCACAGAAACAGATCCTTCAGTCCAACTCATCCATGCTGACCAGATATCCTAAATTAATCTAGTCCCATTTGCCAGCACTTGGCCCATATCCCTCTAAACCCTTCCTAATCACATACCCATCCAGATGTTGTAATTGTACCAGCCTTCACCCAGAGGGTGGTGGGTGCCTGGAATGAGCTGCCAGCGGAGGTGGTGGAAGCAGGCACGTTAGCAACATTTAAGGCGTATCTTGACAGATACTTGAACAGAAGGCGATGCTGTGATTGTACCAGTCTCCACCACATCCTCTGGCAGCTCATTCCATACACATAACACTCTCTGTGTGAAAAAGCTGCCCCTGAGGTCCCCTTTAATTCTTTCTTCTCTCACTTTAAACCATTACCCTCTCACTTTAAACCCTCTAGTTTTGGACTCTCCTAACCTGCGGAAATGACCTTGGCTATTCATCCTATCCACGACCCTCATGCTTTTATAAACCTCTGTAAGGACACCTCTCAGCCTCCAGGGAAAATAGCCCCAGCCTACTCAGCCTCCATATAACTCAAACCCTCCAACCCTGGCAATATCTTTGTAAACCTTTTCTAAAGCTAAAGACTCAATGTGAAATCCCACCTTTGTCACCTCAAAGGTTCTTTAGCACTCCCAAGTATTTAGGGAATGTTACTACTCTTTCTGCTGGAATCATTCAGGATGCTTTTGTACAAATCAGCTGCCCCAATCCATTTTGCTTTAGTCAGTCTAAGCTATTGATGCCTTGTGGGGAAAACTGCTCACATGAACTCTCAGGCAGGAGGCAGGTTCAACCGTGATGCACAGTAAATAGTTTAAGTACATGTTACTTACTGGCTTGTTACAATACATCTGAGATACATAACTGTCTGCTGTGAGACAATTAGGTTCAGCTTAAGATCAGGTACACATTATTATTTTAATTACATGCTGTCAACTCTAAAAACAATCACTGACATACTAAATATATCCTTTTCTGAAAATCACCTCACTCAGAGATGTGATGAAATGCCTCAAGGTGGGACTTGAACCTGGATTTTTTCAGTTTAGCAGAGACACTCCCACTGAATCACTCCAGTGCAGATATGCAGATCTTGTAAAACCTTTGGTGAACTAGTTAACTTCTTCCTGGAAGTCCTTGATATCCCAATGAATGGAGCTTATCTTGTGATTTTATTTGACCCTTTAAGGTCCAAACTGCCTTATATAGCAACCTCCTTCTATTCATTCATTTAAGTTGTTTATAATTATATGAATCATTGAGGTACTAGAAGGGTTCCCTAGGAATACAATGTGTCACATCCTGTCTTTCTAAATATATATATGTTGTCTCTAAACTCTGTTGCCCAACGTTTTTCAATCTAAGTCAAAAGGCTCCCTCCAATTGTAACATTCACATATTTGACAACAATCCCTTTTGAGAAGTCTATTAGTTACCTTCTAGAATTACAGAACATGAACAAAAACCATAGACACTTCTTTATCAAAATGAATTGTCATTTCCTCAACACATTCAACTTAACAAGAAAAACATGTCTTACCAGTAGCAAATCCATGCTAACTCACTCAGATCAGCTCATGTTTGACAGCTTCCACATAACTGATGCTAAACTGCCAAGAGTGTGGTTATTATATGGATTACATAAGACTGCATAGGATATATGTCACAGGTAATGGCCATACAACCCAAATAGGCCATTTGTATGTAAATGAAGCTCCACTCAAACCTCTACACAACCTTTCTCCTGTAAATGTATCATTGTAACCTTCTGTTCCTTTCACTCACAGATATCTGGACTGGGGTGTCACATTTAAAAAATAAAAGAGTGACTTTTGCAATTTTTTGTTGTCGAATGCCAAAAGTCAAGATTGATTTGAAATATAACTCTGCATTTTCCTCAGCTCTTTTAATGGCTTATAATGGAAGCTATTCAGTCCTGGAGATGCATCTATCCTAAGTCCTACATTTCCAATCATTGATAATTGATTTACTATTAATATTCAAAACAGTACTTTTCCCTTCGTTTCCAATCTATTACTGGCACTTTGTTTTCTTTCTGTCCTTTGCACATAAATAGAGAATGTCTTTGATAAACCTTCTTATTCATTACAGCATTACCTATCTTTAACAGTTCACAAATCTCTTAACTACTCTCAATCTCCCGCTCTATTTACTTCAAATTACATGCATGTTTTTTGGTTGCTGTAACTGTATATAAAGTAGAATGTTTAGCTGAGTCTTGGCTAGTCATCTGGTTAAAGAAAAACTGGAGAGATAGGCTCCAAACCTGGCCTGGTGGAAAGAATTGAACAGATGAAGCATTGGGCTGACACGGTGTAAATGCTAGCCCAGTTTTACAGGGCTAATAATCAATAGGTTACCTCCAAATCCACCACCTAGATGATATGCAGATTCTGAAAATGGGAGCTCAGAACAGTGCAGTGCATGGAGAGAGATTAGATTACATTAGATTCCCTACAGTATGGAAACAGGCCCTTCAGCCCAACAAGTCCACACCATGCCTCCAAAGAGTAACCCACCCAGACCCATTCTCCTACCCTATATTTACGCTTGAATAATGCACCTAACACTATGGGCAACAACTTAGGCCAATTTACCTAACCTGCACATCTTTGAATGGCCCTCCTCAATGTGTGACCAGGCTCATAGTTAGGGGAACACTGGGGTCGTCATCAGTGTCTGTGGAGTGTCTACGCCTCACAATAACCATTTATCTCCAGGAATTTCACACACATTGGTAAGATTGTGAGACAGAGAAACAGAAATCTTGCCAAGTTCTCTCCATATTGTCACATTATCACAAAGATTCCAGACCAGGCGGTGTCCTTTTAAGACAGTTAGGTAACATTGCAAAATGTGACACTCCAGAATACAAGCATCTGCTTCACCTTCTTTTGTTTCAACTGCAGTAATTGGAATTTGCGATTGCTGTATCCTTGCTCTATGTAGTCATCGAGCTCAGAACCCAGGCTATTTGTATATCTGAGCTAGTAGTAAGTAGTTAGTATTGGCAATAAATTTCAAGACATCTATCTCACAAGAACACAGTGTCCATTGTATGGTACAAGGGCTATCATATGGGCAACATTCAGACTATATCATACTGACAAAGGTATTTTACTCATAAACTATATCAGGTAGATTTAAAAATAAGATATATCTCCATCTCCTATTGTTAAACCACCTTTCAAGATGTGGTGACAGTGGGAGACCTACACAATGCTGCTAAAATTGCTCAGCTATTTCATTTAACAACTTACAATAGCTCCTAAACAGTGATTGATTTTCAATTATTTGTTTATGGAATGTGGGCATTACCATTTCAATAGAAATAATTTGCTAGCTAATGTCATAGGATAGTTAAATGTCAGCCACATTGATATGGGTCTGGAGGCACACATAGGCCAGACCAGGTATGATTTCCTTATCTAAAGGACGTTAGTGAACCAGCTGGGCTTTTCTGACAAAGGTTACCCTGTCATAATTTGGGTCAGCTTTTAACCCAAGATTTAACTACGATTAGCCCTATAACAATACCACAATGCCCCCAACCTTCCTCGATTGTATGTTGACTGATGCCAGGCCAGAAAACAACATCGACACAAAGAGACCTTCAGACCAATTACATGGAAGAGGCGTAATTGGAAAAGGTGGTCACCTTCGTCTGGCACAGTCCTGCTCATGGCCATGATCATCTCTGGTTCTTGTAGCAACATCCTCTTTCCCCAGAGCTTTAAAACAGGACAAAACATTTCCTGTCATTTCACTAGCATATAGAATATCACATGCAGCTTTGGTGGCATCCTATCATGTCACTAAAGTTACTGTGTTATTAGAATGGTTAGTCCAGCCTGCGAAAGCTCGAATCTTAAATTCGAGATCTCCAAGATTTCAAGCAATGGAGCGCACAATTGCATGGATGTATGTTGAACCACAAGATCACAGAACTAAGGCCATTCAGCCAATCACATCTGTATAGAAGCAATTTATTTAGTGCCACTACCCCATCTTCTCCTTGTAAACCCCACATTGTTCATTTTCAGGTAATAAATCATTTCCCTCTTACATCTGTTCACAGAACCTGTCTTCCGTATACACTTCCCTACATTCCTGACCTTTAATACTTTCTGAACGAAAAGTCTTTTCCTGACATTGGCAATGCTTCTTTCATTGATTCCTGAAGAAGGGCTTATGCCCGAAATGTCGATTCTCCTGCTCCTTTGATGCTGCCTATCCTGCTGCGCTTTTCCAGCAACACATTTTTCAACTCTGATTTCCAACATCTGCAGTCCTCACTTTCTCCTAATGCTTCTTTCATCAATGACCTTAAATCTGTGCACTCTTGTGGCTGATCAATTCTCCAATGGACATGGTTTTTCTCTCTATACTCTGTCCAGATCACTTAAGATTTTGAATAGTCCTATCAAGTCTCCAATCACTCTTCTCTTTTCCAAGGTAGACTGCCCTAATGTTTCCACACTGTCTATGCAACTCATGTTCTTCATCCCCGGAATTCTCTTCAATCTTTTCTGTACTCTCTCTAATGGCTGTGCATCACTTCTAAAGCATGTAATTTGATACCAGCATTGATGCAGAGCCAATATTTTATGCAAGATTTTTCTAACCTCCTTGCTCCTGAACCCTGTTATTGAAGTTTAGGATTCTGCACTCTTGTTATCTTAACCTGTCCTCTCCCTGTCAATGAGATATGTACAAATACAGTCAGGTCCTGTACACCCTTTAGATTGTGTCCTTTATTTATTTTTGTCCCTTCATATGCTTCCTACAAAATTAACCATTTTGCATTTCTTGGCATTACATTTCACCTTTGTCTGTCTACTTTCCCAACTTATTTATGTCCTTCTGAAGTTTCACACTGTACTCAGCAAGGTTCACAATGCTTCCAAACTTGATGTCAACCTCAAATGTTGCCATTATGCCCTGTACTCCAAAGTTATGGCCATTAATGCACACCAGGAAGAGGAAATGCCCCAACACTGACCTCTGGGATACTCCACTACATACCTTCATCCAGTCTGAGAAACAGCTATTAACCACTAATCTCTGTCACAAGGATAATTCACCTCTAGTTGTTGTTCCATGAGCCAGTATTTGTTGTATGGCTCTCTGTCAAGCATCTTGTTAAAGTTGCTTGTTTTGATTGAAATAACAATCTACAAGAAATCTTATTAAATAATAATATCTTAATTAAACTGCCATTCTCATTAAACATCCATATTCAACATGGCCAACCTTTGGTTTGTTTAGTTATACCAAAAACTCCCAGCTCTGGTATTCTTCACCAGTTTTGCCTGTTTTTATTTACTGCAATGCTACTTGCTTGCTCAGTTAGGATTTGTTACAGTTCTATAATTTTCATCGAACCTGATGCCATTATATCAATACTATGATATCACACTTACATATCAAACATGTACCCAAAAGTTTGGTTCCTGAGGACTGTGTGGAAAATAGTATATTAAAGACTTTAGCATACAGGAACAAGTCTACAACAATTGAAAAGTTCCTTAACTGCCTTCAGATCGGAACATCCATAGTTTATTTTGTCCTCTGACCCACATTGTGAGAGTCATGTAATTGAACAGTTTCACAGAACTTAGAACATAGAACATTACAGCGCAATACAGACCCTTCGGCCCTCGATGTTGCACCGACCTGTCATACCAATCTGAAGCCCATCTAACCTACACTATTCCATGTACGTCCATATGCTTGTCCAATGACAACTTTAATGTACTTAAAGTTGGCGAATCTACTACTGTTGCAGGCAAAGCATTCCATACCCTTACTACTCTCTGAGTAAAGAAACTACCTCTGACATCTGTCCTATATCTATCACCCCTCAATTTAAAGCTATGCCACCTCGTGCTCACCGTCACCATACTTGGAAAAAGGCTTTCCCTATCCACCCGGTCTAACCCTCTGATTATCTTATGTGTCTATTAAGTCACCTCTCAACCTTCTTCTCTCTAACGAAAACAGCCTCAAGTCCCTCAGCCTTTCCTCGTAAGACCTTCCCTCCATACCAGGCAACATCCTAGTAAGCACCCTTTCCAAAGTTTCCACATCCTTCTTATAATGCAGTGACCAGAACTGTACACAATACTCCAAGTGCGGCCACGCCAGTCACCTCACATTTGCCCGCACTAAACTCCATTTGCCATCTCTCAGCCCAGCTCTGCAGCTTATCTATGTCTCTCTGTAACCTACAACATCCTTCATCACTATCCACAACTCCACTGACCTTATTTTACTAACCCACCCATCTACGCCCTCATCCAGGTCATTTATAAAAATGACGAACAGCAGTAGACCCAACACCGACCCTTGCGGTACACCACTGGTAACTGAATTCCAGGATGAACATTTCCCATCAACCACCACCCTCTGTCTTCTTTCAACTAGCCAATTAGTGGTTTCGATGTATTAGGGTGATTTATCAAGAGAGGAGATCTAAATGAGGTATATGTGATGATAAAATAGCTGCACAGTGGATGTTTCCTCATATAGGGCAATTTAGAGTGAGAGATCATAGTTTAAGGAAGAGGGGTGGCAAATGTAAATTAGACAAATGGGGTGGCACAGTGGCTCAGTGGTTAGCACTGCTGCCTCCAGCGCCAGAGACCCGGGTTCGATTCCAGCCTCAGGCGACTGTTTGTATGGAGTTTGCACATTCTCCCTGTGTCTGTGAGGGTATTCCCCAGGAGCTCTGCCTTCCTCCCCTGGTCCAAAGATGTGCATGTGAGGTGGGTTGGCCATGCTTTGAGGTGCTGTGAAGTTTGTGGAATTCCTACAGTGTGGAAGCAGGCCATTTGGCCTATTGAGTCCATACCAACCCTCCGAAGAGGAGTGCCCTACTCAATCCCTACACATCCCATGGCCGATTCACCTGTCCGGCACATCCCCAGACACTATGGGCAGTTTAGCATGGCCAATCCATCCTAACATGCCTGCCTTCAAACTGCGAGAGGAAACACACAACAGGGAGAGCTCCACGCAGTTACCTGAGGGTGGATTTCAACCTGGGTCTCTGGTACTGTGAGACAGCAGTGTAACCACTGAGTCACTGTGCCACCCTTTATTAAATGGCATACTAGACTCAAGGAGTAGACTGGTCTCCTAATACGTGTGCACAAAACCTGGTCATGTTGCGACTGTACGGGACATTGGTTCGGCCACTTTTGGAATATTGCCTGCAATTCTGGTCTCCTTCCTATCCAAAGGATGTTGTGAAACTTGAAAGTGTTCAGAAAAGAGTACAAGGATGTTGCTAGGATTGGAGGATTTGAGCTATAGGGAGAGGCTGAACAGGCTGGGACTGTATTCCCTGGAGCGACATAGGCTGAGGGGTGACCTTATAGAGGTTTACAAAATCATGAGGGGCATAGATAAGGTAAATAGACAAAGTCTTTTCCATGGGGTGGGGGAGTCCAGAACTAGAAGGCATAGGTTTAGGGTGAGAGGGGAAAGATATAAAAGAGACCTAAGGGGCAACTTTTTCATGCAGAGGGTGGTACGTGTATGGAATGAGCTGCCAGAGGAAGTGGTGGAGGCTGGTACAATTACAACATCGAAAGGGCATTTGGATGGGTATATGAATAGGAAGGGTTTGGAGGGATATGGGCCGGGTGCTGGCAAGTGGGACTAGATTGGGTTGGGATATCTGGTCAGCATGGATGGGCTGGACCGGAAGGGTCAGTTTCTGTGCTGTACATCTATATGACTCTATGAGAACTAGATTTATTTTTCCTTTACCATACAGTCAGTGCTTTGTACATTGGTGTAAGAATCACCTGCCTGTCACAGAAGGATGAAGTTAAGCCTCTGTTTATCTGCTAGTCACGTCAATGCTCAGAGTTACACTTTAGAGAATAAAGATCTAAGACATCAAAACCAGGGCAATATAAGCTTTGCATTTATTGAAGAAGTGCATCTCCAATCATACATCTCTAATATATTATACAATGTTATCTTTGTGTCAGAAATGCACTTTGTACACAGAAATTGCACAGTGAGGTTTATGTTTTCATGGGTTGTTGCAATGAAGAGCAGCAGAAGTGATTTGAAGAGAAGGAAACTAAATGGGGCAAAACAGTACAAGACAGCTCTGAGCTAGTGTGAGGTGATGCTGATAGGGAGAGAGGTTGAGAGTGTGCAAATGGCAACGCACTGAGTGTGGATCTCCGAATGTGGCGAGAATAGCTGTCTGAGAAGCATTGTGCATCATAGAGATACGTATGATCCTGGGACAAATCAAAACATGAGGATGGAATTTCCGTTAGAGTCCACATGGGGTGATCTGAGCTGGAAGCAGTCACTGGGGAATGCGATGTCACTGTGGAAATGAGGTTTGGCAAAAGCTTTGTCAAACTCTGAAAGTAATGACGGTGAACTACGGAGAAGAATTTGAACAGAAATCTTGTGAACAGAAATCCTGTCAGCGAGAAGTGCTCTTCAGAGGGTCGGTGTGGACTTGATGGGCCAAATGGCTTGCTTGCACGCTGTAGGGATTCTATGATATAATATAACAGCTACAAAATGACAAATATGCTAAAGAGCCTCAGTGTCAGAGAACAATCCTGTTTGACACCATTGTGGACCTCGATGTGTTCTGATGTTGCCCTGTTGTAGCTGACCACATCCTTCCCATAAATATGGAAAACCAGGAGCTTTCAGGAACACGCATTGCATGCTTAGCACTTTGAGGCCCCTTGGGAGCATGAGCCTGGATTTGCCAGGGAGCCAGTCTCTGGGTATCACTGTGACGGAGCTTTGCTGATGGGGAGGCTGAATCCTGACAGGCACACATTGACTCTCCCTTTTGTGTTGCTGCTAGCCAGCTGGAAACAAACCAGAACACCAAAGCAGAAAGCCTTATCAAACCTCATCCCCCAACGCTAGCCATGTGAATGACATGGTGGCTCAGTGGTTAGCCCCGCTGCCTCATGGTGACTGTGACCCACGTTCAATCCCAGCCTCAGGCAACGCTCTGTGTGGAGTTTGCACATTCTCCCCATGTGTGTGTGGGTTTCCTCAGGGTGCTCCAGTTTCCTCCCACAATCCAAAGATGTGCAGGTTAGGTAGATTGGCCATGCTAAATTGCCCCATAGTGTGTAGGTTAGGTGCATTAGTCAGGGGAAATATTGGGTAGGGGAATGGTTCTGGGTGGGTTACTCTTTGATGGGCCAAATGGCCTGTTTGCACACTGTAGGGATTCTAAGATGGTCACAGCACATTGAGTTAATGGAGCCCTAGCATTCTGCTCAATGGGTGCATTGAATTCGTTCCACTCATATCCACCCAAACTCAGCAAGGGCTGCACATCAAACCTGAGAGAATTATTTTCCAAATTCACAAAAGGCCTCACCAAGAAAGAAAGATCCCCAGTCAGAAAGATGGCTTCTTTCAGATATTACTTACTGACATACATGTCACCCTCGCAGTTATTTCATATCTTTCTAAGTATTCTCCAATGTGTATTTGAAACCATTTAAGAATTCTGTTGCAGTTCTCAGTGAGCACATTTGAATTAGCCTTTTATCAGGCTCTGACATTTACTGTGATGATCAAAAGGTTGGCATAAGGAGGTGAATATTTCAAAGATTGATAGACTGGCTCAAAGTCCCTTTAAAACTAATGGAAAGAACCGCAAATCCTTCCATACTGTCATTAAACCACAAGATGCAAGGGACGTGTTTGACCTTCACTGAAGCCACAATGCTTCTATTACACACACAAAGTAGTACGTTTGTAAATAATGTATAAGCCACGACTACGTGAAGGTAAAGGACAGATTTGTTGAGGAAAGTACTTGCAGTACTTGGCTTCATAAACAGAGGATGCTGATATTTATGGAGAGGTGGTAAGGGAGTAAAATGGGGCCACAGAAGAATTCTGGATGTGAAGCCCTGTGATCTGGTAATCCTTAATGTTCAAACAGACATCAACTGCAGGGACAGGAGGCACGGTGGCTCAGCGGATAGCGCTGCTGCCTCATAGCACCACGAACCTGGGTTAAATCCCACCCTGGACCTATTGTCTGTGTAGAGTTTGCACATTCTCCCTCTGCCTACATGGGTTTCCTCCCACAGTCCAAAGACTCGCAGGTTAGGTGGATTGTCCATAGTGTCCATGGATGTGCAGGCTCAGTGGATTAGCCATGGGATATGCAGGGTTACAGGAGTAGTGTAGGAGTACAGAAGTAGTAGTAATACAGATCACATTCCCTTCTGAGTCCAAACATGATCTCCTCTCACTAGCAGTTGATTATGTCTGCATTAGTAAAGACTTTTGTGTTGTCACTTTTTACGTAAGTTGCAGTCTCTTCTCATTGTTGGCCAGAGAGTGCTCACACAGCAAGCTTGTGAACTGAAATTACCTGAGACCCAGCCATTAGCTTGGGCTGGCTTGAACTGATGAAGAGCTTATGCTTGAAACATCGACACTCCTACTCCTCAGATGCTGCCTGGCCAGCTGTGCTTTTCCAGCAACACACTTTTTGACTCTGATCTGCAGTGCTCACTTTCTCCCTGGCTTGAACTGCTTCATGTCACAGGAATGACCATGAGGTGCAAATCTTTATTTGATGGAAGGTTAATGAGGGAATCCTAATG
Source organism: Chiloscyllium plagiosum (assembly GCF_004010195.1). Taxonomy (NCBI): domain Eukaryota; kingdom Metazoa; phylum Chordata; class Chondrichthyes; order Orectolobiformes; family Hemiscylliidae; genus Chiloscyllium; species Chiloscyllium plagiosum. Next base: position 7,766,947 of record NC_057730.1, read on the forward strand.
ACGTCCTTGGAGTGAGCCTACAGGGGAAAGACACCAGCTCACCAGATGAGCTAAGAAATAAAACACTTCAGTTCGGGAAGATGAGGAAAAAGAATTAAAATGAAGGATTTCGGTGTACCAACAGCGGAAACTCTGGACAACAACTTTCGCGAAGTGCTTAGTACCATGGAGGTAACCCAGTGACCTGGGAGAAATCGCCTGGCCAGCAAGAGCTTCTGTTCATTAACTGTTCAGGAGGGAGTGGCATGGAAATCAGTGGGGGTGCACTCAGTTTCTAGCCTTGCATGAATTGCAAGCCTGCTGTTAACCTTTTCCTAACCAAAGAGCGTGAATTCCATGTCTGTTTTAACTAGAAGCATCAAGTTGGCGGTTAGTTGATACAGACTTGACTCTATCCTCATTGTGCTGAGCCAATCACTATTGTCAAGGGTGGTGACTGAGCAACATCATACTCTCTTTTTGCTTCTTTTATATCCACTGCAACTTGCACTCTGAACCTTCTGCATTCATCCTGTTTTTTTCACTTCGTTAAAAATATTATGTGCAGTTGGTTCGCTCATTTAACCAGAGCGTGGTGTAGAATGACTGAATGGGATGGGTTCAGTTCTTGCAGTGGTTATGATAATGCATGCAAGATCCTGTTTCCTCCTCTTGTCCCACGTTTGCTGAGTGGAACCCTTCAAGCTATGAGCATCCAGCTTGTACCCCTGTGATTGAGAGTGAGAGAGATGGCCCTTTGGGTCTGTTTGATGACCAACCTGACCTTATGAGAGACTTATGAAGTTATGAGTAAATGGGAGTCATGCATGTTGCATTTTGAAACTGACTCACACATCTAGTCTGTCCATGCCATGTAAAGGTCTTTGAAATTAATTTCTATTGGTATGCGTCATCACCAGCAAGGCGAATGTTTGTCAGCCAGTTTTAATTTCCATTAAACTGAGCAGCTTACAGTTAAAAGTCAAGAATCTTGTTGTGGATCTGAACTCATATGTGAGTCAGACCTACTAAGGACAACAGATCTTTCACTAAATGAGTGTGCCAAATGCATTTTTAATGACAATTGATGACAGCTGCCATGGTTACTATTACTGAAACTGTCTTTGAATTAAGGAATTGGATTGAAATTCCACTGTTGTGATGGAATTTGTATTCTTTTCCGGAGGGCATATATTGTTAGACTGAAATTACCTAATGAGTTCCTCAAGGTTTGATCAAAATGATTACAAGAAGACACGTGCGTTTCAATACATAACTAAAGTATTAGTTTCACTTACTTACCATATGTACAAACTAAAGAGAGATTTGTTTTTCACAACTACTTTTTCACAACTTTTGATGGCATGGGCAGGCTAGGTGTGTGCTTCAATTTCAAAATTAGATTACTTAACAGTGTGGAAACAGGCCCTTCGGCCCTACAAGTCCACACCGACCCTCTGAAAAGCATCTCACCCATACCCCTACACCTAACACTACGGGCAATTTAGCATGGCCAATTCACCTAAGCTGCACATTTTTGGACTGTGGGAGGAAACCCACCACAGACACAGGGAGAACGTGCAAACTCCACACAGACAGTTGCCTGAGGTGGGAATTGAACCCGGGTCTCTGGCGCTGTGAGGCAGCAGTGCTTAACCACTGTGCCACCATGCCGCCCAATGCAACAAAATGCAACATGCGTGGCTCCCAGTTAATTTTGCAAGCATCATAACTTAGTAATGCCCTCATATTGTCAGGTTGTTCATCAAACAATCCCAAAGGGTCACCTCTCTCGCTCTCAATCACAAAGGTACAAACTGGCTACTCAGAGCTTGAGGGATTCCGCTCTGCAAATGCAGGACAAGGGGAGGCTAATGAATCTCACAACTGCACAAAGGCTGGTATCCCATCTCCAAGTCCACTTTTATTTACTTGTGCACAGTACACCTGCGTGGCCAGCCAGCTCAGAGTCAAAGCCCTGAACTGAGGAGATTCTAAATCCCTTGCTTATATTCATTAGCCAGGGTTTCCTGATTGGGCCAGGTTTAGAACCCCAATCAAGGATCTCACAGTCAACGGGATCGCCCTGTATCCAATCACCACACTAACAAAATCAGATATTTCTGGAGGAGCTCAGCAGGTCTGGCAGCTTCTACGGAGACAAAGCAGAGTTAACGTTTCAGGGCTAGTGACTGTTCTTCAGAAGCTCTACAGAAACTCAGATTCCTATTATTGATCTCATGAACCCCAGTCCAATGGTGAGAAGTCCCACAAGTGGGACTCTCTCTCTGACATTAACGGTATTCTTGTTATATGCTGCTTCATCATATTTTCAGTTCTTTTCCAGACATTCCACTGTGCATAAAACAAGTTGAAACCTCTCTAGGTGGCTCTGTGTTAACTATATAAAATAATGGCTCCCACAGACAATTAGGGTTTTTATCCATTCATTCACAGGATGACAGTATTGCTGGCTAGAAGGAAATTTATTGCCCATCCCTAATTGCCCAGAGGGCAGTTAAGAATCACCCACATTGCTGAGGATCTGGAGTCAAATATAGGCCATGTGATGGCGGTTTCCTTCCTGAAAGAATATTAGTGAATCAGATGGGTCTTTTCCAAAATAAAATGACAATAGTTTCATGGTCATCATTAGAACCTTAATTTCAATTTTATACTGAACTCAAATTCCATCAACCCCATACTAGGATTAAACCTGAGTACCCAGAACATCCCCTGGGTCTCTGAATTAACAGTCTCATGAAAATATCACCAGACCATCATCTCCCCGAAAGCTATGTCCCAGCTGAAACAGGCTGCTTGGGCCAATTTTATATCCATTTCCACTTTGCTTCAATGCCTTACTGTCATGTCCAATTAACCTTTAATGGTCTGTGAACTAACTGAACAAAGGCCAGTATCCTATCACCAGCCAGCTCAGAGTCTGAACTAAGGAGATTCTAATCCCCTGGTTATACTTGATTTTTTAAAAATTCTAAATACTTCATTTAAGCGACTCTGTTTTATATATATACTTGCTTTGTTTTATTAAAATTAAATATTATATAAACCCCACACTACCGCCAAACAGGGATAGTGTATATTTATTCCCCAGCATCCATGTCGTGTGTGTGCAGGTGTCAGGCACAGTGAAATACCGACGAGTGCATAAATCTTTCTTCATATTCCATCACCAGGAAGCAAAGAAACACCCAAGTGGCCAGTGACAAGCAGTGCCCTGCTCATCAGATGACAATGCCTAGGTGATCAAAAAAGTGAGGGAGGGGGTTAGGAACAAAATCAAAATGGAGTCAGAGGGGGAAATAAAACACTCCACACCCTGCAGTGCCCACCTCTCCCCGAAAACTTCAAGGTTCTTGGTAGACATCACTTGCTCCTTCTCCAGGGACCCCTGGACTCAAGCGCTACCATGGAGGAGGGGCAGGCAATGGACCATAACAACCCCTTCCATGACCCACTGTCTGGACCTGTTTATGGCCAGTTCGGCCAGGCCCCAGAGCAGAACCACGAGGACGTCCTCAAACCTACCCTCTCCCCTCCGTACCGGGTGCCCAAAGATCAGGAGTGTGCGACTGAAGTGCAACCAAAAACAGAGGAGAAGGTTTTTAAGGAAATCAAAAAGGGGGTGCAAGCACCCATACCCAATATATACATGGCCCACGGAGCCAACATCACCACACAATAAGCAGTTGGGTTGGGAGTCCGTGAACCACCGCAATCTGCGGTTGCAGAGGACTGCTGCGTGCAGCACCCTCCATCCCAGATCCCCAAGAGAAAGGGGGAGGACTCCCATGTAGAGAGATCCCTCCGCTGGGGATCCCCACCGCCCAGTGGCAAATGGGCACGCCAAGATGTGTCTGGGTGGTGGATGAGGGAGAAGAGGTGGACGGTGTGCAGCAGCAGTCAATACAGGGCCCACGGTGATACATCCCTAAAAGGGACAAAACTAAAATTCCGGAGGCGGCTCAGGTTTTGGGACACAGGTTCCTTGGGGCCAATGTGAAATTCTGTCCAGGCAGCGGTAAGCGCAGACGGGATTCCACTGCACACCTGAGCATCCTCCAACTGGTGCACTACGTCAGGTCCGAACACCGCCATTTTAAGGCTTCGAATGACATTGGCCACAAACCGGATGTCTACCGCTGCCCTTCTCGCTATGTCCTGCGGCAGTGTCCAGCCCAGACCCCGCCACCCATCATGTCCCCGACCCTGATCACCCTCACTGCCATGGCCCTCTCCTCCGACAGCCACTCGAACCCGTAAGGACGGAGGTGCGGATTCCCGATTAATGGCTCCTTGACGACAGCCGCTACTCCTGCCAGAGGGTAGGCGCGACGCGAGTTGTACACATTCCTCAGGTTATATTGGTAAAGCAGGGCTTTCCTAATTGGCCGAGGTTAGCAACCCCAATCAAGGATCTCATAGTCAAATGCTCTCGGTGGGAGAGCATTTCGGAGAAAGTGATCACAACTCCCTGACCTTACCTATACTCATGGAGAGGGATAGAAGCAGACGGTATGGGAAAGTATTTAATTGGGGGTGGGGGAATTACAATGCTAGTGGACAGGAACTGGGACACCTAAATTGGGAACAGATGTTCTCAAGGAAGTCCACAACAGAAATGTGGAGGTTACTTAGGGAGCACTTGCTGAAAGTGCTGGACAGGTTTGTCCCAGTGAGGCAAGGAAGGGTTGGTAGGTTGAAAGAACCCTTGGTGACAAGGGATGTGGAACATCCAGTCAAGAGAAAGAAGGAAGCTTACTTAAGGCTGAGGAGGCAAGGATCAGAAACGGCTCTAGAGCGATACAAGGTAACCAGGAAGGAACTGAAGAATGGACTTAGAGCTAGAAGGGAACACAATAAAGCTTTAGCAGATGGGATTAAGGAAAACCGCAAGGCATTCTACACTTACATGAGGAACAAGAGGATGGCCAGAGTGAGGGCAGGGCCGATCAGGGATAATGGAGGGGGGTTGCGCTTGGATTCGGAGGAGGTAGGGGAGGTCCTTAATGAATACTTTAGTTTTTACTAGTGAGAGGAATGTTGTCGTTTGTGAGGTCAGTGTAAAATAGCTTGATATGCTCTAACAAGTTGATGTTAAGAAGGAAGAAAATTTTGATAGACACAAGGATAGATAAGTCCCCTGGGCCAGACGGGATATACCCAAGGTTACTAGAAGAAGTGAGGGAAGAGTTTGCTGCGCCTTTGGCGATGATCTGTGAGCCCTCGTGGTCCACTGGAGTACTGCCAGATGATTGGTGGGTGGCAAATGTTACTCCTTTGTTCAAGAAAGGGAATAGGGATAATCCTGGGAATTACAGACCCGCCGGTCTTATGTCTGTGGTGGGCAATTTATTAGAGAGGATTCTGAGAGACAGGAATAATAATTATTTGGAAAACCATATTTTCATTAGAGATAATCAGCATGGCTTTGTGAGGGTCAGGTCATACCTCACAAACCTTATTGAATTCTTTGAGGATATAACAAAACACGTTGATGAAGGTAGAGCAGTGGATGCGGTGTATATGGATTTTAGCAAGGTGTTTGATAAGGTTCCCCATGGTAGGCTCGTTCAGAAAGTAAGGAGGCATGAGATACAGGGAAATCTGGCTGTCTGGATACGGAATTGACTGGCCCATAGAAGACGGAGGGTGTTAGTAGATGGAAAGTATTCAGCCTGGAGCTCAGTGCCCAGTGGTATTCCGCAGGGATCTGTTCTGGGACCTCTATTCTTTGTGATTTTTATAAATGACTTGGATGAGGAAGTGGAAGGTTGGGTTAGTAAATCTGCTGATGACACAAAGATTGGTGGAGTGGTGGATAGTGTGGAGGGTTATTGAAGAATGCAATGGGACATTGACAGGATGCAGAAGTGGGCTGATAAGTGGCAGATGGAGTTCAACCTGGAAAAGTGCAGTCATTCACATTAGAAGGTCAAATTTGAATGCAGAATGTAGGATTAAAGGCAGGATTCTTGGCAGTGTGGAGGAACAGAGGGATCTCGGGGTCCATGTCCATAGATCCCTCAAAATTACCAACCAGGTTGATAAGGTTGTTAAGAAGGCGTATAGTCTGTTGGCTTTTATTAGCAGGGGGATTGAGTTTAAGAGCTGCAAGGTTATGCTGCAGCTCTAAAGAGCCCTGGTTAGACCACACTTGGAATATTGTGTTCAGTTCTGGTTGCCTTTTTATAGGAAGGATGTGGAAGCTTTAAAGAGGGTGCAGAGGCGGTTTACCAGGATGCTGCCTGGACAGGAGGGCATATCATATGAAGAAAGTTTGAGGGAACTAACGCTTTTCTCATTGGAGCAAAGAGGGGTGAGAGGTGACTTGATGCAGGTGTACAAGATAATGAGAGGCAAAGATAGAGTGAATAGTCAGAGACTTTTTCCAAGGGCAGAAATGGCTGTCACAAAGGGCCATAATTTTAGGCTGATTGGAGGAAGGTTTAGGGGCAATACGAATGGTTGGTTCTTTACAGAGAGTGGTGGGTGTGAGGAATGCACTACCAGCAGTGGTAGCAAAGTCAGATACATTAGCGACATTGAAGCGACTCTTGGATAGGCACATGAATGATAGTACAATGAAGGGTATGTAGGTTAGTTTGATCTTAGAGTTGGATAAAAGGTCAGCACAACATCGAGAGCCAAAGGACCTGTAATGTGCTGTACTGTTCTATGTTCTATGTTTTAACAAGGTCCAGCTGGTTCCAATCACTACAGTGATGTGGAGCAATCATTTATAAGACCAACAGTTCAGGGCATTAATCTGGGACTCTGGATTACTAGTCCAGTGGTATTGCCACTATACCACTATCAGTCAAGGTCTGCTGGGTGCAGCGACTGTGATTTCTCACTAATATCCTAATGAAATGCTAAATGAAATCTAGCTGTAGTGCCCAGAGGAGGGGATAGTCTGCCCAACCAGAGGAAACAACATTTTCACCCAGGGTATCAAATGGAACTCTAATGGAAGCAAGTTCAATTGAAACTTTCAAGAAGACATTGGAAGATTGTTTGTTAGAAATAATGTACGAGGGTATGGACACAGCCAGACCATCTCAGAAGCCACCCTCCCATCTCTGAACTCCATTTACACTTCACCTTGCCATGGAAAGGCTGCCAACATCATCAAAGACCAATCCCACCCCAGTAATGCCCTCCTACAACCTCTTCCATCAGGCAGAAGATACAGAAGTTTGAACACTCGCACCAACAGTTTAAAGAACACCTTCTTCCCTGCTGTTAAATGGACCTCTCTAGCTTTTAATAATGTTGATCTTGCTTAGTAAACCTCCTATGTGATAGTAGCCTGTATGCTTCACTCTGTCTAAATACCCTATGACCCCTATGTTCTTGTTTGCTATGATCTGCCTGTACTGCTCACAAAACAATGCTTTTCACTGTACTCAGGAACATGTGACTACAATAAACAAATTCTAATCAAAATTTACTCAGCATGCCATTATAGGACAACCTTTTCATCCCAAGAGCGAATCCAGTATACTTTGTTATGGACTAGACCAAGCCCCCTCAAAATATTCAGAAGATAGTCCAGACTCTAACATTTTCTTATTTTAAAGCTAAATATAAGGTGCTGTGTTCCAGATGCAATTTAATTGGTCAAGCTACCAGATTTAAAGCAAGGCACACTTTATTCATCCACTGTAGTTAAAATACAACAACAAAAAAGAAGGAATTGGAATAATTTAACTTTATTGGAAAACTTAACAGAACGATAGATACAGTAGCTATTACTAACTAACTGTTCCAACATAGCCACATCCCATAAAAATACCCTTGGCAAAAGGCAAATTCAAAACACGCCTTGTCTCACGCGCAACTCCCTTTTAGCAGGTTCAGAATCCCTAACTTTTGCCTATAACGAAGAAAACAAACTAGCTTTCACTTTTTCTAGACTCAAACAGCAACTGATGAAAGCTAAACCAAAGATCCTTGGTTCTGTGGATGGCAGCTTGAGCACACCCTTTCAGGCTGCTTCTATTGTTCCAACATTTTAAAAAAAATCCAAGTTGTTTATCCTCTCATAGACTGCTCAGCACCCTGTCCCCAGATCTCTCTCTAAAAGAAACCAGGACAAAACACACCTCTTAAAGCCACGGTATCATCTCAGCTTTCCTTGTACTGCCTGAAAGGAAGGCATATCGTATTCATGGCCTTATTGTACATTCTTAGCTGAAAGCTCAGAAATCCATTAGTTTGTGGAGACAACTGAATTCATTGCTGAACTGACTGCTTTGAATCTCTGATCTCTTCTGTCAATTGTACAATGTGTATTTGTGTAAAGCTGAAATTTCAAATGTGTATGGTTGTTTCATTAAAAACATACCAGTCAGCCATAGAGAATTCACTGTTTTTCTACAGTGTATGGTAGGTGAATGGGCAAGGTAGTACTATAGAAGCATGTGGAGTCATGGGGATTAGTGGGAGGCATACCTTGGCACATTCCCTCATGCAGACTAAGGTCTACATTATCTCTGAGTTACCAAAGCGCAAGGCATCTTGATTACTTCATGCAGAAGGTCTGGATGTGCCCACTCTGAAATGGAGCCAGGCAGATTTTGGAGTTGCCTGGTAGGTGTCATGATTTGAATCAACTGCACACTTTAACAGCACAGAAGAAGATGGGAAAATCTGCTATAGGATTGGGAATTCCTCAACTGGAATCTGTTTGCCATTTTTAAAGCACTCTCAAGTCATCCCAACTCAGTGAAAATTCAGGCCCAAGTTTCTCTCTTGAAATGATTGGCACTGATTTTTAAACTTTACCCTTAGTCCCAGCTTCCCTAACCAACTCCCCAAATAATTTCTCCCTATCTACCCAATCTGATCCCATTGCCTTCTTGAAGACTTTGACTACTTCACCCATTTAACCCACTAACTACCAAAGAATAGCTGGAGCAGGAGTATTATGTACAGTCTTGGGAAACACAGGCATGTATTGGAGAAACATTTCAGAAGTAATTGATAAAGAATGGTTCCAGGAATGAGGGTGAATTGAAGAATTTGGGACTGTTCACCTTGGAGAGAAGAAGGTTGGTAGGAGATTTGCAAGAGGTTTTCAAAATCATACATGGGCTGGATACAGTAGATAGGGAGAAACTGTTCCCATTGTAAAATAAACAAGAACAACAAGTAATGGATTAAAGTGATGTGCAATAGAGAACTGCTCACAGCAACATCTAAGTGTGGTCTAACCAGGGTTTGTGCATCTCAAGGACAAATTTTACTCATTTGTATGTGAATCTTGTAAATGTAAAAGCCAGTATTTCATTAGACATCTTGATTACTTTATGCGCCGACTCATGACATTTTATTGATCTCTCTACCTGCATTCTCTGATCTGCCTGGACATCCACAGTTCCCTGCTTTTCACCATTTATAAAATCCCCTAATCTATCTCTCGCATGTTTAAAGTGGACACCCTCACAGTTGGCGACATTGAAATGTGTTTGCCGCAGTATTTGTTCCTGTCGTGGAAGTCACTGCGTGGTGCAGTTGAAAACGCTAGGCAGTTGTTTGTGTGACTGCCAATCATTATACAGTACCTCAAAACCTGTAAAAAGCCACTGTGCAAACCATAGATTTAAGAGACATGATTAATTTGAAAGCACTTATAAGTAAAACCTGCCTTTTTCAAAAGTAAAAATTTTAACAGTTGTTTCAGAAGTGCAATAATTCTGGTCAAATAAATCAGCTTAAAAACTGATATTAAATTGGTGTAGTAAATCATACATTAGTCATGGATTTTTCTTTTTAACAAGATTTATCAGACTTTTAAGTCTTAAAAAAATCCATCCAAGTTAACTTTCAAATGGTCCTTGCCTTTTCATTAAGTATTTGCAAATTGGAAACTCCATATCCTGAGTGCAGTAGCTAGTTGAAGGAGATGGTGATGTACACATAATGTCACTGGGCTGGGTAATCTGAAGCCCCAGCTTACTAGCCAGGACTCTGGTGGTGCAATGGCAACATTCCTAGCTCAGAGCTAGGAGGTCTAGGTTCAAGTCTCTCTTACCCCAGGAATGTACAATAATGGGTTCTTTAGGAAAGTATATGTGGCCTGTGCAAAGCTGCTGTTCAGTTCCACCTCCTTAGATATGTATGATCAGAAGGAGCTAGTTTGTTAATCTTATCAACCATGCAGCCTAGTATCGTTTAGGAGATAGTCATGTCTTCTATCACTATAATCTGATCATTTAGTCTTCCTCTCCCTTAACTGTCATATTGTTAACAAAAGCCTTTCTTGTTACTCAAGAACAAGCCTCTTCTGTTAAGACTTTGTGTTATCCCTCACCACTTCATAGAGTCATACATCACAGAAACAGACCCTTTGGCCCAACCGGTTTGTGCTATATTAATAAGTCTTTAGTAAGAACAAGGATTATTGGCAGCATATCCATGAAAAGGAGCACATCTTAGTAATGTTGATAAGCCCATCATTCACCTACTGCAGTGTGCTTGCTGACAAACAGGGGATTGCCAATATCAGCAAACACTGAACAATTGGCAGCACAAAGTCCAACCCAATAGACCCTGCGAGAACATCCCAGAGCTGCTGCTACCGCTCTCTGGCTTCATAGCCCCTCCCACTTCTCCCTAGACTGGGGGTGACAGATGAGTGGTCGGGGAGGGCAGGTGTTACAGTGAAGAGATGGTGATGATCCTTAGTTTAGTGCCCCCCCTCCACCGAAGGTCAACCAATTGGTTGAAATCAGTACTTACTGCTTTCAGATAATGTTCTCAGATCATTTCTGGTATAACAGTTGATAGATTATTGTTGAAATCTGTATAAAATGTCGCACAATCATTTCAAAGTCCTCTTCCCAACCTCCAGCAGTGAATGAGCAGAACAAGGTGATACACCTTGAAATATAATCCAAAGTGCACGAGACTACAAGAATTAGGGAGCAGAGTAGGTCATTATAGCCCCTTGAGTATGCTCAATCACTCAATAAGGACATGGCTTATCATATTGTGGTCTCAGCTCCATTTGCCTGTCTGTTCCTCCATAATCCTTACTCATCAAGAGTTTCTCAAACTCAAACTTGAATATATTCAATGACAAATGCTCTCTGGAGAAGAGAATTTCAGAAATCAATGTCTTTTAAAAAAAAAATCTTTATCTCAGTCTTAAATGAAAAAGCTCTCATTTTTAACCGTAGTGATTGTAATGAGGTCAGCCAGGTGTACCTCATAGAATATGTGTTCCCTGATTGGTCCAATCAGGGAGCCCTGGCTGACAGATATAAACAGGAGTGTCATAGGTTCTCTTCACTCTGAGAGCTGTCTCGGAGGGAGTTGGGTCTGTGTCCAGGACTCTCCACGTATGAATAAAGGGTGATTTTGGTGACAGGATATGGACTTCTGTGATGTTATTTCACCAATGGTTCTAGATTCCTCCTCTCAGCGTCCAACCTGTCAAGTCCCCTCAAGATGTTATATGCTTCAATAAGATAAGATGATGTTGAATTTGTGATAGGCATTGGCTAAGCAATTGTTTGTGATATTAGAGCCCCCAGGAGAGACTACACAAAGGTTACTGAGAATGATACCAGATGTAAGGCATGTAACACTTGTGTATCATTAATATTATGAGAAAGGCTAAAAGGAACAAGATTCCTCACTGAAATAGGAAGGATTATGTAGGAATTTCTTACAGGTTTTGTCAAGAGTAAATAGTGAAAGACTGGTTTGACTGACAACATATTGGTGACAAGGAATCCAAGACCAGTATTATAATGAAGAGAACTTTGAAGATCTCTTTTCAGTTCAAATATTATTATAATATCCAAGGCATTGTTATCTGTGGATGCCCAGGTAGCTCAAAATTGGATCAGAAAAAAAATCTGGCCAAAACGTTAATCAGCAATTTCAAAACGGGAACATAAATACAAACTGATGATTTTAGACGATTTTATGCCAGAATATCATTTATTTTTAAATAAAAGTGTCTTTGGAAGAATTTGCATTCAGGTGAACTGCAAACTGGATTCTGATACAAAAGAAATGATAAATCAGGCAAACTGAGCATTAAATCAACAAACTGCTCAAAACTGGTCTCAAATGACTCGTTAAAAGATCTGAATGATGATGCAGAAAATGGCTGCCATGTCTCACTGTCAGGTCATGGAAGCAAACTGCTGTGAGAACTTGCCAATAATTTGGAACTGACTTTGTCATCTTCACTGGAATTGGGTCAAGCCACTTTGTGTACTTTCTTCAATCTAGTTTGTTTAGTTTTGAATGATATCAGATGAAAATGCAGGAATGTTGGCTTAGAAAATTGACAATAGCTACTGGACAAGGGCAGACTATCAATGTCAGTGAGTACACTTGCTTGCGGCACTATGTAGCTATAAATATTTTAGTCAACCTTGTTCAGAGATGTTTTGACATACTTTTGGAGCATCCGGGACTTGGACCCAGACCTCACGGCCCAGAGATGAAGATATTATCACTGCATAGCAAGAGTCCCAAGTCATAGCAAGGCTTCTAGTTTATTGACTGGAATGGTCCATGCCTACAGTTAGCTGTACTCATCAACTGTGCACATGTCTAGGGTGAGATGTAGGGGCTGCTGGATGATATGTAAGGGCAGCCCAGTACCTTGTAAAAAGGAAATGCATTCTGGCTGCAAAACTAATCCTGAAACACCTGGAGCCAACAGCTGCAGGAAACAGAAATTGTGCACTGAGATTTCTTCAAAAACAACACAAAGATCTTATGCAGGCAATGGGGAGGGCAAGCCCTCTGTAAATCTGATGAAGTGGAATAGGAAGGAGAGCTTGAAGGCCATCAACATAAACAACATTGGTTGAAGTAAGAGATCCTAGCAGACATTACTACTGTACAAGTCAGATCCCAGAAAGAAAACTGGCTTGATTGATTTAATTCATGCGACAATCTTTCACTGAAATACAAGCACACATGGTTGCAGATTTGGTTTTAACAGTAAAACAGTAGTGCATTACACAAAAGAAATAAATAATACAATGCAACAAACCATGTCATCTCCAGGTAGAAACATTAGCATATATGGCGTTAATATCGGCCACAGAGTTCCATAAACATCTGCTCTACCCAAATAGAGTTTTACTTTAATCACTTAGAAGTAATTAAAAGCACTTAGAAGCACGGTGGCACAGTGGTTAGCACTGCTGCCTCACAGCACCAGAGACCTGGGTTCAACTCCCGCCTCAGGTGACTCTCTGTGTGGAGTTTGCACATTCTCCCCATGTCTGCGTGGGTTTCCTCCGGGTGCTCTGGTTTCCTCCCACAATCCAAATATATGCAGGTTAGCTGAATTGGCCATGCTAAATTGCCCGTAGTGTTAGGTGTAGGGGAATGGGTCTGGGTGAGTTGCACTTTGGCAGGTCAGTGTGGATTTGTTGGGCCAAAGGGCCTGTTTCCACACTGCAAGTAATCTAATCTAATCTAAAAAAAGTGAATTCACCTCAATCCCCATCTGTCACCAAGGCTACAGCTTGCCTATGCTGCCAGCTATTCTCAGGTTCTCAACTGCCACAGACAGTTGTCCTGCTGAAAAGATTTAACTTATGATTTCTACACCTGTTCTTACCCCGAGCTAAAAGTTGATCTTTTAGACTTCTGTTTACTTTTCCCAGTCAGCCTCAAGTTTACCTCATGGTCTAAGTCACAGAATGATTTCTTAGCAGTCTAGCATCACAACTAGGAATAACAGTTAATGACCCTGTCTCAAAGGCCTGGAAATGGTTTCTGTTTCAGCTCAAGACTGTCTCAGAACACAGCCTTTGAAACTGCAGCCAGTGGAGACAACAAATTGCAATCTATCATTTAAACTTAATTTAGGAAAAGGATCTGTCCAAAGTCTCAATGGGATCAGACACTACTTCTGTCAATTCACCAGAAGATAGGTGCAGCAAAGGATTGAAATGTAGACTTTACTGGCCTGGGACACTGAAGAAGACTTTATAGAAGCTTTCAGCAGAAGGTCTCATAGTTTTAGTGTTAGCACTTTGTAAAAGAGTCTCACACATTGCTGCTCAATTAAGGCAATGTATGAGATATTCGCTGAAAACCAGGAATGAATGTAATCACATGCTCTCTGCCCTCCATCTACCTCTTTAAGTTCTTCCTGTTCTTCAGTATTTTTTAAAAAAAATAAGAAGCAGACATTAAGCAGAAAATATAAAACATCAACTTACTGTGAATCCAATGTATCCTCCAAACTGTGCTTAACTGGGCTCTCGTGCTGAGTGACTGGCCTGTTGCACTGTAGAGAAGAATTATGCAGGAAATGTAAGATATTTGTCAACTTACAGTACAGCAGCTTGAGCGCTGGAAAACATAAAAGGCTCATCAGACTGAATGCAATTGCAAATGGTCCATGTATCCTCCTTAAAACTGTTCATGTTGGCCCTGGCTTTGATTGTTCCATCTTACTTCGCCAGTCTCCTCCCCATGTCCAGCTTCATCCTCAGTCTAGGTCATTCTCCCAGCTATAAGTGCATGTAAGTGCAGTTTATATAACATCTTACAGATGAATTTTAATTTGATTTCTTTGTGCACTTGTTTTTGGTATGTTTTAATGGCAGTATGATAAGAAGGAGTTGAGAGTGTGTTGCTGGAAAAGCATAGCAGGTCAGGCAGCTTCCGAGGAGCAGGAGAATCGACATTTCGGGCAGAAGCTCTTCATCAGGAATGACCTCTGATAAGAAGGAGTACCGTTTTTGTCAATTTCCTTGGAATTTCCTGAGGTGGGTGGTGCATCTCCTGGGACAGATTTCCAAAAAAAATACGAGATTGATATTGGGATATGGCTTTCTATCGTTGCTGGCTCCTTAGTATTGGAAATCAGGGTCTCTGCTGGCATCCCAGTGATGAGAGATCAGCAATGTGATGTGGCACATGAAATGAAGTGCAGTGTTTGATGATTGTATCTGTAAATGAGTTCAAGTTGTAGAAATTCAGCGTCAATGATATGAACACAAGGCAAAGCAGAAATCAATAGTCTAATCGAGTGAAGCTCATTAACAGACAATAAAAATCAGCTGGCTAGAGAAAGCGTGAGAATAAACATTTGGATTGACTGTCCTTGGCAACTTGAGCTCAGGTCAAGGAAATCGCAGCACAGCTGAACGCAACAATTCCTGACAAGTGGATTTGTAAAGCAAGTTGGGAAGGCATAGTAACAGAAGACAGTGAGCAACAACAATATGGTAGCATGCTGATTTGTATTGCTGCCTCACAGCACAGGGAGACTGAGTTCAATTCTACCCTTGGGTGACTGTCTGCGTGGAGTTTGTATGTTCTCCCTGTGTCTGTATGGGTTTCCTCTGGGTGCTCTGGTTTCCTCCCACAGTCCAAAGATGTGCAGATTAGGTGGATTGGGCATGCTAAGTTGCCCAAAGTGTCCAGGGATGTGCAGGCCCGGTAATACAGTGTTATAGGGATTGAGTGCGATATTCCTCAGGGAGTTGGTGTGGGCTGAATGACCTGCTTTCACACTGTAGGGATTCTATGATGATAAAAGAGATGGAAGGAATGTTTTAAAATGAATTTTCAATGTTCAAATTATCATTAAGATCTGAAGTAATAAGATGACACACTTTCAAAAGTTAATTTTTGATGATAGGTTAATTGGTAATAATTAAGATTTATCATACTTTAAAAAAATGCACAAATACTTAAACAGGAAACACAAACATGTTCCAGTATATTTACTGAGTTTCCATCACATGCAAGGTTAAGCCCTTCCTTATGTTTCAATGTCTGTCAGCAAAGTCCCAGTGTTGGGAAGCTACTGGAGGATCAGGGCAAATTGAAGAGCAAACTCCTGGCTTCCATTATTAATTGCACATTTGCAGACAGTGGAAGTTGCTGTATTATTTACCCCTTTGTAACAGTGAGTGCTGATAGTGTGTTATTATTATTTTACAGATAAAAATTGGGCCATCGTGTTTTTATAATCAAAGTGAAGGGGTATTTGAAATAGTGTGGATGTTGGAGATTTGCAACAAAAACAAAGTGGCACAGGAACTCATTAGGTTTGGCATCTTCTGAGGAGTGAGAAACAGAACTAACACTTTGCGCCCAGTGATAACTCTTTGAAACATCACCGTGAGAAAACAGTCTGAAGTGAGGTGTGCTAGCAAATTGAGTTAGCTTTGGGTTTGGTTTTATTCCTTAATTTCATATCTTGCAGTGCACTGCAAAAAGCCATAAAATTGAACAAAACCTTTAATTAGAAGTCCTTCAGATCAATTATGATTTTGTTGAATCAATAGAGTTCACTTATTTCATTTAATAGTGTAGAAACAGGGTAGGATAAAGGTATTTTCAAATTTTAATATACCCTAAGTTGTTTGTTCTTGTGTTCTCCCTTTGATTTATACAATATCTGATAAGTGTACAGTCGAAAATTTGAAATTTCACAAATATATATGTTTTGTTATTCATTCACAGGATGAGGGCATCACTGACTAGGCCAGCAATTATTGCCCAGAGGGCAGTTAAGAGTCAAGCACATTGCTGTGGGTTTGGAGTCAGATGGAGGCCAGACCAGGTAAGGATGGCAGTTTCCTTCCCTGAAGGATATTAGTCAAACAGATGAGTTTTCCCACACAATTCGCAATAGTTTCATGGTCATCATAAAATTCTTAATCCCAGAAATTGTTAAAAAAATATTGAATTTGAATGGTGGGATTTGAGTCCAAGTTCCTAGAACATTACTGGGTCTCCAACTTAACAATCTAGCAATAATACCACTAAGTCATCATCTTTGTTCAGATCCCTATGACACTGAATGAAGAGAAATGAATATTCAAGGCTATATGTGCTATCGTAAGGACAGACTCATGGGCAGAGGGGGTGGGGTGGCCATGTTGGTAAGGAATGATATTCAGTCCCTTGTGCGGGAGGACCTAGAATCAGGGGATGTAGAGTCAGTATGGATAGAGCTGAGAAATTCTAAGGGTAGAAAGTACCTCATGGGAGTTATCTACAGGCCCCCAAACAGTAGTCTGGAAGTCGGATGTAAGTTGAATCAGGAGCTGAAATTGGCCTGTCACAAAGATGTTATTACAGTTGTTATGGGGGATTTCAACATGCAGGTAGACTGGGAGAATCAGGATGGTA
>NC_057730.1:7785975-7798297 GCF_004010195.1 Chiloscyllium plagiosum
GTGGCAAGAACAGGAAGGCAGATTACTACCTAAATGGAGTCAAGTTAGGTAAAGGGGCAGTACAACGAGATCTATGTGTTCTTGTACATCAGTCAATGAAAGCAAGCATGCAGGTACAGCAGGCAGTGAAGAAAGCTAATAGCATGCTGGCCTTCATAACAAGAGGAATTGAGTATAGAAGCAAAGAGCCTCTGCAGCTGTACAGGGCCCTGGTGAGACCGCACCTGGAATATTGTGCACAGTTTTGGTCTCCAAATTTGAGGAAAGACATTCTGGCAATTGAGGGAGTGCAGCGTAGGTTCACGAGATCAATTCCTGGAATGGTGGGATATCTTACGTTGAAATATTGGAGCGACTGGGCTTGTATACGCTTGAGTTTAGAAGGCTGAGAGGGGATCTGATTGAGACGTATAAGATTATTAAAGGATTGGACACTCTGGAGGCAGGAAGCATGTTTCTGCTGATGGGTGAGTGCTGAACCAGAGGACACAGCTTAAAAATACGGGGTAGGCCATTTAGGACAGAGTTGAGGAGAAACTTCTTCACCCAGAGAGTGGTGGCTGTGTGGAATGCTCTGCCCCAGAAGGCTGTGGAGGCCAAGTCTCTGGATACTTTCAAGAAAGAGTTGAATAGAGCTCTTAAGGATAGTGGAATCAAGGGTTATGGGGATTGGGCAGGAACAGGATACTGATCGAGGTTGATCAGCCATGATCATAATGAATGGTGGTGCTGGCTCAAAGGGCAGAATGGCCTACTCCTGAACCTATTGTCTATTGTCTATTGAAACGTAGTAGCCACTGCAAATAGCTGTACAAATATCACATGAAAAGAACTGTCATGTGATTGAGCATGATCTGTATCATATTCCTGAGTGCCGTGTGATCAAACAGTGGGCAATCAATTATCTGTCCGTACAGCGATGGCAATTATGGAGCACACAAAAACCAGAAATTGCTGGAGAAACTCAGCAGTGCTGGCCAACATCCGTGGAGAGAAAACAGTATATTTTAGTTTCAATGCTAGATATCCACCAATTGTTAGATAGATTAACTGCTTGTATATAAGTAATGTGAAAAATCAGCCAAATCTCCACAAAATGTGAAATTTTACAATGGCTTGACCCTTCATTCTCTGGGTCAATCATGCAAGTTTTCAACTGATTAAACTCTAATGCAAACACAGAATGTATTTAAAATATTGTTTTGCTTATGTCCTGCGTCATGCTTTCTGAAAATAAGTGCAAGTAAAATATCTCTCATTCCTGTGCATCTTGGTGGGAACTGAGAAAAACACAAGAATAAATACAGCCCCAAAGCAATTCAGTTCAAACTGGCAACTCCTCGATGAACTGGTCACTACAGAATGCAGCGTATTTAACAATGTTTCATGGAGTAACATTAATTCCATCAGTGAACAAAGGAAAGTCATTTAATAGGGATGTGATAGCACTGGAGAGGGTGCAGAGGAGATTTACCAGGATGTTGCCTGGGTTGGACAGCCTCATTAATGAAGAGAGATTGGACAAGCTGGGGGGTCTTTCCCTTAGAGCAGAGGAGATTGAGAGGGGACATGATTGAGGTGGATAAAACTATCAGGGGGCATAGATAGTAAAGGCAGGAAGAAACTATTCCCTTTGCAGGACAAGGGCCATGGAGCATAGATTTGAGATAAGAAGCAGAAGGTTTAGAGGGAATGTGAGGATAACATTTTCACTCTGAGAGTGGTGGGAATCTGGAACTCGGTGCCTGTTGGGGTGGGAGGAGCAGAAACCCTAATAACATTAAAGACGTATTTAGATGTGCACTTGTGATGCCAAGGCTGCTGGCAAAATGCTGGAGAATAGGATTAGAATAGTTAGGGGGTTGTTTTTGACTGGTGTAGACTCAATGGGCTGAAGAGCCTGTTTTTCTGCCCTGCTTGACTCCATGATTTTAGTTTGATATCTGCTTAGTTTACTAATTTTGAATAATGCTGAAAATGTGTTGCTGGAAAAGCGCAGCAGGTCAGGCAGCATCCAACGAGCAGGAGAATCGATGTTTCGGGCATGAGCCCTTCTTCAGAGAAGGGCTCATGCCCGAAACGTCAATTCTCCTGCTCCTTAGATGCTGCCTGACCTGCTGCGCTTTTCCAGCAACACATTTTCAGCTCTGATCTCCAGCATCTGCAGTCCTCACTTTCTCCTAATTTTGAATAATGAGCAATCACCAGATAGCCTCAAAGATTAGCCTGTTATTCAACTTGTGGAGATAAGCTATATAGTGGCTTGTTATTTAAGTTTTGTTTCCTTTTGTTTCCTTTGCTTTGGCTGTGTAATGATTAACTCATTCAGTTCAATTCTATTACTAATTACCTGAGAACTCTCATGCCGAATTCAGAGAAAGGAAAAAATAACATGACGTTGACAAGCAAGTGAATAAATGCTGAAATCATATATATATACTACAGCTGGCCAGATTCAGACTGGTGTAATTCCTCCATGAAATTTTGAATCCTTCAGATATTATTTAACGTCACAGCAGCTTTGGGAGGAATACAATTCACTATCCCTGTTTTATTAGAATGCCTACAGTGTGGAAACAGGCTCAACAAGTCTACATCGACCCTCTGAAGAGTATCCCACCCAAACCCATTCCTCTACATTTACCCCTGACTAATGCACCTAACCTACATACCCCTGAACACTATGGCCAATTCACCTAACCTGCACATCTTCAGACTGTGGGAGGAAACCCACACGGGAGAATGTGCAAACTCCACACGGACAGTCGCTCAAGGCTGGAATGGAACCCAGGTCCCTGGCGCTGTGAGGCAGCAGTGCTAACCACTGAGTCACTGTGCCAAATCTATTTTATTCTGTTGAAATCTTTATATTTGGAATTAACAGAATGTTGAACCATTTCTAATTCATAAGATTGCCCAGTAGCTTCAAGTTCCTTGTACTGATTGTTATAGTTTGATTCCTATCTCACATATTGATGGCTTACCTTCAAGAAGCTGCTTAGCTTAGTGAGCTGGACAGCTGGTTTACAATGCAGAGTGATGCCAACAATATATATTCAATTCCTGTTACCAGCTGGGGTTATCATGAAGGACTTACCTTCTCCTCTTGCCTGAGGTATGGTGACCTTCAGGTTAAACACTCACCAGTCATATATCTCCCTAATGACAGAGTAGGCCGACAATTTGTGAAAGCCACAGTGACCTTCTCTTTTATTGATGGTTGTTCACGATAGACCTGAAATGCTACTGTGAAAACAGATACCTGACAATTTCACATTTAAAATCTTTTTCTTTCCTTTATACATTCACAGGATAAGGGCATCGCTGGCTAGGCCAGCATTTATTACCCATCCCTAATTGCTCAGAGGGCAGTTACGAGTCAACCAGATTGTTATGAGTCTGAAGTCACGTGTAGGCTGGGTCAGGTAAGGATGACCGTTCCTTTCCCTAAAAGGCATTAATAAGCCAAATGGGTTTTCGAACAATTGACAATGGATTCATGGTCATCATTAGGCTCTCAATCTCAGATTGTTTTATTTTTAAATCCCATCTGCCACGGTAGGATTCAAACCCAGCTGCCCA
Organism: Chiloscyllium plagiosum; assembly: GCF_004010195.1. NCBI lineage: Eukaryota > Metazoa > Chordata > Chondrichthyes > Orectolobiformes > Hemiscylliidae > Chiloscyllium > Chiloscyllium plagiosum. The sequence continues at coordinate 7,789,558 of NC_057730.1, forward strand.
GAATATTATCTGGGTCCATGCAGTAATAATCCAGTGATAATGCCATTAGGCCATCACCTCCCCAGTTGCAGCCAAAGTAGTTGTAGCCAAATGAGACAGCTACGCTAGATCAAAAATAACAGCAAAACATATCAACAACTTCAGTTTGCATTTCTGTGGTGACATTAGTAAGAGGGCACAATCCCAAGGTTCAGAAGGGTGTTATTCAAAAATGACATCAAGCTGCAAAACGAGACAAGGTTGGTTTTAGGGTGCACAGGTGTAAAGAAAGGCAGACAGATTTAGTGAGAAAGTTCCTTCCCTCGCAGGGCTTTGGCAGCTTAAAGCTCTGGTGTCCTTGGTAGAGAAATTAAACACAAGGATGGTCAAAAGGCCTGAATTAGAGGAGAGTGGATATTTTAGAGTCTAGCAGAGAGTTTACAGGTATGGGCATGGGTAAGGACATGGAGATATTTGATAATGAGGATGGGAATTTTAAAGTCAGAACATTGTTTAACCAGGAGTCAATATAGTTCATTGAGAGTGGAAATAATGGATGGAGGGGAAATTGTCACAGATTAAGATGAAAGGAGCAGAATTTAACCTGCAAATGTAAGGAAGGTAAAATGTAGCGAACAAGGATTTATTGGAATTGTGAAATCCAGAGGTTAAAGAGGTCATAGAATCCTACAGCACGGAAGCAGACCCTTCGGTCCAACCAGTCTATGCTGACCATAATCCCAAACTAAACTAGTCCCACCTGCCTGCACTTGGTCCATATCCCTCCAATCCTTTCTTATTTGCGAACTTATCTAAATGTCTTTTAAGCGTTGTAACTGTATTTGCATCTATAACTTCCTCTGGAAGTTCATTCCACACATGAACCACTCTCTTGTGTAAAAAAGTCATGTCTTTTCTAAAACTTTCTCCTTATTGAAGACAGTTTCAGAAGCTAGGAGTTGAAAGAGAAGATGATTTGGGCAGTGTTACAGAGGTGAGCGTTAATGTCTGATCAATCATATTACTAAGGTTTGTTTACTTATTATTGTCACATATACCTGGAAAGACATGGTGAAAAGCGTTTTGTCATCACAATACAGAGCCCTTGGAGTTACAAACAGAAATAACAGAGTTCATTTTCTACACAAGGGGTCTACAAACACAGTTGTATGTCTTTTGAAAGGTCTCCGTGAGGTCTCACAGCCAGGAATACCTGCTCCAGGCATCATCACTGCCATGGACAAAGACACACCAAGTCCCTGAGTCATTGCTGTGGGTCAACCACAGCCAGGAGATCTTCTCTGGGCACCACCATTACCGCAGCTGATGACTCATTGAGTCCCCAATGTGGGCCTACCTCAGCCCCACTCCAGGTGCCAAGCTAAACATAGAAACCTTGAAGATAGAAACAGGAGCAGGCTATTCGGCCCTCCGAGCCTGCTCCCCCATTCATCATGATCGTGGCCGATCGTCCAACTCACTAGCCTAATCTTGCTTTTTCCCCATAACCTTTGATCCCATTTGCCCCAAGTACTATACCTATCTGCCTCTTGAACACATTCAGCTACTTCCTGTGGTAATGAATTCCACAGGCCCACCCCTCATTGGGTGAAGAAATATATCCTCATCACCATCTTAAATGGTCCACCCCGAATCCTCAGACTGTGACCCCTGGTTCTGGATGCACTCACCAGTGGGAACATCCTCCCTGCATCTACCCTGTTTAGTCCTGTTAGAATTTTATAAGTTTCGATGAAATTCTACCCCCTCCCATTCGTCTGAAAACTATACTAACCCAGTCAATCTCTCCTTCAATGTCAGTCCCACCATCCCCCGGAAACCCTCGCTGCACTCCCTCGAGAGCAAGAGTATCCTTCCTCAGAAAAGGAGACCAAAACTGCACACAGTATTCTAGGTGTGGCCTCACCAAGGTCCTGTACAAGAGGTGAATGTTATTTCTTGGGCTAAATAGGAAAGGGCTCTTGTGGTGCAGTGGTAGTGTTCCTACCTCTCAGCCACAAGACCTGGATTCAAGTTCCAGATGTGTGTCATGTCATGTTTTGACAGACTGATTAAAAACCACCTATAGAGGAACCTTGATTATCCGAATGAGATGGGCGGGCACTATTTTGTCCGGTTAATTGATTCAATGCCCCTTTCCTCTGGGGCTCGGGGTTTTCTGTTAAGTCCACTCCCCTTTCAGGAGACTAGGCAGCAACACACCGTGCACGATAACCCAGCTGCCCCCACGCGCCCCCGACCCCACCATCCACCCTCACCCCCTCTCCAAGGCAGCTGGACTGGACACCAACAACAAGACTACTGGGTATGCGCACACACATACACACACACACCTTTTTACTGCAACGTTTTGACAGGTTCCACCTTTGCCCTGTCAGATGATTATGTGGGGAAGGGGAGTTTAGGGTACACACCTGTATTGAACTCCAGGGAAAGTGTGGGGGAGAGAAAGAGAGGCCGGGCGGTAGTTCATTTGGAGACGGTGCCTGGGCTCCCATCGATGTCCAGGACTGTTCTCGGCAGCATTTCAGTAAGCCGAGTTCGGTTTTAATCATTGTAAACAAAAGGCGTGATCAGTGTTGGAAAGCCGTCTTTGATGTAATGTTTCTATCGGGACCTCAAGATCTCCTTCGGATAATCCGGTATTCAAATAATTGATATGTGGATAATCGAGATTCCTCTGTACGCATAAATAAGGACTGGCTATAACACTGACAGTGGGATGAAAGGAGAATGACTGAACAAGTCAATAAACTCTCAGTTAAAAAAATGCATCTCTTGACTTCTATCTCTCCGACTATTAATGGTGACAACAGGAGAGCAGCCTAAATGTGGAGAAACTAAGGTTCATTTTCGAAAGAAGGTTGTGATTGGAGGTGAATGGCTGAAGGTGAGTGTACATGTGCCAAGACTTGAGTTTCTTTGAAGCTGTGATTTATCACAATGAAGAAACAAAGGCAGCCTTGACATTGTCACTGACTACTAGAAACAGGATGCAACGTCAAGTATTCTCTGAGCTAGAGGCTCAACGACTGGACACTGAGGAAGGATTGAAAAATGTATTGATAAAATTCATTAGAAAGATGATCTGTTAAATGCTTAGAAGGAATGGTCAGTCACACACATCTAGAAAGCCAGATAATTATTCCATTGAAGAATGTAAAATGGAAAGGAGCAGACGATGTGCAAATTGCAACATTTTTCTTTGAAGATCCTTAATTTAGCTCTTGCCCCAATTGCAAGTGTCAGCCATGGGTAGACTCCCAGTGTTAATTGGAGTTAGATTTTCAGAACAAGACATATTTTTTGTCAGAAATATTGTAAAAAAAATCCTGGGGAAATAATGATTTCCAGCAGCTTTCATAGAACAAATGGGACATTTAACAGTGACAAAAAATGGGGGAGTGACATGTGAGGCTGTAGGAGCACATTACTGCAGATGCTGGAATCTGTACTGAAAACAAAAAAAATGCTGGAGATCACAGTGGATCAAACAGCATCCATGGATCTTTTGGAGAGATGGGGCCAAGCACTGGCAGGTGGGACTGGTTTGGTTTGGGATTATGGTTGGTATGGACTGGTTGAACCAAAGAGTCTGTTTCTGTGCTGTTTGACTCTATGATTCTATAGACAGTTTTGGGCCATTCCTGAGTTTTAATTGGCTCTAATTATACATTTGAGAATCTGAACAAGTCATCGAAACTAATGAGGCACTGCGAAATTTGAAAACACATGTTAGATAGACTGAAGTAAGTTATGACAGATAAAGGATTGGCTAAAAGGACACATAGACACACTAAAGAATGGGAATATGGCAATTTATTCCAAAAAGCAATGAGCAAGTGTTGGCACTAGAAGCACATAACTGCCAGAAAGTACCAATGAATGGTGGAGCGTCACCATTACAGAGAGTAGGCAAAACCACTGGCAAATATAAACAAAAACTGAAGTTGCTGGAAAAGCTCAGCAGGTCTGGCAGCATCTGCAGAGTGGAATCAGAGTTAACATTTCAGGTCAAGTGACCCTTCCTCAGAACCCATCTTTTCCAGAAATTTCTGCTTTTTATTTCTGATTTTCCACATCCACAGTTCTTTCAGCAAATACAAACATCGGCTAAATATTTGAGAAAATGCAATCAACATGGTGTTTTCCCCAGGGTGGGAGAGTCCAAAACTGGAGGGCATAGGTTTAAGGTGAGAGGAGGAAGATTTACAAGGGGTCTGAGGAGCAGAGGGTGGTGCGTGTATGGAATGAGCTGCCGCAGGAAGTGGTGGAGGCTGGTACAATTGCAACATTTAAAAGGCATCCGGATGGGTCTGCGAATAGGAAGGGTTTAGAGGGATATGGGCCAAATGCTGGCAAATGGGACTAGATTAATTTAGGATATCTGGTTTGCATAGACTAGTTGGACCACAGGGTCTATTTCCATGCTGTACAGCTCTATGACTCTATGACTCTAAATTCTGTAAGTGGACCTGGAAATGAAGAGTCCTAAGAAAAGCTCACAGATTGGAAAAAGGAACTCAGATCATAGGAAGAGGAGATCTTATTGAGATAATCCAGAATGAGATAAGAAGATGACTAGAGGTCCTGGTTTGATAAGAAAAAGGGCTATGGAACATGTCAGGAATATCATGGAAAATGGGTGCCCTTGTGATTGAGAGGTTTTAGTATCTACTAACAAGTTAACAGAGAAGATAGAACAGTACAGCACAGTACAGGCCCTTCGGCCCTCGAAGTTGTGCCGGCCTTTTATCCTATTCTAAGTTCAGACTAAGAGCTACATAGCCTTCATCTTACTATTCTTCCATGTGCTTATCCAAGAGTTGCTTAAATGTCCCTAATGTATCTGACTCTACTACCACTGCCGACAGAGCATTCCACGCACTCACCACTCTCTGAGTAAAGAACCTGCCTCTGACTTCTCCCCTCAACCTTCCACCAATTACCTTAAAATTATGCCCCCTTGTGAGGGAATGTTGAAGAGACCCAGCTTGTATCCCCTGGGGTTTGGAAGATGAAGAGGGGACTTGATTGAAGCAGAAGATCCTCAGTGGTCGAGACAGGTCAGATATGTTTCCTCTTGTTGGAGAATCTAGAACAGAAATCTGACTGTTTAAAGATAAGGGTCCCAGGTGGAAAGGAGGTGAATTTTTCTTCCCTCAGGGATTCGTGAGACTTTGGAACTCTTCCTGAAAACATGAGGGAAGCAGAGTGAATAGTTCTAAGACCAAGGTGGATAGATTCTTGGGAAGCAAGGGGCTGAAAGGTTTCTGGGGATCGGTGGGGATGTGGAAGGATGTAACAATCAAATCAACCATAATCTTATTCACTGGCAGAGTAGGCTCATGGCACCTAATGACCTACCCTTGTTTGTATATATCTTAAATTCAGTTAAAACCACGTCTGATTGAATACGCTTCTTAACATAATCTAGCAGAAACACGTGACTCATGTTTAAATTTTCCAATTAACCTGGCTCCAACAATGCTTTGGAGAGGGGTTTCTGACACCAACTGTATCCCTTTAAGTAGACCCAGCTTCTCACAGAAAGAGAATCCAGTGCCTAAATTAGAAGCATTCTCATTAAGGAGTCCAATTAGCCAGTTGAACTTGATGCCAGTTATGAACTTTTGGAACTGAGAACCGTGATTAAAACAGTTGAGGATGTTCTGAAACCAAATAAAAATTTACAAATATTTAAATTCAGAGGAATGTGCACTCACATATTCAGTGATTCATGAATTAGGAAGTTAGTTACTTTCAGCAATGCTTTGCATACCAGTCTTTCCAGATGAATACTCTACAACAGAAGAGTTTCTCATATTCTTGGTGAGTAAGGAATATAAAAGTTGGCCAATGGTCTCAGAAACCAAGTTAGTTGCTGAAGCATTGGCATTAATGGAAGCAATGGGTACGGCAGTGTACTTGTCTAATATTCTCAAGGAAATTTGATACAAGGGGAAATCTGAGCAAAACGTGTCCACAGAATGTTATACAGACAACAGTTCCTTTGGGACAATGTTCATTCAACTAAGTTTGTCACAGAAAATAGGTTGGGAATTGACCTTGCTAGTGTGAAGGAAATGTTGCAAAGAAAATAGATTTCTGAAATAAAATGGGTTGATGCAAGTCACAGACTGTCAGTCTAGCACATAACGAAATATTGTTCAACGTCCTTGAGGACAGATGCATTGATTATGATGAGAACTTTGTGTACTTTGTTGTAAGTATATGCACACAATTTTTTTCTTAAATATCTTTCTTATTTTCATACATGGGGAAATGTTTAGTTTTTAATTCACTCATTGGATGTGGATGTGATTGACATGTATACCCATGCCCATTGTCTGGAGGGCAATTAAGAGTCAACTGCATTGCTACAGGTCTGGAGTCACATGGAGGCTAGTTTAGGTAAGGATTGCAGATGACCTTCCATTAAGAACATGAATGAACCAGATAGGTTTTATTCATGTTCTTTCTGGAAGGTAATCTGCATCCTGGATGTTCAGAGTTCAAGCATGAGTATGAATTTTCAAGACGTTATTAGGGCTAAAGGGACCAAAAGGTTTGGCAGAAAGCAGGAACAGGGGACTGAGTTGGATGATCAGTCAGGATTATATTGAATTATGGACTAGGCCCACAGGGCTGAATGGCCTACTCCTGCTGCTAGTTTCTATTTTTCTATATTCCACTATAAGACCGTAAAATATAGGAGCAGAATTAAGCCATTCAGCCCATCAAATCTGCTCTGCCATTCAATCATGGCTGGTATATTTCTCAACCCCATTGTCCTACCTTCTGACTGTAAACTTTGATCCTCTTGCTAATCAAGGACCTACCTAGCTCTGTCTCAAAAGACACTCAACATGCCTTAAAGACAACCAATAACAATTACACGGTTGTCAGTAGGCTATCTTTTTATACAAGATTCAAACCCAGATCCCTGGAACATTCTCTGGAATAACAGCTTAGCGATAATACCACTAGGCCAAGGCCTTCCCCCTTTTCCTATAGCTTGGTAAATGTTCCCTCTTTGGGTGCCTGTCCAGTGCTGTTATGGAAATTGGCTTCCACCCCCTTCTCAGACAGCACTTTCCAACTCTGAAACACTGCTGCCTGTAGAAGCTTTGCCTCTTGTGCTTCACGACTCTTTTGCCAATTAGTTTCAATCAGTGGTCCCTGGTCCTCCACACTTCCTCCAACCTATCTATTTTATCTGGACGCCTCATGATTTTTGAACCCCTCTGTCAAATCTCTCTTTAACCTTCCCCTCTCCAGCAGGGAACAGAGACAACTTCTCTGTAACTGAACACTCCCATCAGCAGTAGATTCGGTCGCTAAGCAAATTCTTGAGATTAGAGAGGAGAGATTGGTTCGAGTACTTTCTCTGAAGAATGAGAGACAATCAAATTGAAATTAAAATTCGCAACCCATTTGATCAGTGTAATGATGCTGCTCCTTTAACAAGGTTACGTTGTCCTTGGATTTATTTTTCAGGCGGTCGTAAAAGACACAGACTCCGAAAAGTCTAAGTTGACGGGTTTTAGGGCTAGTTTGATGATAGCTAACAGATACTGCCTCAAACAAAAGGCTTTTAAGATTAAAAGAAACACTTGCACAATGAAAGGGGAGTGCTCCGTTCTCCCAGCTCAGCTTTTTTCTGGTTTGGATTCCTTTTAGCAGGCAGTGGAGTTCTGAAGCTGCTGGACCCACAGAAGCAGGTCCAGGCTGGTCCTCCTCTCTCTCTGACTTCTCTCCTGTAAGACTCTGTGTTTGAAGCAGGTCCATGCTGGTCCTCCTCTCTCTCTGACTTCTCTCCTGTAAGACTCTGTGTTTGATTTTGCCTTTAGTGCCAAGGGATGTTTATGGGGATTGTTGGAAGTATTGGAAACAGTATCATTAAGTTGGTATAATCTGTTGGGTTTTCAGGTAAATTAAGATACTTGGTATTCTGTTCTCTTTTGTGTGTATTTCATTCATTAATTTTGTAAATAAATTCTGTTTTGTTTAAAACGACATGGTTTGATCAGTTGCATCCCTCCTGGAATATCCGCGTTACACCTGCTTAAAAAAAACAAGCAAAGTTCGGGCTCAGGCTACTTTCTCGAAAGGGGGTCTGGTCTGGTCCATAACATCAGGATGAGGCTGAGAGGTGAATTCACCTGGCTGGGAAGAAGAACAGGAATCGGGATCGTCGGCTCAGGATTGGGAATCAGCCACGTAGATCGGAGCGGAGGAGAGACACTTTCACTCAGATACTTGGGAATCTCTGAAATTCTGTGCTGCAGAGCAACCTGGATGCTCAGTGCTCAAGCATATTTTCTTGAGTATAAATTTTCAAGATGTTCTTAGGGCTAAAGGGACCAAAAGATATGGCAGAAAGCAGGAGCAGGGGACTGAGTTACATGATCAACCAGGATTATATTGAATAATGGAGCAGGCCCTAAGGACTGAATTCTGGATTAGTGGTGCTGGAAGAGCACCTTCCTCTCCATCTCCATCAGTGACGACCGACTTGACGCTGACATTTTTTACAAACCCACCGACTCACACAGCTACCTGGATTACACCTCTTCCCACCCTACCTCTTGCAAAAATGCCATCCTGTATTCCCAATTCCTCCACCTCTGCCGTATCTGCTCCCAGGAGGACCAGTTCCACCACAGAACACACCAGATGGCCTCCTTCTTTAGAGACCGCAATTTCCCTTCCCACATGGTTAAAGATGCCCTCCAAC
>NC_057730.1:7798990-7800521 GCF_004010195.1 Chiloscyllium plagiosum
CTAGCTTATCTCCCCATGCTTCAGGCTCACTGCCTTTATTCCTGATGAAGGGCTTTTGCCCGAAACGTCGATTTCGAAGCTCCTTGGATGCTGCCTGAACTGCTGTGCTTTTCCAGCACCACTAATCCAGAATCTGGTTTCCAGCATCTGCAGTCATTGTTTTTACCCCTAAGGACTGAATGGCCTATTCCTGCTGCTAGTTTCTATGTTTCAGTATTCCAGACCAAGAATGATAGAGTTTGGACCCTAAGAGATAATTGGTCAGGAAATTGGATTTGATGTTGCATTTAGCCATTTTGATCTTGAGTAATTGATCAGGCCCAATGAGCTGTAAGGCTTATTCCTGCTAATTCATACGCCAGTGGTAGGTAGCTATTTATTTTAAGTGGCAAACGTTGTATTGGGAAAATGAAAGGGTGAAATGTTTTTTCAATGAAGAATAGGAGAATGCAGGTTCTCCCCTGTAATTAATAATGCTCAAATGGAACTGAGTATTGCAATCTCTGAGAAGGTGAGCATTGTTAGCTGCTTTTCAATTAATGAGAAAAAGCAGGTGTTCTGTTTTCAACTGCAGATGAATGTACCGACATTGATTACAGTTTGTTCCTGAAAAATGGAACAGATTAACAAACTCAGATAAGTGCAGAATGATTTCAGTGAAAGGTGCAAGTGGGAAATAAACAAAGATTTACCACATTCATAGGAACTGCATGTTAAGTTGGGAAAGAAAATTGTTGACAATGACTTTGTATTTTTCATTCAGTCGGTTTATCGCAACCTTTATTATGCAACATCTTAATCACCATCCCTAACTGTGTTCTACATTGAACCATATTACTACTGAATTAACATACATTTTAAGAGGGATTTTTGAAAACGCTTGTTGCATTTCATAAGAGTTATTTTTCCATAGTCACAACAGAGGTTAGATTTATAATGTCATATTGCCATAGAGTCATGTAATGTTGTTGATTGCTGACTGCATCAGTGACTGATAATCGGACCTGTTCATTTGGCTGTTTCTGTTAGTGTGTGCTAAACCGACCGACTCCCACAGCTACCTAGACTACACCACCTCCCACCCTGCCCCCTGTAAAAACGCCATCCCATTTTCCCAATTCCTTCGTCTCTGCCGCATCTGCTCCCAGGAGGACCAGTTCCAATACCGAACAACCCAGATTCAAAGACCGCAATTTCCCCCCCAGTCGTGATTGACGATGCTCTCCACCGCATCTCTTCCACGTCCCGCTTCTCCGCCCTTGAGCACCGCCCCTCCAATCGCCACAAGGACAGAACACCACTGATCCTCACCTACCACCCCACCAACCTCCATATACATTATATGATCCGTTGTCATTTCCGCCACCTCCAAACGGACCCCACGACCAGGGATATATTTCCGTCCCCTCCCCTATCAGCGTTCCGAAAAGACCACTCCCTCCGTGACTCCCTTGTCAGGTCCACACTCCCCACCAACCCAATCTCTACTCCCGGCACCTTCCCCTGCAACCGCAAGAAATGCAAAACTTGC
>NC_057730.1:7800577-7817677 GCF_004010195.1 Chiloscyllium plagiosum
CAGACCATAGCAACACGACGGCTGGTGGAAGAGCGCCTCATCTTCCGCGTAGGAACCCTCCAACCACAAGGGATGAACTCAGATTTCTCCAGTTTCCTCATTTCCCCTCCCCCCACCTTGTCTCAGTCCCAACCTCGAACTCAGCACCACCTTCCTAACCTGCAATCTTCTTCCTGACCTCTCCGCGCCCACCCCCTCTCAGGCCTATCACCCTCACCTTAACCTCCTTCCACCTATCGCATTTCCAACGCCCCTCCCCCCAGTCTCTCCTCCCTACCTTTTATCTTAGCCTGCTTGGCACACTTTCCTCATTCCTGAAGAAGGGCTCATGCCCGAACGTCGATTCTCCCGCTCCTTGGATGCTGCCTGACCTGCTGCGCTTTTCCAGCAACACGTTTTCAGCTGCGATCTCATTGTATCTTATCTGATGAGGAAAGGCAGCTGTAACAGCCATTGGAAGCAGTGACTTTAGAGGAGGACTGTTGGCCGCTCAAGTAGCCATTACTGAAAGCACGTACTTTGCATTTCCAATGGCTTGTCACGTGACCACACTGGCTCAGGGGAGTTAGCTATCGCCAGAAGTATGCTTAGCGCTGATACAAGCAGCAGATACTGGAGGGCTGAGGAGGTGTACTCACCCTGGCTTGTTTTATTATATGCCTGAAGATCAGCATGTCTGAAGGTGATGCTGGTGGCCCTGACCCTGTCCATCTGTTCTATCCAGGACTGAATCACTGTTTCATTTTAGAATTTTAAGTATTGAAGTTTTATCTGAACTGTACATTTCTATTCACACTGTCTCCAATTAACGATGATAATATGACTGCTAGTTTTGACATTGTGGCTATCAAATCCCTCCAAGTTCCGCACATTATCAGAGCCCTTTCTAACTTCAATTAAAATATGCTCTCCATTCAACCATGCAGTGTTAACACAACATCGAAAGAATTGGAAACGATTCGTATTTGTCCATAGTCAGGATACCAGGTCCTAAGTGCTTCACTTGGAAGTTCGGATTGGCAAAATTCTCACCACAGATAGACTTCCCACCAGAGCCACTGTGTTTTGTGAAGTCACCATCCTGGCACAAGAATTCAAGAATGTTGAGTTCTCACCAGTGCATGGAAAGTGTCTGCAGTTTTGGGGACCACATCAGCAAAGAGCTACATCTTGATGTGGCCCAAGGTGTTGCCTCTGATGGAGATGCCCATGAACATGCAACTTGTCCTTTGTCAAGCTGCCTACTAGAGTGATGCTGACTCTGAATCACTGTTGCTTTAGAGATACTCTAGAGTGCAGTGGATTGTATCTGAGAGGAAGTGAGGACTGCAGATGCTGGAGATCAGAGTCTAAAATTGTGGTGCTGGAAAGGCACAGCCAGTCAGACAGCATCCGAGGAGCAGGAGCTGGGCATCCTTGGAAGAACGTTCACAGTAAGGTTATAATCAACTGGGGGAAAGTGAGGACTGCAGATGCTGAAGATCAGTGTCAAAAAGTGTCTTCATCTTCCTGGCGAAGAGCTTATGCTTGAAACCTCGACTCCCCTGCTCCTCGGATGCTGCCTGACTGGCTGTGCTCTTCCAGCACCACACATTTTGACTGAGTGGATCGTATCTATCAGTCAATTCCTAATAGTGAAGAATTCTTCTGTTCATCACTCTCTTTTGCTCTCCTGTCTTGGTTTGTCTTTTCTCCTTTCTCTTTCCCCATTTTCTTTTTTCCTTTCTTGTTCTCTTTCTCATTCTCTTTCCCGCGCTCTCCCACTGGATCAGCAGACACTGAAGTTTAGAGCAAGCCTCTGGACAAAAATATTCCCAAATAAGCTGCTTGGCTAAAAGTGAGGACTTGCAGATGCTGGAGATCAGAGTTGAGAACAAGGTGCTGGAAAAGCACAGCAGGTCAGGCAGCATCCAAGGAGCAGGAGAGTCGCCGTTTCAGGCATGAGCCTGGCCTGCTGTGCTTTTCCAGCACCATACTCTCAACTAAAAGTGGAAGAGGTATTTCTGCATTTGAAGTAGTTGAGAGAGCAAACTTGATGTAGGTTTGCAAAGCCATGAGCAGGACAAGAGCAGATAGGGATAAGCTGTTCCCACTCTTACAAGGAGAAAGAACGAGAGGGCATAGATATGAAGTGATGTGCACATGAAGCAAGGGTGATGTGGGAAAATGCTTTTCACCCAGCAACTGGTTAGGGTATGGAATGCACTGCCTGGAAATGTGGCGGAGGCAGGTTCCTTTAAGGCATTCAAGAGGGGCATTAGATGATTATTTAGGGGAGGTGGTAGCCTAATGGTATTGTCGCTAGACTAGTAATCTGGGCTCTGAGGTAATGTTCTGGGGACCTGGATTAAAATCATTGCAGATGGTAGAATTTGAATTAAATAAAAATCTGGAATTAAGAATCTAATGATGGCCATGAATCCATTGTCAATTGTTGGGAAAGCCCATCAAGTCCACTAATGTCCTTTAGGGAAGGAAATGGCCATCTTTACCTGGTCTGGCCTCCATGTGACAGCAATGTGGTTGACTCTCAACTGCCCTTGGGGCAATTAGGGATGGGCAATAAGTGCTGGCCTGGCCAGTGGCACTCACATCTCATGAATGAATTTTTTAAAATGGCTAGAAACGACGTACAGGGATATATGGAAACTGGAGGAAATAAGCAGTCGGTAATAGACCGAGTGCAGGCCGTATGGGCTGGATGGCTTCCTTCTCCCCCATCATAATTCCAAGATAGCCTCAGTGCCAGGGACCCTGGTTCAATTCCAGCCTCAGGCGCCTGTCTTTCTCGAGTTTGTACATTCTCTCCATGTATTTCCTCCAGGTGCTCTGTTTACCTCCCACAATCCAAAGATGTGCAGGTCAGGGTGGATTGGTTGTGCTGAATTGCCCATAGTGTTCAGGGATGTATAGGTTGGGTGGGTTAGCCATGGGGAATGTATGGTTTAGGGTATGGAGTAGGTCCTGGTGGGATGCTCTTTGGAGGGTCGGCATGGATTCAATGGGCTGAGTGGCCTTCATCCACACTGTAGGGTTCTGTGATTCTACGATACAAATGGTTGATAAGAATTCAACTGGCTGGCCGAATTATGACTACAGCCTTCCTACTTAAGAAAGAGTTGGGCATTAAAATGGCCACTTGTTACGTTGCAGTATCCATGGAGACTCTACCCACTTTGTCTAAACAGGCCCCGAGCGAACACTGGGGAAAGATTATACCATTATTTCTACTTCCATAGTAAGCTATTCGGAAGATTAATTGACAGAAATGTCAAATCTAAATAACAATTGAATTGAATTTATTGTCACGTGTACTGAGGCACAGTGAAAAGCTTTGTCTTGCGAGCAATACAGGCAGATCACAGAGTTAAGTAGCCTAGATAAGTAAATAATAGGTAAACAGCGGCAAAAACAAAAACACAGGTAAAGGCGAATGTTAAGAGTTTGTGAGTCCATTCAGTATTCTAACAGTAGGGTAGAAACTGTTTCAAAATCGGTATTAATCACGTGGGAGATGCATAACAATCTGAGAGACCACTGAAAAAGAAAACCGGTTTTGTGGTGATCTTGACTGTCACTAGTAATGTGTCTGCTCCATTTGCCAGGAAATGTCATTTCAGGAGGTTGCAATAGTCCGTGATGATCTGCTGCGAGATTGTGCACCAGGAGAAAAACAATGAAGACCAGAAAGCTGACCCTTTGATGATAGAATTGGTGTGGAGGGGCTTCCACATCCTGCGAGCTGGAGCTTTCTCGTCAACCCTATGTGCTGGTTTGGGAGACGATTGTCCCTGCTGGTGTTATTGCTGCTGCTGTCAGTCTGTCTCTATCTGTCCCTCATCTGCTGTCCAAAGTAGAAAGCACAAGCATCTTCCATGCAGCTGTGACAGTTAACAGTCAGCTAGGAATCAAATTGTGACACTGTACTGTGATAATGAAAAGTGAAATTGTGCATGCAACACAACTTCTATGATGATAACTTTCAGTCTTATGTCGACAAAGGAAGCGAAATAGCAAGCACTAATTTTTTTGGGTTACAGTATGGACTGATTCTTATAACTAAAAACTTAACACCCCCACCACCACCAACCCGAGAGAATCCCAGGCCAGTCCCGCTAAGATGCCGAAGGAAATGCAGCATTGAGTCAAAAATTACACTGACCAAAGTTGGGTCTGTGTGAAGGCTGCTATACTTTAACATGCAGTACCCTGATGAATCAATAATGGCCAAAGTCCAATCCCCTTCCTCCATCCTTCCCATCCAATCCTGGCCAAATCTGATGGGTCCCTGGTTCAGGGGCACAACCTCTAGGATTGTGGATCTATTGGCATTTTGCCTAAACTTGAGACCCTTTCCATTACTATGAAAATCCAGTAGATTTAAATACCTTGATAATTTGATAATTCCAATGAATTTGGTATTTCCAATTAGGTTATTCACCTTTTTTTTTTACACATTTATGTCGACAATATTTACAATAATCCCAAAGTGAATGTAACCTGAATTACTCCAAATATTTCTTTGGACATCTCCAAAATGATACCCTACTTCTACAAATAATCCTGTCAACCTTAATCTTCCTCCTGAAAAGCTTAATCCCAGAAGCTGTGCTTTGAATTTGAATTAGTTTAATTATATTTACTCAGATGAGTTCAGCCAAAAGTTTACAAGTTGCCACTTATGGCCCCATCTTAAGTACAAAGGTACCTTGATACAGATTCTTCAGCATAAATTCTTAGGGAAAAATAAATTAGGAAAATAAAGAATTAAAAGTTCAGAATAACAGTCAAAGAGATGTACAACACGCAAACAGACCCTTCAGTCCAACTTGTCCACGTCGACCAGATATCCCACCTAATCTAGTCCCATTTGTCAGCACTCTCCCAAATCCCTCTAAACCCTTCCTATTCATTTATCCATCCAGAAACCTTTTAAATGCTGTAATAGTACCAACCTCCACCACTTCCTCTAGCAGTACAGACAATTACAGTCTCCACCCTCACAGCGCCAGGGACCCAGGTTTGATTCCACCCTTGGGGGACTGTCTGTGTGGAGTTTGCACATTCTCCACACATTGGCGTAGGTTTCCTCTGGATGCTCCGGTTTCCTCCCATATTTCCAAAGATGTGCAGATTAGGTGAATTAACCATGCTAAATTGTCCATAGTATTCATGGATGTGCAGGTTAGGTGCATTAGTCATGGAAAATGTAGAGTAGTGGGGGAATGGGTCTGGATAGGTTACACTTTGTAGGGTGGGTGTGGAATAGTTGGGCCAAATGGCCTGTTTCTACACTATAGGGATCCTATGATTCACCCTCTGCATGAAAAAGTCACCCATTAGGTCCTTTTTAAATCCCTCCCCTCTCACCTTAAACCCATGCCTCCAGTTTTGGACACCCTTGACCTTGACTATTCACCCTATCGATGCGCTTCATGATTTTATAAACCTCTACAAAGTCACCCCTCAGCCTCCAACACAACAGGTAAAACAGCTCCAGCCTATTCAGCTTCTCCCTAAAGCTCAAAGCCTCCAACCCTGGCAACATCCTTGTAAATCTTTTAATGAACCCCTTCAAGTTTCACAACATCCTTCCTGTAGGAAGGAGACCAGAATTGAATGCAATATTCCAAAAGTGGCCTAACCAACACCCTTCCACGATAACAGAATAAAGCAAAAAAAAAAGAAATTTGATAAAAAGAGAATAGAAGACAAAGTCCACTTAACTCTGGGCTGGAAGACCTGACCCTTCCCTTCCCATACTCTTCACCCTCCATTTATGACCACCCCCCCCCCACCCCATTAGAATCCCAGGCCAGTCCCGCTCCGATGCCAAAGAAAATGCCGCATGGAGTCAAAATTACGCTGACCAAAGTTGGGTCGGTTTAAAGGCTGCTGTACTTTAACACGCAGCTACCTAGATGAATCAATAATGGCCAAAGTGCACCCTGTGTCCAATCCCCCTCCTCTATCCTTCCCCTCCTGTCTTGGCCAAATCTGATGGGTGCCTGGTTCAAGGGTACAACCCCTAGGATTGTGGATCTATTGGCATTTTGCCTAAACTGAAGATCCTTTCCGTTGCTATGAAAATTCAGCCCATAGTTGAACCAAGCACCTTTGAGGTGATGTGAGAATGCTGTCGCTTTCCAAATTTATTTTCTCCTGATGTTTTCTTTATGAAGAGATGTTGTAAGGCAGGGGTACAGAGCTGTCTCTAAGAAAGTAAACAACTTGTGAGGCCTTGGGGGTTTTTGTTTGAATTTGGAACAATGTAAGCCACCTCACAAAGGCATGTTGATAGCTGAGTGGCTTGATTAGATTAGATTCCCTACAGTGTGGAAACAGGCCCTTCGGCCCAACAAGTCCACACCGACAAGCCGAAGAGTAACCCACCCAGACCCATTTCCCTCTGACTAATGCACCTAGCACTATGGGCAATTTTAGCATGGCCAATTCACATGCCCTGCACATCTTTGAACTGTGGGAGGAAACAGGTGGCCAGGTCTCACAGACCAGGCTTTGGAGTAGTTGTTTAGTTTTTAGGTTTGATTTTAAGCAGATCCCTTGGAGTCTCAAAAGAGTTAAAGCTTCAGTGAATGTCTCCTGGCTGCTACACCCTCTGAATTTTCTCGTGATGTTTTCTCCCTCCTGGATTGGAAAACTGCATGTGAGAATCTGTGTCTGAATTTGCCCTTTTTTTTTGGTCAAGAGGTGTGTTTATGGCATGTTATTATATTGGAACTGTTATTTAATAATAGTTACTGTATCTACTATTCGGTTAAGTTTTCCAATAGTTAAGTTATTCTAAATTCCACTTTCTTTTGTATTTTAACTATAATGTTTAAATAAATTGGATTTTGCCTAACAGAGTAGTTTGACCAGTCACATCGCATCTAGAACACGACATTTCCCGTCCACATTTAAAATCAGAAAAGATTAGAGTCTGGGCTACCTTCTTAAAATATTTTGAGGTGATCTATTCTAGTCCATCACAGTGGGAAGAGCAAAATAAGACAAAAATACAGTGAATTAAGGTAATCAAAAAATAGGCAAAGATTTCTGAGAAGTGACAGGTAAAGTATTCTAAATGTCAAGTTAGTACCAGCTGTGGAAACTATTCCGTACTGGTGTTTTAATGAAAGAATCAGTAGGTGGTGATGGAAAAGTAATTGAGTGAATTTAAATTAATTCTAAAATGTGAAAAATGTTCCAGTGTTTCCTTACGACATTTGTGATTTGTCATTAATTTTAATGTATGTATTATTTATGAGCAATCAAAGTTAATAGTTATGGAAATTATAATTTCCAGAATGAATATCTTATCACAAAGCAGATCCAGTGTTGATGTATACAACCCATATAAAGATCAGGTCTGATGGTATTAGAGGGGGCAATGGGGATAATCTTCAGCGAGTCTCCAGAAATTCCAGAGAATAAATGTTTAATAAAGTAAATGACATTCTGCTATCTTCTAATTATAAGTCAGAATGGAACCATCAAGCAACCAAGTCATTGGTTGTGCATTGGGAGAAACCCTGCAACAAAATAATTATTAAAATATCAGCAAGTAAAGAAATATCAAAGGCCATTCAATCTTTCATGGACACTGCGCAACATAATGCTCTCAATGTGAATTAATAATTTTTATGAAAAGTCACCTGATGAGTTATGCTGCTTTAGAGAGGGAAATCTGCCAGTCTTCCCCAACCTGGCCCATGTGTAATTCTAGATCCACAGAAGCGTGGAGTTTGCACATTCTCCCTGTGTCTGCGTGGGTTTCCTCCAGGTGCACCTGTTTCCTCCCACAGTCCAAAGATGTGCAGGATAGGTGAATTGGCCAGGCTAAATTGCCCGCAGTGTTAGGTGCATTAGTCAGAGGGAAAAGGGGGCTGGCTGGGTTACACTTCGGCGGGTCAGTGTGGACTTGTTGGGCCAAAGGGCCTGTTTCCACATGGTAGGGAATCTAATCAATCTAATCTAATCAAACCACTCAGCTGTCAACATGCCTTGCCATCACCTTCTGAAGGCAAACTTGGGACAGAATCAATAAGAACAGCAAACAGGAGTAGGCCTCAAGCCTGAAAACACATTTGGATATGTACACGAATAGGAAAGGTTTGGAGGGATATGGATCAAACGTTGGTAGGTGGGGTCTAGTTTAGTTTGGGAACATGGTCAACGTGGACTAGTTGGACCGAAGGCTCTGCTTCCATGTTACATGACTCTATGAGCTGCCTTTTATGCCATTGCAGGGCTAAAATTTATCTCAGATTGAAAGTTAACAACTGATCCAGCATCCACTGCCAATTGTGGAAGAAAGTTCCAAACTTCTTTCACCCCTTGTGTGTAAAAGTGCTTCCTAACATTTCTCCTAAATGGTCTCCTAATCTTTAGAGCTGAAAATGTGTTGCTGGAAAAGCGCAGCAGGTCAGGCAGCATCCAAGGAGCAGGAGAATCGACATTTCGGGCATGAGCCCTTCTTCAGGAATCCTAATCTTTAGACCACGTCTATTAGTTTGAATACTGGCTTAGCTCCCATACTGCCCCGTACAACTCAAATGGATAAAATGAAACCCCAATGTAACAATTCGAGATACATCCTAACATTTACCTTTAGAAAGTCTGACTGTACTAACATACTGTACAATACAGCACAGGAACAGGCCCTCCGGCCCACCAAGCCTACTCTAACTCCTACTCCTTATTTAGACGCACTACTCATTGCCCATATGTGGTTTCTATCCCTCTGTTTGCCTACCGTTCATGTGTCTACCAAGATTCATCAAGAATTTCAATGAAAGAGGTAGGAGATCTGCGTTGAATATGTTGGGATCCAAGAAGTGGTCTGAATGGCTTATGTGCAGTGACCTTGGATCAGTAATCGGGGTGTATCCATGTGGAATATTGACATAATGGATACTGAGTTTTATTGCCTTCTTGTATTCCATGGAACTGCACACAATGTAATATTGAGCTGTAATTCCCAATTTACTGGCAAAGTTTGTTTTTCGATTCACAATACCTGGTCCACCAGAGCCCATGGCGACTTTTCTCACATTAACTTTGACTCATTAATGATTCAACTGGAGGTTTTGATGGCTGCCTCATGGATTTGCAAGGCATGAACGGTGGCAATGCTCAATGGTCTCTGGATATTGTCCACACTGGCTTCATATTTCAAACCAGCTGCAAGCAGCAGCCGAGGATAGTGTCCATGGACCGTGCGGGAACGTTACCACCAAGATGGAGTTGGATGAAGGCACGGGAGAGGCAAACAATAAGCTGCTGCAAGGTATCCACTCCAACTTTCAGGTCAAAGGTAGCCTTGTCTACCTCTTCACGGAAAGAAAGGAAAATTGGGAGCCGCGTCGGAAATGAGACGACTTGGGTTAATAATAGGACGCAAATACTCGCAAATAAAGTCATCTCCATTCTTTTCTGAATTTGCCTTTCAAACCTTAAGGGGCAAATGGGAATTTTTTTTTTCCCCCAATATCAAGGTTCTACTTTTGTCATTTTCGTTGTATTTTCTCATCATTTCCCCAGCCTATCAAGGGAGCAGACAATTCTGTCCACAGTGTAATTTTAGCCCATATTCTGCTACATCATTGGAACAAGAAGAAAAACCAAAAAGAGCGCCATGTGAATGAACTATAAAAATGGAATAAGTAAAAAAATAAAAGAAAGGCTTAAAATTTCAAGAAAAAAAATCACAGCAAGACCTCAATTCCCTTGGGTAATCTGTAAATCTGTCAAATATCCAATACCTCACAAATTTTGCCTCACATAATTGTTTTAAAGAACAAGATATTTTCTCAGCTCCGACAGCCCTGGAAACATCGTGTTCCATGGAATAGTTAATTATTCATTATTTGTCAGCGTTCCTTCAATTTTAGGATGACGTCAATTCCATAAAATCATAAGACATCGGGCCAGAATTAGGCCATTCAGCCCATTGAGTCTGCTCTGCCATTTGATCAGAGCTGATATGTTTCTCAACCCCATTCTCCTGCCACCTCCCTGCAAACCTTGATCTTATTACTAATCAGAACCTATCTATCCCGGTCTTAGATGCACGCAATGACTTGGTCTCCACAGCCTTATGTGGCAACAAGTTCCACAAATTCGCCACCTTCTGGCTGAAGAAATTCCTCTCCATTTCAGTTTTAAAGAGTCATTCTCAGGCTGCGTCCTTGAGTTTTAGTGTCTCCTACTCGTGGAATCATCTTCTCCATGTCCACTGTATCCAGGCCTCTGTATTCTACAAGTTTCGATCAGATCCCTTCTCATCCTTCTAAGCTCCAATGCGTGCAGATCCAGATGCTCAACTGTTCCTCATATGACAAGCCGTCCATCTCCAGGACCATTCTTGTAAACCTCCTCTGGTACCCCTCCACTGCCAGCACATCCTTCCTGAGATAGCGAGCCCATAACTGCTCACGATATTCCAGATAGGGTCTGACCAGAGCATTATATAGTCTCTGAAGTACATTTCTGCTCTGATATCTAGCCTTCTTGAAATGAATGCTAAAATTGCATTTGCCTTCCTAACTGCCAACTGAACCTGCATACTAACCTGAAGAGAATCCTGAACTAGGGTTCCTTATGATTTCTGAAGCCTTTCCTCATTTAGAAAATAATCTATGCCTCAATTCTTCCTAACAAAGTGCGTAACCTTATACTTTCCCATATCAAATTCCATTTGCATCTTCTTTGACCCCTGTCTTAGCCTGCCCGGGTCCTTCTGCAACCTTCCCACTTCCTCTACACTTCCTCCACACTACCTGTCCTTCCACCTATATTTGTGTCCTCTGCAAACCAGCCACAATGCCCTCGGTTCCTTTATCCAGATTGTTAATGTATAATGTGAGTAGTTGTTGCCAAACACAGACCCTTGTGGAACACCACTAGTCACTGGCTGCCATCCTGAAATAACCCCTTATCCCTACACTCTGCCTTCTGCCAGTCAGCCAATCCTCTATCCATGTCCATGCCTTGACCCTGACGCCATGGGCTCTTATCTTATTTAGCAGGCTCCTGTGTAGCACTTTGTCAAAGACCTTTGGGAAATCCAAATAGATCACATCCACTGGCTCTCCTTTATCTAACTTGCTCATTGCCTCCTCAAAAAATTCTAACAAATTCTTAGACCTATGTTACCATGCAATTCAATGTACTCTGCAATCTCATCCTTCATAATGGATTCTAAAATCTTGCCAATAACCAAGATTTGGCTAACTGGCCTATAGTTTCAGGTCTTCTGCCTTCCTCCTTTCTTAATAAGAGGGTTACTTTACCCAATTTCCAGTCCTCTGGCACTCTCTGACTCCAGTGATTCCTGAAAGATCACCACTCATGCCGTCACAATCTTCTCAGCTAACTCCTTCAGAACTCTGGGGTGTAGTCCATCTGGTCCAGGTGAGTTATCCACCTTCAGACCTTTCAGCTTTCTGAGCACTTTCTCCTTAGTGATAGCCACTACACTCACCTTTGCCTGACTCTTAAAGTTCTGCTATACTACTAGTGACATCCATTGTGAAGATTGATGCAAAGTACCTATTCAGATCCTCTGCCATTTCTTTGTTTCTTATTACTATTTCTTGTGCATCATTTTCCAACAGTTTTGTGTCCACTCTTGCCTCTCCCATACCTTTTATTTATAGAATCTCAGAATAGAAACATAGGATCCCTACAATATGGAAACAGGCCCTTTGGCCCAACAAGTCCACACCAACCCTCTGTAGAGTAACCCACCCAGACCCATTCCCCTACGTATCTACATTACCCTGACTAATGCATCTAACCTATACATCCCTGAACACTAAGGGACAATTTAGTGTGGCCAATCCATCTTTGGACTGTGGGAGGAAATCGGAGCACCCGTAGGAAACCCACACAGACACATGTAGAATGTGCTAAACTCCACACAGACAGTCACCTGAGGCTGGAATTGAACCCAGGTCCTTGGCGCTGTGAGGCTAACCACTGTGCCGCCCCCTTATCTAAAGATAATTTGTGTAACTTTTTTTGCCATCTAACTTACCCTCAAATTCCATCTTCACCACACTGTGTGCCTTTTCTTTTAGGTTTATGCTGTCCAACTTCTCGTCAGTCACGGTTGCCTAGTTTTCCCTTTAAGTATGCTTCGTCTTCCTTGGTGTGATGTATTTCTGCCATGCCTCAGAATTAACCCCACAAACTCCTACCATTGCTGTAGGTCACCTGACACCCCAAATTATTTGGCTTCTTCATTGTCCTCCTTGAGGAACATCACATCTGATGTCCCTCCAAAACACGCCTCCAGGTTAGGAACCCAGAAAACACCCTAACACTGGGACTGCACATTACCTGCATATTTCAGACCTCTGAGATTACTGGATTGTATCCCAGCCACCCTAATAAGGTGACAGTCAGTACCAACACATCATGTTTGCCTTAAAGTACAAAGTTAAAAATCACAACACCAGGTTATAGTCCGGGTTAAAGCACACTAGCTTTCGGAACGACGCTCCTTCATCAGGTGATTGTGATGAAGGAGCGTCGCTCCGAAAGCTAGTGCTTCCAATTGAACCTGTTGGACTATAACCTGGTGTGGTGTGATTTTTAACTTTGTACACCCCAGTCCAACACCGGCATCTCCTTAAAGTACAGTTTCCTGCAATCTTGCTTTAGTTTTTTTTTGCTCATATACTGAGTCTTTTGTCCTTGTTGCATCAGTGTTCAGCATTTCCCCAATTGTCAGTACTCCCCCACCGCGGCCAGCAGATTTTATCACCAAGATTGGTCTCAGCAATTATACTGAGGGCTTAACCAAATAGAGTTAACACACCCAGAAGGTTGGCAATGCCTCTCCACATCTTTGTCTCATTAACTTAAGTAAAAAAACAAATTCTCGATTCTCCTTCCAAATCGTTAGATCTTTATTTAATGAGCTTTGTGCTCCAGCCTTACACAAATTTAATTTACCTGGTCTCTTGGTCCATTGTAAAACAATCTCGGGATGTATGCTTGAGTAGAGTGTTGGAGCGGATTCCATTAGTTCACAGTTTATGATCAATACTACATATTTTTTGGGGTTCACAGCCCATGGACTCCTAAGAACTATTATCGAAAGGCATGCAACAGGAAAACAATATTTAAGTATTAATGATCTTAATGTCTACTTAAAATTTTATTTTTAAACCTGCTTTAAGATTTTAACACTGAAATTGTCCATGATCAGCGCCTAAATGATTCATTGCAACTCCTAAAGTTATAGCTTCAGTTTATAGCACTAATGGATTAATTGCCATTAATTACCATTGATTAATGCTGGCTTTAACTCAGCTCAGTCAATGCACGAGGCAGCATTCTTATCAGGAAAGGGACTTTGTGATTGGAATTTGCAATTGTTATAGCAGACCACATCAAAATGTTAAAAGAAATCAAAGTCATTCTCCATCGATGACGACAATCTTGCATCTGATTTATAGCATTAAATTTTCAAAGCCTCAATGACTGAAATCATTGCACCTTAAACATGTAAGGAGAAAAATACGTTAGGATTAGCTCAAACAAATATTTGCCTAGTAAATTACTGTTCATTAAATGAGTGACTGATGGGAACTTTGAATTATGAACAAGGACAAATAAGTAACAAGCAGAAACCAAGTAATGAAATTGCTCACTCAGAGCATGGAAACAGACCCTTCAGCCCAACTCATCCATGTTGACCAAATTTTCCAAACTACGCTATTCCCAGGTATATTCCTCCAAATCTTTCCTACCCACGTGCCTGTCCAAATGTATTTTAAATGTTGTATCTGTACCTGCATCCATCATTTCCTCTGGCAGTTAGCAGAAATCTGATATCAATGAACTTAAGTCTGCTGTTAGGATCTAATTTCCCTTTTTGCTTTAGTTGCATAGCTAGACTAACAATCATACAGTTATAGGAGCAGGCAATTCACTGAGCCTATTTGACTGACACATACATTTTCCCACATAATGGGACCTTGAGATTGGATTTGGGAATTCCATTAATAATGGATATTTGTATTTTTTACATTTACAGGCATTTTGCTAAAACATTATATCTTGAAAATGAATTCTATTGATTGCAACTAGGTGGATCTTATTGACGGTGTGGTCGTTGATTGGAGTTGTTAACCCAGGCCAGTGAGGAAGACCTGGCTGACCAAAATAAACAGGGGAGTGGAGTGCATTATTTCTCCCTCCAACTCTATTTTGATTTAGTCCCTACCCTCCCCTTCACTGTTTTGATCACACAGCACCGTCCCTTGATGTGAAGGGCAGTGTTTGTCACTGGCCACCCGGGTGTTTTCCTATCTTCCTGGTGGTGGAAATTGAATAAAGATTGGTGCACTTTGTGTCTTTCACTGTGTCTCACACCTGCACACACACACCATGGGTGCTGGGGGGAAAAAAAAATAAAATAAATAAACAGGAGACCAAAATAAGCACTACCGCAATTAGGTGGTAGTGTGGGGGTTAAAAAAGAAAAAAAAAATAAACAAGAATGTTTCCCTGCCCTCCCCTTCACTGTTTGATCACACAGCAAAAAAAAAAAAATAAACAGGGGAGTGGAGTGCATTATTTCTCCCTCCAACTCTATTTTGATTTAGTCCCTACCCTCCCCTTCACTGTTTTGATCACACAGCATTGCCCTTTGATGTGAAGGGCAGTGTTTGTCACTGGCCACCCGAGTGTTTTCCTATCTTCCTGATGGTGGAATTGAATAAAGATTTGTGCACTTTGTGTCTTTCACTGTGTCTCCCACCTATACACACACACCATGGGTGCTGGGGCAAAAATAAGCACTACCGCACTTAGGTGGTAGTGTGGGGGCTAAAAAAAAACAGGGGAAATTTGATTCGTGTGTCTCTCACTATGTCTCACACCCACACACCCACACCATGGGTGCTGGGGAGAAATAATAAGCACTACCACAGTTAGGCGGTAGTGTGGGGGTTACAAAAAAAAACAGGAGTGTTGTCTCACACCTGCACAAAAAAAAGGAAAAATAAATAAATAAACAGGGGAAATTTGAATAAAGATTCGTGCACCTTGTGTCTCACTGTGTCTCACACCTGCACACCCACACCATGGGTGCTGGGGAAAAAAATAAGCACTACCGCACTTAGGTGATAGTGTGGGGGTTAAATTTGAAAAAAAGAAAGAGAAAAAGGAAAAAAAATGAACAGGAGTGTCGAATAAAAAGAAAAAAATAAACAGGGGAAATTTGAATAAAGATTCGTGCACCTTGTGTCTCACACCTGCCTGGGACTCGCCTTGGGCCCCTCCCCAGGACCTCCACCACTGCTACAACTGGAGGCCTACATGGGACTTGCCTTGGGACCCTTCCAAGACCTCCACTGCTGTGACCTGAGGCCTGCCTCCACACGGGTGCTGGGGAAAAAATAAGCACTACCGCAGTTAGGCGGTAGTGTGGGGGTTTAAAAAAGAAAAGAAAGAAAAAAAATTAAAAAGATAAAAGAAACTAAACAGGGGAAATTTGAATAAGGAGGACAACGAGGAGGAGGATGACAGCTCTGAGTCCTGGGCCTACTTCTGGAGCTGCAGCCTGGGCCTCACCCAGGTCAAGGGAGCTTTGCTGCTGCCTGGGGCCTACTCCCACTGCTGGTCTCTGCGATCCCAACCGGACCTGCCTCAGCCACTACTGCTTGGGGCCTGCCTCACTGCTGCTGCCTGGGACTCGCCTTGGGCCTCTCCCAGGACCTCCACCGCTGCTGCTGCTGGAGGCCCAACTCCTCCACTCCTGCCCGGGACTCGCTTTGGGGCTGCCTGGGACTTGCCTTGGGGATCCCCCCTCAACAGGCCTGCCCCCACCACTGCGACCAAGGGCCTACCTAGAACTCCCCTGAGGCCTGCCTCCACCACTGCTGCCTGGGACTCACCTTGGGCCCCTCCCCAGGACCTCCACCACTGCTACGACTGGAGGCCTACCTGGGACTTGCCTTGGGACCCTCCCAAGACCTCCACTGCTGTGACCTGAGGCCTGCCTCCACGTGCTGCTGCTGCCACTGCCTGAGGCCTCACCTGGACTTAACGATACAGCTGGTTCCTGGGGCCTACCACCATACAGCAGCACAGCATGACGAGTCCAAACATTGCAGGACCCAGCCGCACTACGCCAGGGTAGCTGCTGCCTTAGGCTCGGCTGCTCCAATCCCGACTGCAACCACGACCCCCTTCAGGCACCTAACTAAACGTCTGGGGGTCAAGGCCTATCCCCACCCCAACATGACCATCGAGGCCTGCAGTAAGGCCATGGCTAGTGTGGTCTGCCCACTGGTCATTGTCACTGTGGCCAGGATGTACAGGAAGTCAGTCTTTTTCCTCAAGACCGAGCAGGCGGTCCACCTGGCTGTGGAGAGGGGGCTCACTGTGGGCGGGACACATCTGGCCGTCGACCCTTTGGAGGTTACGGCCCAGAGGGTCGTGATCTCTAACGTCCCGCCCTTCATTACCAATGAGCTCCTTCTCCCCCACCTCAACACCTTGGGGGAGATCCGGTCAGGGGTCCAGCCGCTCCTGCTCGGTCTCAAGGACCCTGCCCTCCGGCATATTTACTCCTTCCAACATCAGGTGTTCATTTGCCTGGCCTGGGAGGACACTGAGGGCTCTTTAACCCTCCTCCAAGAGGGCGCAGCCTGCCACGTCTTCTGGATGGCGACCGGCATGTGGTGCCTCCTGTGCCATGAGGTGGGGCATATAAGAAAAAACTGCACCACCTAGAAGGCTGCCCAGCCCACACCAACAGCAGAGGGAGGCACCACCGCACTCACTCCCCCGCCCCCAAAGTCAACACCACAAGCCCCGGCAGCGGTGGCTATGTCAGAGGCTTCCAATGCCTCAGCCTCTGGCAGGGAGGAGGGTGAGCATCCCGCTGGCCGGAAGGCGCTAAAGAAGATGCAACGTGCCAGGCCCGCCCACATGGAGACCACCTTATCACCTTCCCCTACAACAAGCCCACGACCTGCCCCACCCCAGTATAACAATGCTGAGGCCATGCCAGCATCACCCTGGCACAGGAACCCTGACCCCCAAACCTGTACCTGATCCCAGCCCTGCTGCACC
>NC_057730.1:7818177-7850697 GCF_004010195.1 Chiloscyllium plagiosum
GGCGGACACCGGGGACGACGCGGACTCCGTCTGCAGTGACATTTTCGAGTCCCAGTTGCCCCCCACCGATCTCCCCCTCATCCCCCTCGAGGAACTCCGGGAATTTGTCGAGGAAACTCGGAGTCGCATGGATAGAGCCCAACTGGCGCTCGACCGCTGGAGCTCCTTCGAAAAAGTTTACTGGTCGACCCTCGCTGCCCGCCAGGCGCCTGGGCTCCACATTAATGAGCGAAAGCGAGTCAGGGACTTCCTGGGGGCGCTCCTGGTGAGGGCGAGGGACTTCAGTGCCCCTCTCTCGTCCTCCCTGTAAATATGTAGATAGGTTTGTTATCTGTACTGGTGGTGGTTGCACAAAGCTTCCGACATGGAGACGACTATAGCCGGCCTCAACATCAACGGCAGCAGGGAGTCGCAGCGCAACTCACACTACCCCGGGAGACGAAGCCACTTGGCTCCTGGAGTGGCGAGGGGGGGGATCTACATGAGTCACCTCACCCGCAGATCTGGCGGGGTGGCTATCTTGGCCCCGCATTTTCAGCCGGAGATCTTGGGGGTCAGGGAGCCAGTGCCAGGCCGTTTGCTTCACCTGACGGTTCGGCTGGGGAACGCGGTGCTTCACTTGTGAACGACTACGCTCCCCTGGCCGGGCCGAGGCAAGCGAGCTTCTTCGGAGAAGTGTCCGCTCATCTCTCCTCCATCAACGAGAACCAGTGCATCGTCCTCGGGGGAGATTTTAACTGCGTCCTTGAGGGCAGGGACCACGGCGGTGCCCGCACTGGCTGGGCGTCGGAGAGGAGGTTGGGGGACTTGGTCAAGTCCTTCGATCTGGTGGACATCTGGCGGAATCTCCATCCCGACTCCATCGCCTTCACCTTCGTGAGGCCTGGGGTCGGAGCGTCCAGAATCGACCGCCTGTACGTTTCGCGGGCGTACGCCTCCTGTTTTCCGAAGGCCTCCACGCGGCAGGTGTCATGCACGGACCATCACCTGGTGTGGGCGGAACTCCTTCCGTTCGGCGCCAGGCTCGGCTCCGCGTACTGGCACTTTAATAACCAGCTGCTGGAGGATGAGCGGTTCTGGGACTCGTTCCGTCATTTCTGGGCCAGCTGGAGAAGGGAACAGGGAAGCTTCCCCTCCCTGAGGCTATGGTGGGACATGGGCAAGGCTCACGTCCGCGTCTTCTGTCAGGAGTATGTGAGGGGGTCGACGAAGAGGCGGAAATCCAGGATCGGGGAGTTGGAGAGGGAGTTGATCGACTCGGAGTCACGCCTCGGTCAGCCCGACGCGGACCTGGCCCTGCGCGGGGCGTACGAAGAGAAGAAGGCCACGCTCCGGGACCTGCAGCTCGTCGGGGCTCGGGGCGCGTACGTGAGGTCGCGGATCCAGCTCCTCCAGGACCTGGACCGCGGCTCCCCCTTCTTCTACTCGCTGGAAAAAAGGCGTGGCACCCGCCAGCAGCTCCTTGTGCTGCTGGCCGACGACGGGTCCCTCGTCGCGGACCCGGAGGGCGTCAGGGCCCACGTCCGAAACTATTACACAGCCCTGTTCTCTCCGGATCCGTCCAGCGAGGATGCTCGCAGAGTTCTGTGGGAGGACCTGCCGCAGCTCAGCCCGGAGGACCCCGGAAGGCCCGACGCTCCCGTCACCTTAGAGGAGCTGACCGGCGCCCTCGACCGGCTCTCGAGGGGCAAAACCCCGGGGCTGGACGGGCTGACTGTGGAGTTCTTCAGGGCGTTCTGGGACGTCCTGGGGAGCGACTACGCACAGGTCCTGGGGGAGTGTTTAAATGCCGGACAGCTGCCCCTTTCTTGGCGCAGGGCGGTCATCGTCCTGCTGCCAAAGAAGGGGGACCTTCGTTCCTTAAAGAACTGGCGTCCGGTCTCCCTCCTCAGCACGGATTACAAAATCTTCGCCAGGGTGTTGTCTTCTCGCCTGGCCTCCGTGCTGGCCCACATGATTCACCCGGGACCAGTCCTACACGGTCCCGGGCCGGAGGATACACGACAACGTCCTCCTGGTCCGGGACCTGATCCATTTCTGTCGACGGGCTGGTCTGCCGAGCGCCTTCCTGTCTCTCGACCAGGAGAAGGCGTTCGACAGGGTCGATCACGAGTACCTGCTCGGGACTCTGCGGGCATTTGGGTTCGGGACACAGTTCGTCGCCCGGATCCGACTTTTGTACGCCGCCGCAGAGTGTCTGGTTAAAGTTAACGGGTCCCTGACGGCCCCCTTTGCTTCGGGAGAGGAGTGCGTCAAGGCTGCCCCCTGTCCGGCCAGCTGTATTCCCTGTGCATGGAGCCTTTCCTGTGCCCCTTGCGGAGGAGGTTGTCGGGGCTGGTTCTGCGCGGCACGGGCACGGGCCGGCTGACCTGGGGAGGATGCGCGAGTGCCAGGCTGCGTACTCGGCAGCGTCTTCCGCCAGAATTAACTGGGCCAAATGTTCCGGACTACTGGTCGGTCCGTGGCGGGTGGACTCTCTGCCGGAGGGATTACGGGGGTTCAACTAGAGTACTACCCATCTCCTCTACCTGGGGGTTTACCTTAGCCCGGCTGAGGAATCCTGGACGGCCAACTGGCAGGAGCTGGAGGCTAAAGTCTCGGCTCGCCTAGGCCGCTGGACAGGACTGCTCCGAGTGCTATCTTACAGGAATCGAGTGCTGGTCATAAACCAGCTGGTGTGCCGCCATGCTGTGGTACCGGCTGGTCACTTTGGTCCCTCCTCCTGGCTTTGTCGCTGACATCCAGAGAACGTTGGTCGACGTCTTCTGGGACAAAAAGATGCACTAGGTCGCCGCGCAGGTTCTGAGTCTCCCTATTGAGGAGGGCGGTCAGTCGCTGGTGTGCGTCCGCACCCAGGTCGCGACGTTCCGCCTTCAGACCTTGCGGCGATACCTTTACGTCGAGCCTCCTCCTAGGTAGTGCGCCCTGGCAACGTATTTTTTCCACCAGGTGCGTAACCTCAACTATGACACGCAGCTCCTGTTCGTCGACCGTGACGGTTTGCAGGTCGCCCTCAAGACGCTGCCTGTCTTTTACCAGGACCTGATCACTGTCTGGAACATGGTCAAATCGCGTCGCGCCTACCCTCCGGCTGGAGTAGCGGCTGTCGTCAGGGAGCCGTTGCTCAGGAATCCGCACCTCCGTACTCGCGGGTTCGAGTGACTGTCGGAGGGGAGGGCCGCGGCGGCGAGGGTGACCAGGGTCGGGGACGTGCTGGGTGCCGGGGGCCTGGGCTGGACGCTGCCGCAGGACATAGCAGGCAGGGCAGCGGTACACGTCCGGTACGTGGCCACCGCCATCCGACGCCTCAAAACGGCGGTGCTCGGACCCGACGTAGTACACCAGTTGGAGGACGCTCAGGTGTGCGGTGGGATCCCGACCGAGCTCACCCCAGCCCGGACGGAATTTCACATTGGCCCCAAGGCCCCGTACTTCCCGCGGGAGCCTGTGCCCCACAACCTGAGCCGCCTCCGAAATTTTAACTTTGTTTCGTTTAGGGAGGTGAACAGGAGAGCCCTGTACAGACTGCTGCTGCACACCGTCCACCTCTTCTCCCTCATCCACCGTCCGGACACGCCTTGGCGTGCCCATTTGCCACCGGGCGGTGGGGATCCCCACTGGAGGGCTCTCTACGCGGGAGTCCTCCCCCTTTCTCTCGGGGATCTGGGGTGGAGGGTGCTGCACGCAGCAGTCCCCTGCAACCGCAGATTGCGGTGGTTCACGGACTCCCAGCCCAACTGCTTGTTCTGTGGCGCTGTGGAGTCCGTGGACCACGTGTATATTGGGTGTGGGCGTTTGCACTCCCTTTTTGATTTCCTGAAAAACCTTCTCCTCTGTTTTTGGCTGCACTTCAGTCCCACGCTCCTGGTCTTTGGGCACCCGGTACGGAGGAAGGAGGGTAGGTCTGAAGACCTCCTCGTGGGTCTGCTCCTGGGCCTGGCCAAACTGGCCATCAACAGGTCCAGGCAGCGGGCCGTGGAGGGGGTCGTTTGGGCCGACTGCCTGCCCCTCTTCCGCGGTTATATTAGAGCCCGGGTGTCCTTGGAGAAGGAGCACGCAGTGTCCACCAACACCCTGGAGTTGTTCAGGGAGAGGTGGGCACCGCAGGGAGTGGAGTGCATCATTTCTCCCTCCAATTCTATTTTGATTTATTCCCTACCCTCCCCTTCACTGTTTTGATCACACAGCACTGCCCCTAACGAAAAAAAAAAATATATAAATAGGGATTCACACAGCACTGCCCTTTGATGTGAAGGGCAGTGCTTGTCACTGGCCACCCGGGTGTTTTCCTATCTTCCTGGTGGTGGAAATTGAATAAAGATTCATGCACTTTGTGTCTTTCACTGTGTCTCACACCTGCACACACACACACCATGGGTGCTGGGGATAAAATAAGCACTACCGCACTTAGGTGGTAGTGTGGGGGTTAAATTAAAAAAAAAAGAAACAGGAGATTTGGCGACTTGGGTGTTTTCCCTTTTGAGACTTGGATCAGTATGAGTGTGCACGCACGTGCAAGGACTCTCCCCCTTGAAGGGGATCATTAAAAAAAAATAAAATAAAAATAGGAGCGGCTTGTCACTGGCCACCCGGGTGTTAAAAAAAGAAAAATAAATAAATAAATAAATAAATAGGGATTCACACAGCATTGCCCTTCGATGGGAAGGGCACTGCTTGTCACAGGCCACTTGGGTGTTTGCGCAAGGACTCAAAAAAAAAATAAAAAATAAAAAAAAATAAAAAAGGGAGTGCTAAAATAAGCACTACCGCACTTAGGTGGTAGTGTGGGGGTTAAAGGGAAAAAAAAAATAAACGGGAGATTTGCTGGGGAAAAAAATAAGCACTACCGCAGTTAGGTGGTAGTGTGGGCGTTAAAATAAAAAGAAAAAAAAAATAAAAATAAAAAAGGGAGTGCACCGGGCGGTGGGGATCCCCAGTGGAGGGCTCTCTACGTGGGAGTCCTCCCCCTTTCTCTCGGGGATCTGGGGTGGAGGGTGCTGCACGCAGCAGTCCCCTGCAACCGCAGATTACAGTGGTTCACGGACTCCCAGCCCAACTGCTTGTTCTGTGGCGCTGTGGAGTCCGTGGACCACGTGTATATTGGGTGTTGGCGTTTGCACTCCCTTTTTGATTTCCTGAAAAACCTTCTCCTCTGTTTTTGGCTGCACTTCAGTCCCACGCTCCTGATCCTGCTTGTTCTGTGGAGCTGTGGAGTCCATGGACCACGTGTATATTGGGTGTGGGTGCTTGCACTCCCTTTTTGATTTTCTTTTGATTTAATCCCTGCCCTCCATTCACTGTTTGATCATACAGCATTGCCCTTTGATGTGAAGGCCATCGCATGTCACTGGCCACTCGGGTGTTTCCTTTCTTCCTGGTGGGGGAAACTGAATCAAGATTCGTGCACTTTGTGTCTTTCCCTGTGTCTCACACCTGCACACACACAACATGGGTGCTGGGGAAAAAAAAGCACAAAAAAAAGTCAGACATCCTGTTCACTCTGAGACCTAGCTATGAGGGAGCTGGATCAGTGAAAAAAAACAATAAACTGGGGACTCTTCTCCCTCATCCACCGTCCGCACACGCCTTGACGTGCTCATTTGCCACCGTGCGGTGGGGGTCCCCAGTAGAGGGCTCTCTACGCGGGAGTCCTTTCCCCCTTTCTCTCTGGGTGGAGGGTGCTGCACGCAGTGGTCCCCTGTAACTGCAGATTGCAATGGTTCACAGACTCCCAGCCCAACTGCTTGTTCTGTGGCGCTGTGGAGTCCGTGGACCACATGTATATTGGGTGTGGGCGTTTGCACTCCCTTTTTGATTTCCTGAAAAACCTCCTCCTCTGCTTTTGGTTGCACTTCAGTCCCACGCTCCTGATCTTCGGGCACCCGGTACGGAGGAGGGAGGGCAGGTCTGCTCCTGGGCCTGGCCAAACTGGCCATAAAGAGGTCCAGGCAGCGGGCCGTGGAGGGGGTCGGTAGGGCCGACTGCCTGCCCCTCTTCCGCGGTTACGTTAGGGCCCGGGTGTCCTTGGAGAAGGAGCACGCGGTTTCCACCAACACCCTGGAGTTGTTCAGGGAGAGGTGGGCGCCGCAGGGAGTGGAGTGCATTATTTCCCCCTCCAACTCTATTTTGATTTAGTCCCTGCCCTCCCCTTCACTGGTTGATCATACAGCACTGCCCTTTGATGTGAAGGGCAGTATTTGTCCCTGGCCACTTGGGTGTTTCCTTTCTTCCTGGTGGTGGAAATTGAATAAAGATTTGTGCATTTTGTGTCTCTCACTGTGTCTCACACCTGCACACACAGAACATGGGTGCTGGGGATAAAATAAGCACTACCACAGTTAGGCGGTAGTGTGGGGGGACAAAATAAAAAAAACAAAAAAACAAAAAAAGAGTTATAAAAAAAGAGCAAAAAAAAATAAACAGGGGATTTAGTTCAGGGAGTGACTTCAGGCTGGCTGACCGCAGCCCATGTACTGTGCACAAGTAAATAAAGAGTGACTTGGCGATGGGATATTGGCCTCTGTGCAGTTATTTCATGAATACACATCAGTATTGTGATTTATGTACAGTTTTGTTCATTCACCAGTAAAAATCAATGCCTTGGGTGGAGGTGGGAGTAATTGACAGATAAAATGCGTGAAGAAATACTTAATGCTTGGTCATGAGCCACAGAATGTATTTCCCAAGCGTCCCCAAATGTCTCGTTCTTCTGACCATTAATCACACCAGAGCCGTGACAATGTACGCCAACAGCGCGTCACATTTGAGGGAGAAGTGACAGTCAAGCCAAATGCTATCTTTAACAACATTGACCCATCCATATTGCCAGCTGTGAATAGCGACAGGAGCTGACCTTGATAATCTAACTAACTGAGGGCTGTTGTCATCAGCTATTGCTCCTTGATTCCCATTCAGCTGAGACCTGCTAACTCAATATGAACTGGTAATCAAATGTATGACTTTACTGGTGTGCACAGGCTAAGTCATAGAGAATTATGTTTTATTATATTGAATCATAATAATGCTTTATTGAATCATACTAAGCAAACACAAAAGCTTCTCTCTCTCTCTCTCAATTGCAGGCAAGGCTCAAAATCCCTGTATTATCTCCTACAAGGGTGTCTTTACAACCTAATAGTAAATGTGGGCAGTAGTGATATTGCTGCTTTTACATTTGAGGAATCTAGTAATTTCAAGGGAATTTATTGTTGACTGGCACATTAAATAACTTTGTGACAATAGTGTGGAGAAAATGAAAAATCAAACAAATGCTAGGAATAGCTAAAAGGTTGTGAAAGGCAGCACATTGAACATGTTTGAGGAACTGTGTGCGGCAGAGGTTTGGATTTGGAATGACCCCATTCAGGGTTTCATATAAACTGTGGCACAGAAACTGAAGAATGGGGATCCCATTCCGGTAAATGCCGATAATAGAACTGTGTCCGACGCTATTTTGGGAGTGAAACTGAAGGGCTTTCTTTTGGACAAGATATTAAACAGAAAGTCCCATCTAACTCCCACATGAGCACAAAGGATCATCTGGCAAGATTCAAAGAAATATAGGAGGGTTCGTGATCCGAAACCCCCTTGGTTGTCTGGGCTAACATTCATCCCTCAGTCCGCATCACAAAACACATGATCTAGCCATTAAAACATTGCTGTTTGGGGTATATTTTTGCATAGAAGGAGAGGTGATGGCCCAGTGGTATTATTGCTGAGCTGTTAATCTAGAGACCCAGGTAATGTCCTGCAGAGCTGGGTTTGAATCCCACTATAGCAGATGGTGGAATTTGAATTCAATTTCTTAAATATCTGGAATTAAGAGTCTAATGATAGCCATGAATTTATTGCCAATTGTCAGGAAAACCCCATCTGGTTCACTAATGTCCTTGAGGGAAGGAAATTACCATCCTTACCTGCTCTGGTTACATGTGACTCCAGATCCACAGCAATGTGATTGACTTTTAACTGTCCTCTGGGCAAAATAGGGATGGGCAATAAATGCTGACTTGGCCAGTGATGCCCTCATCCCATGAATTAATAACTGTGTTCCATTACAACATTAGCTACAGTACGATAGGTACCAGTGTTGAAACGACTTGACACATACCAATCACTGTAAGACATTCAAGCCTCTCTATAAATTGCACCAATTAGCTCAGTTGAAGCCTTGCCATCTAACCCAATACAAAACACATTGATTGTTGACTGAACTGGACCATTAGTGCTGGAACCACATTGTCACAGGAACTTACCCATTGCCTGCTCAAAGCACCAAAGGATTCATCCGACACAGAGTAATTTCTGACACTGCTTTACCTACAGCTATGAAAACGTAACAGTGCAGCAGTGACTACTCTTCCAAAGGGACTTTGAGATGTACAGTTGTGGTCAGAAATGCGAAATAAATGCTAGTGTTCCTCTACTTCAGTATCGTCAAGAACTTCATTACAACTAGTTACTTAGAATGTGTCATTTGGATTATAAAATAGCTGCGCATAAGTCTGAGGTCGAAGGTGGGATTCTAAAGTTGATATGGAGATGATAGGCTTCACCCGCCAGAGGCTGCTTGAAATATAATTCCACGTTTCCATGCTCCAGTGTTGACGGTGCCATCCCCAAGAGAAAACCTTTGCTGATGGTTAAAAAGACATAATTGACTTTTTTTGTTGACTTTAATATAGGCTTCTGTAGTGAAAAAGGAGCATTGTGACCATAGAATCCCTACAGTGTGTCAGCAGGCTCTATGGCCCATTGAGTCGACACTGACCCTCCGAAGAGAACCCACCAAAAAAAACCTGCATTTCCCATTTCCAATCCACATAACCTGCACATCCCTGGATACTACAGACAATTTAGCATAGCTAATCCACCTAAGCCTGCATATCCCTGGTGTTACGAAGATGTGGGTGTACTGTACCTTTAAGAGAGTTAAAAGCTGGTAGAGCTACCTGACAGCACCAAGTGTTCTCAATAAGGTAACAATGTAGCACTTGGTCAAAAGCTAAATTAGCTGGTTGTCTGGAAACAACAAAACAGGCCAATCAGTTTAAATGAAGCCCCGAAAATTACAAACTCCAATTCAGTTTGAATTGAGTATATTGACAATCTTAAAAGCCAATGACACAATCCAAGGCTTTTGGGGGACGGGGGGTATAAGACGAGGAAAAATTGAACAGTTGGGAGGAGAACTGCCCAGCTACCAGTATGTAAAAAGACTGCTTGAAAAATAGCTCTCTTAAAAGTACATTTATCGATTAGTAACCTGCAAAGCAGAATCCCGAAGAAGAAAAAAAGAAGACACAGGAAAATCCAAATAGAAGAAGTGAAAGCTGCCTGGTTTTGAGATAAGAACCTTTATTTTGTAAACCTTAATCGGGGGGGAGTGGAGGCTTTATCAGACTAGTATTGTGGAAGGGGAAGGTAAATGATAGAGGATGGAGTTGTAAATAGTTGTTAGTTAATTATTCTCTGTTATACTTTAAGAAATAAAGTTGCTAATTTTTGCTTTAACTAATTCCTGGCCTGTCAAATTTTCACAGATTACTCCATGGGATAAATCGTTCCTGTATTACTGGTTTTAAATTAAGCAGGAGTGTTTACCCCATGTCATAACCTGGACATTAAGGTCAATTTAGCTTGGCCAATAAACCTAAGCCTGCACACTACAGACAACTTAGCTTGGCCAATCCACTTAAGTCTACACACCTTTGGATTAATGGAAGAAACCAGAGCATGCAGACATGGGGAGAACGTGCAAAATTCACACAGATAGCCGCCCGAGGCTGGAATCGAACCGGTTCCCAGGTGCTATGACGCATCATTGCTATCCACTGAGCCATGACAACTAATGGCATTTTTGCATTGTGAGGCCTCCTTCACTGCTTTCCCAAGTGCTAGTCATGCTCCTGTGAGTCTCTCTGTGTTGGCCAGCTGACTGGAAGGTGATTTTGTTTTGGAATGTGTTCATTTATTGCCCGTAGGAAGGGGAGATGTTAAGGTATTTCAGTTGTTGCTCTGTACTGCCACTGGTCTTCCCTCAGGGGCACTGACCTTAGGTTCTGTGGGTCTGTCGCCATGAGGCCTACAGTCTTATAAGGGAACATTCATAATCTTTACCAAATATTATAATACATAACGCATGGAAAGTGAGGAATCCTGCAGTTTTGTGAGATCATGGTGATGGTACAGTGGCTCAGTGGTTTGCGCTGCTGCCTCACGGCACCAGGGACCCAGGTTCGATTCCAGCCTTGAGCGACTGTCTGTGTGGAGTTTGCACATTCTCCCGCTGTCTGTGTGGGTTTCTTCCCACAGTCCAAAGGTGTACAGGCTAGATGGGTTGGACATGCGAAATTGCCCGTATTGTTCAGGGATTTGTAAATTAGGTGCATTAGTCAGGGATAAATATAGGACAATAAGGTAGGGGAATGGGTCTCTGGGTGGGTTACACTTTGGACGGTCAGTGTGGACTTGTTGGGCCGAAGGGCCTGTTTCCACACTGTAGGGATTCTAATTCTACTTCTAAAAGCTATGACAGAGGCCCCTTTGCACACACTCAGCAGCTAGTCTTAAAGTAAAGGTATAGTTAGCCCTTCACACGAAAGCAAGGGGAGGTGAATTTGTGATACCAGAAACATTTACGACAAAGATACACAGTATCAAAGATCGTACCCATGGACGTTGCGGGTATTTTCAGCTGAACCTTCCAAAGCTCTATCACAGGAACATTACCACCTCCAAGTTCACCTGCAAGTCACACACCACCCCCGATATGGTCATACAGCACCTTTCACTCATTATTGCTGAGTTAAGCACCCCTGGAACTCCCTCTAACTGGTACTGTGGCAGCACCGTCAGGGCACAGATGCAGCGGACATAAGAACAATACCCGAGGCAATGAAGAATAGGTGATACTGACCTCGCTAGAAATTCCCCCATTACCATAACAGTGTGTGCACAATGATCCAGCTCTCTGCACGTGTACATCACTTCTCGGGATCTGTGATGAACTGTGTGGATGCTCCATCATGAGCCAGTGATGCCCAACCGTCCTCACTGGTGAACCCTTGCTGACACTCACTACTATAGTGAGCAAGGCTGGCTCTGAATGTTTAGGCCAGCTGGTGAGATGGCTGTTAAATGTAGGCCAGGGAGGGTTCCCTTCACCCCGACCCAGGAATGAGGGCATGGCTGCAGCCCATAGAGAGAAGCCAATTAGCTCACCATGCTGCCTCTTCAAAAGAACCAGCCTTTGATCATTGTACCTTGACCTTTGACCTGTGATTCTTCTTCCTTTAAGTATCAATCCAACAGCCTTTTAAAGCTCCGATTGGTTCTGCTTCCACTGTCCCTTCAAGCAATGCCCTCAAGATCAGGACAAATTTGCCCCATATAGAAATTCTCTCCATTCTGCACCATTTGCCAAATACCTTCAATCTGTATCTTCAGTTTCCCAAACTATCTGCTTTTTAAAGCCTTTAAATTATCTTTTTAAAGTAGAAAGTTTGTCGTGCTTAAAGTCTTTCATAATTTTAACATCTCTATCAAATTACCTTTTAGCCTGCTTTATTCTCAGAGTGACAACCCCAGCTTCACCAGTCTTTCCACATCCTTCATTCGTGTGATCAATCTAATAAATTTCTGCACTGTATATGAAACCTTGACGTCACTCCTACTATGTGCCAGAATTAACACCATGCCTCACCAGTGATTTATAAAGATTGCACACTCCTTCTGTGCTCTATAGCTCTGTACATTAAACTGAGGGTCCACTATGTTAGTTAATTTGTTTTTTTTCAACTCGACTGTGGTTTCTGTCTATGTATCCCACCTCACCCCAGCTTAGTTCCTGAAGCTCTTTTGAAATAGTACTTTATAGTTTAAGTTCAGTTTATGTTGCCTGGCCTCACTTGTAACAAAATACACAATCTTATTCTCTGTTTGTAAGTGCATCTGCCAAAAGTCCGATTATTATAATAGCCTGCCTAAGTCCTTCTGAAGATTAGATCAGAGAAAGATTACATACAGAACCAGACCGTTTGAACCATTAGGCCTTTGTTGGGTCTCTATAAAAGAAAAATCAACTAATCCCCCTGCTCAGCCCTCTCTTTCCTACTCCCCACAATTTTCTTTCTTCAGATGAATGACCTAATTCCTTCTTGACAGCCTCGATTCAAGTTTCCCCTATCATGCTCTGAGACAGTGTGTTCCAGATCCTAACCACTCACCACATGAAGAGTTTCTGTTTGTGCCTCCATTACTTTCTCTGCCAAATACCTTAAATCTGTGCCCTTTGGAGTTTGATCTTTCCTCTAATATCTCCTTACTTGCACTTCATGATTTTTGAATACGGCTGTTAAATCTCCAACCCTCATTTCGTCCCAAAGAACCCAACTTCTCCAATCCAACAGTGTAATCCCTCTTCACTGAAACCATTCTCATAAATCTATTCTGAGCCCACCCTAACACTCTTTCTAAAGTCTGGTGCCCACATATAGACGCAATACAATAGTTTAAGTCAAATTGGTACTTTCTGCTGGTGTTTACTTCCTTGTTTTTAAACTCTTACTCTTCTAATGATAAAGCTAAGGAACTCGTATACTGTATGAACACTTTCTCAACATGCTCCACCAACTTCAATGATTTGTGCTCATATATTGCCAGGTCCAGCAGTTCCTGCCATCCCTTTCAAACTGCACCTACCATTTTAAATAATTTGTCCTCATTCTTTTCCCCAAAATGTATCACTCCATTTCTCTGAGCTGAATTTCACCTGCCATGTTCCTGTCCATTTCACCAGACAATCTATGTCCTTTTAGAGTGTTTTATTTTCTCATTTCTTCATGGATTGAGGGTGTATTGACCATCCCAGCGGGCAAGTAAAAGTCAACCATATTTTTCTGAGTGTGGAATCACGTCTGGACCAGACCAGGTAATGCCAGACATTAGTGAAGAGGATTGCCATTAAAGTACTATCAGCCGTGGTAATGTGGTCAACAATAGACTAGCTGTTTATTTCAGATTTTTGATTGAATTCAAGGTTCACCATTTGCCATGGAACTCAAATGCAGATCCTCGAAACATTAGCCTGGTGTTCTGGTTTACGAATACGGTGACATTATCACTACATCACCAACTCCCTCGAGGACATCGAACATAGAATATTACAGAGCAGTACAGGCCCTTCGGCCCTCAATGTTGCGCTGACCTGTGGAACCAATCTGAGCCCATCTAACCTACACTATTCTATTCTCGTCCATATGCCTATCCAATGATCATTTAAAAGCCCTGAAAGTTGGCAGGTCTATTACTGTTGCAGGCAGTGCGTTCCATGCTCTTACGACTCTCTGACATCTGTCACCCCTCAATTTAAAGCTATGTCCCCTCATGCTAGCCATCACCATCAGACGAAAAAGGCTCTCACTGTCCAACCTATCTAACTCTCTGATTATCTTATATGTCTCCATTAAGTCACCTCTCAACCTTATCTCTAATGAAAATAGCCTCAGTCCCTCAGCCTTTCCTTGTAAGACCTTCCCTCCATACCAGGCAACTTCCCAGTAAATCTC
The DNA here is from genome assembly GCF_004010195.1 of Chiloscyllium plagiosum. Taxonomy (NCBI): domain Eukaryota; kingdom Metazoa; phylum Chordata; class Chondrichthyes; order Orectolobiformes; family Hemiscylliidae; genus Chiloscyllium; species Chiloscyllium plagiosum. The sequence continues at coordinate 7,831,746 of NC_057730.1, forward strand.
CTCCAAACCCTTTCCAAAGCTTCCACATCCTTCCGATAATGCAGTGACCAGAACTGTACGCAATACTCCAAACGTGGCTGAACCAGAGTTTTGTACAGCTGCAGCATGGTCTCATGGTTCTGAAACTCAATCCCTCTATCAATAAAAGCTAACACACCGTATGCCTTCTTAACAGCCCTATCAACCTGGGTGGCAACTTTCAGGGATCTATGTACCTGGACACTGAGATCTCTCTGCTCATCTACATTACCAAGAATCTTACCATCTGCATTCCTGTTACTTCCTCCAAAGTGAATCACCTCACACTCTTCCACATTAAATTCCATTTGCCACCTCTCAGCCCAGCTCTGTGTTTATCTATGTCTCTCTGTAACCTACAACATTCTTCATCACTATCCACAACTCTACCGACCTTAGTGTCATCTGCAAATTTACTAACCCATCCTTCTATGCCTTCAACCAGGTCATTTATAAAAATGACAAACAACAATGAAGCCAAAACAGATCCTTGCAGTTCCCCACCAGTAACTGAACTGCAGGATGAATATTTCCCATCAGCCACCACCCTGTGACTTCTTTCAGCTGGCCAATTTCTGATCCAAACCACTAAATCACCCTCAATCCCATGCCTCCATATTTTGTACAATAACCTACCGTGGGGAACCTTATCAAATGCCATACTGAAATCCATATACACCACATCAACTGCTTTACCCTCATCCACCTGTTTGGTCATCGTCTCAAAGAACTCAATAAGGTTTGTGAGGCACGACCTACCCTTCACGAAACCATGTTCACTATCCCTAATCAACTTATTCCTCTCCAGATGATTATAAATCCTAGCTCTTAAAATTCTTTCTAACACTTTACCCACAACCCCCGAAGTAAGGCTCCTAGGTCTATTAATTGTCTCTACTCCCATTCTTAAACAAGGGAACGACATTTACTATCCTCCAGTCTCTGGCACTATTCCTGTAGACAATGATGATATGAAGATCAAAGCCAAAGGCTCAGCAATCTTCTCCCTGGCTTCCCAGAGAATCCTAGGATAAGTTCCATCTGGCCCAGGGGGCTTATCTATTTTTACACTTTCTAGAATTGCTAACATGTCCTCCTTATGCACCTCAATTCCATCTAGTCTAGTAGCCTGCATCTCAGTATTCTCCTTGACCACATTGCCTTTTTCCAGTGTGACTATTGTCTGTTACTATTCTCCTTAAAGTGCATTATATACAACCAACTTTTGTAGCACCTCCACATTTTGAAATTATATCTGGGAACTGAAGCCTAAGTATGTATTAAGGAAGACAATATTCCGAGCACTGACCCTGGAGGCAACCATCCTCCAGTCTAGAAACTGCTCATTTTTTCCTGTTAGTCAACCAAAGTTGTACCAATGTGACCACCATCCCTCTCATTCATGGTCTTCAGCTTTGCTGACAAGGCTGTGATATTGAACTTTCTCAAGTACTTTTTGGAAGTTCAGATCCACCTCATCAATCTTCTTGGCAATGTCATTGTGAAAATTATTCCAGTCAGTTTAGCATGATTTATCTTTAATAAATCCATTTTTACTTTTCATAATGAATCTGTATCTGTTCAACCGTCTGGATTATCTTTTGAAGAGGTTTTTCCACCGTTGAAGTTAAACTGCAGTTGGAAGTAAGTAGCACAAAGTCTAGGTTTGCATCAATAGAGAACTTACTTAAATGGAGTTCTTTAATGAGTGAGTGATACTTTTATTTTACAGAACAAGGAGTGATGTGTGAGAGGAAGTGGGAGACAGGAGCGCCTCAGAGCTGAAATTCTGAGGCATTGCGAGATGAATGGGCTGATTTCGTTAGTTTAAAGATTTATTCTTCCCCTATATTTTAAGCTAGGACCAGGAAACTATAAGCGCCGCATTACATTTGTAACCAGTTAAATTATTTATGTACTGTAACTACAACAATAGTTGAATAAAGGTTTTAATTAAAGAAATAAACAAAGGCTACTCTAAAACATAGCAGAGCAGATTGTGTGCCTGGACTGCGGATTGAAGAGATTTGTGGGTGCCATACTGTTGCCATCTCAAATCTCTCTCATTCAGCGTCATTGAGCTGGACTGAGCTCCTACATGTTCGGGAAGAGGAGGAATTTCTAGACTGCTTTCTCCAGACTCATAATCATTCCTTAGAAGAAGACACAACCTCTCAAAAGGCTCACAAAAGGAAAGGAGTGACAGGGCAAGGGGTTTAGGAGAGGTTGTGACGGAAATCCCACATTCAATGGCCTTTAATTCCTTGAGGTTCTGTTTTGCTGATAAGTCTGTGTATGATACCTCAGTGAATGTCTTTTACAAACCCATTTAGAAAACATATGGCCAATTACTAACATCAAATCTTTCCCTTAGTCATTTAACTCAGTGAAATTAGTCACACATGACTACCCTTTCAAATATTCGTGCTGTCTGTCAATTATTGAGCCTGAAGGATTGTTTCCAAGTGGCCATTGATTGTGCCCCTCTAAATGCTTCCCCACCACCGGCATTAGGCTGACTGACCTATAGTTACTGGGGTTATCTCTATTCTCTGAAAGCTGGGGCTAATTTTATGATGCTCCATCCCTCTGACAGTGGTCCCATTTCCAAAAGCGACTGGAAGATCGTAACCAAAGTCTACAACAGGCTTGTCTTACAGACAGCAGTCAGGCCCTTATGTGGCCTAACAAGACGTCCAATTCACTTATCACCAGTGTTCCAAATACACAAAGTGGAAGCTTCTACAGGGTGATGCCTTTCCAATTAGAGGTCTTTGGTCTCTCAAATCTTGATCCCACAACAACTGGTCCCAATTGAAAAGCCAATCAAATGAGTATATTTGGGCAAAAGTGCATTGCTCACACACAGATGATGCCATTCTGTCTAGAATTTACGTTAACTGCTTATAATACACAATGAGTTTCGCTAATTTGATTTTAAAGTTACATATATTTTCATGCCGTTTCCTTGATTTAAAGCAGCACTTTTCCACATTTTTACCCAGAGTCCAGTAACATAAAAGTGCTCTTTACATGCCTCCACACTTAAGAGAGTGTTATTTCAAAACACATTTTGTCACAAGTTAGATGACACAGGGCAAAAAAACATAACATTTATATCCATTACACACATCCTGTGTAACCTTTTATCATCTTCCTCTTTAACTCTTAACGTATTGCATCAATTTTTGATTCCAGGGTAATGTGTCTGTTATATTTGCCAGCAACTTGAACAATCTTCGCATTGAGTAGTTGAATCAGTAAACTCCATCTGAAAAATGTTATGTTTCAGGTTTCAGATTCTTCAATAAAAAATGTTTCTCAAAAAACAGAAAATTCTATTTTCTATTCATTTTATGCCCAATTTCTTACTCTCAATAAAAATATCATTAATCCAGGAAAATAACGCTCAATTTATGCTCAGCAAAAATCAGCTTGCCAAAGTGAATCCCTCTGTGTTAGTGTCAAAAAATTATATTGAGTTAACTTGGCTCCAATGTTGATGCTGTTAGATTAGCATTATTGTATACTTCCTGAGATTCTAGCTTGGACAAATAGCATTTCAATCCAAGAAGTTATCCTCAAATCATGAACTAGAAACATTTTCCCTCACATTTACCTTCAGGTCCATTTCCCTACTTTTAGCTGCAGTTGCCCATGTAGTGATTGTAACAAAGTCAGCCAGGAGGACCTCATAGAATATGCGAAGAGAAATTAATATGTTTGACGGAGGGGTCACTCATTTTGAAACGTTAACTCTGATTAATCTCCACACAGACTGCCATACCTGCTGAGGTTTTCCAGCCATTTTTGCTTTTGTTGCCCATAGAATATGAGTCCCCTGATTGGGGCTATTAATCTGGTCCAATCAGGGAGCCCTGGCTGACAGATATAAACAGGAGATTCAGATGTCTTCTCAATTTAGGGGACTGACTCTGTGCTGGCTGGACCACAGTTAGTATGTTATTATTGATTTTTGCTCCTTCTTTTTTGGAGGTGGGGGGAACCTGATTCCTGAACTGGCTGAATTATTTAGCCAGTCTGTTAACTGGTATTCCTTTAGGGAGGACTGATTTCTAAACTCCTGATGCACACAATGTGTTTCAGGTGTAATTCAGTTCTCATGAGGGGAGTGTTGTTTCACTGGCTGGTTACAGCCTGTGTGTTACTCTTTTCCCTACTTTACTTTTGAGAAAAGCACAATGTTGATTTTGTGGTGTGGCTTAGCCCTTGGACTCTAGTTTTCTTTGTTTTTTTGTATGTCTTTTCACTGTTTTTTTGGTGTTTGGACTGAGCCCTTTGAAGAAGTACATCTTACCAGGTGAGCTGTTCCTGTGGGAAGCCTAGCCCTGGGACTAGCCCTGTGAAGATTGAACACTGTGTGCTGGGAGGCGAGTACTTGCTGTATCCTGGAGTTTGGGAGAAGACCTTTCCTTCAGGAGTGAACCAGACCCCTGTGAGTTAACTGCACCTTTACAATATACTGTGTTCCTGTGTGTGGGCCCGTTTCTCCAAGACTGGGCCAGGACTCCATGGAGATTGAACACCTGTGTGCTGTGGGGTGTGCATTTGCTGCCTTCGGAAGTAGACTCTGCCCTCGGTTGCGGACTCCGTTTTTAGCAACAGTCTCTGCAGTTTGGAGTGGACTCTATTGCTGACAATGCACTTTGTATACTGGAGTGGACTCTGTTCATGGGAATGGACTCTACATCTTGAAGAAAACTTTATGGAAATTTACTGTGTGCACCAGAAAGGACTCTGTTTGTTGATAATTAACTGTCATGTGGTTTATTGGGGTTATCACCTGCACTGTCTTGTGTGTCCCTGGTTCACCCCGCGAGCCCGGAGGGTGAGTAGGCCATCCTGTGAACCTGAAGGTTGGTAGGCTGTCCTGAAAGCCAGAGGGTGGGTAGGCCATCCTGATGCCAGTTGCCCCGAGAGCCAGATGGTGGGTAGGCCGTTCTGAGCACTGTAGTCCCGAGAAGGGGTGATCAGGACAGGTTGTCCTAGAGGTGGTCGGAAGGTGTGTCAGAGCAGCCGAGAGCCAGAAGGCGCGTAGGGGCGGGCTGAGATCCGGAAAGCTTGTGAGCTACCCTGCACGCTGTTGCCCCTGGGTAAGGGGACGGGCTGTCCTAGAGGTGGCCGGAAAGTGTCAGGGTAGCCCACTGGCCGGATGGCGCATCGGGGTGGGCGGGAGCCCAATGGTACGTCAGGGCAGACCGACAGCTGGAAGATGGGTAGGCCGTCCTCAGTGCTGTCACCCGAGGCGGGTACCGGGGCGGGCTGTCCTAGAGGTGGTTGAAAGGTGTGTCAGGGCGGACCGAGAACTGGAAGGGGTACGGGGTGGACCGAGAGCCAGAAGGTGCGTAGGGGCGGGCTGCCTTAGAGTGGCCGGAAGGTGGGACAGCCGGAGGCCTTGCTGGGTTTTCTGGGGTACTATACCGTATGCACTGTTTTTTATGTAATTGAACTGTCTTATATGTACAAACGTCTTTGTTACTGTTTTGTGGTGATTGAAACTGGGATTTGAGGTTTGCCCCCATTTACCTGAAAACTGGTTGAACGTTAGAGTTTGGGGCCTGGCTTTGCTGCTCCTCTCCCTTGAAAAATTGCTATTTCTCTGTAAACAGCTGTAGATTTTAATTGCTTTGTAAACTGTATTGTTCCATAAAATATATAAACAGGAGGGTCAGAAGTTCTGGTCAGTCTGAGAGCTGGCTCTGAGGGAGCTGGGTCAGTGTCAAGGACATTCCACATGTTAATGAAGGGTGACATGGTGACCAAATACTGGCCTCTGTGGAGTTATTTCAGTCCTATTTGTATCACAGGGAGGATGGATGAGATTCATTGGCATTATCAGAGTGTCAAATGAATGAGCATCACTCCACCTTTTGATGCTAGTACCCTAACCGAATCTGTCTCTCCAAGTACCTCAGACACATTTTATTGAATGCCAGTGAGTGAGTGACCTCCATTATTCCTGGGAGCCAAGCGAATGGAGCAAAGACTTGCATTCATATAGTGTCTATTCTGACCTCAGGTCATCACAAAGCATTTTGCAGTCATTTAAATTGCAGTGATTGTTTAATAATATGAAACATCATCACCAATTTGTGAACATTATGCTCCCACAGATAATGATGATAATATCAAGATCGGTTCTTTTTTTTTTAGCGATGTTGGTTGAAGCTGGAATTTTGTTCTTGGGAACAAGAGGGAAAAGTCTCCTACTCTGCTTTGATTGGTGTTGCGGGGAATCCTGCACCCTGTTTATAGTCTCTTAAAGAAAAAGAAAAATAAACAGTAGTGTCAGCGGTTCTGTTCGCGCTGAGAGCTCCCTCTGAGGGAGCTGGATCAGAGTCAAGGACTCTCCACGTGTGAATAAAGGGCAACTTGGTAACAAGATACCAGTCTCTGTGGAGATACTTCTGCTTGTCTTGTCACAGTTGCTTCACCAATGTCCACTTGCTCAGATTGGTAGAGAAATTTACTTGCTGGTCACTACTTGTGTTGAACAACTGCAATTCATTGGAGCATCTATTGCTTTGAACCATCACATCAGACTCAACAACTATTTTCTAAGGCCCACTTGCTAATGGCTATTCTGAACTATGTATGTTCAATGGCTCTGAAGTAACAGCATTTAAACTTTCTGACACTTTTATTTCATCTAAATCTATCAAATCATTTTGTTTATCGAACTGAATATCTGTTCAACACAATGGGTGTGAGGAATGTGAGTCTCAGTTGCTTCAGAGTTGAGTTCCATGTTTGATGATTCTGACTGAATGTCTATTTCCTGCATCTCAAGTTCAATACATATCCTTGGTCCTCTAACTGAATTCAGGCCCTACTCCTTTTCATCAGAGTCATTGGGGAATCTCTCCACTTCAAAGCCTACATCAAACACTCTGAGAAATATTGACTGTCTTTGATGATTAGTTTGACAGATTTACGTTGGAGTCCAAAGGAGAATTTGTAGGATGCTCAAAAAGCATTTGATATTCTTTTAATTGTATGAAGATAGTCTCCCTTTCACTAGGCAACGCTGCCATTCCCAAATCACAGTGTGAGTGGAGTGTGATCACAGATCATACTATGGAGACTATTGAAGGATGTCCTATGATATTATGTCACAGATATTGCCTGCATTTCCTTATTCTTCTGCACATTGAGCAAAATGTACTTCCAGAACATCACAATCAAGAATGAAATCTTCTGATATAAGAGTTTATTGAGCTTTCTCATGCTCTATTCAGCAACTCACCTCATTACGTATGGACCATGCCTCGATGACATCTACAGCGCCATTTTGAAAGCCCAGTCGTGTACCAGAACAAGCACTACCAGCCAGGAGTTGCCCTTTACCATGCCCACAGTTGGAGTTGAACAAAGCTCAAGCACCTCTGAGAGCATATTGTTGGCAGAACTATATGACACAGAGACAGAAAGCCTTCCGACCTCTGTATTTGCAAGTCAGTCCAATTAAACCATCAAAGGCCTCCAATGATTACTCCAATAATCCCTAACCAGACTTTTAAGTAACCAATCACAGACTTTGCGAATAATTAATTCCAGATTAATTATTCATTAAATACACAATACCATTAGCAGAGAAACTATCAAGCAACAAGGTAAGCTGGTTAATGTCTATTTGGTAAAGCCAAAACATTTGTTTTCAACCCTTATTCACTCATAAAATAGACAGACGTAAAAGTCAACACTTTTGAAAGAAAAATAAATAAATGCAAACAACAAAGCTGACCGGATTACTTAAATTGTTTCACAATACGTTTTAATCACAGGTGTGGATATGGACTCTTTGATTGCTTTTCTGGAACCGCCAATCAGGGTCACGTGTTCAGTTCACTCAGGTATACGTATTAATACTTCTAACTCATTTTTTCACTCTTTGGACTTCCAGAAACTGATATAGAAATTTAGGCAGAGAGCATTCAAATCTTCATGCTGTGTTGTCAGCAGACAAGATCATATCTCAGAAACACAGCTCAAAACAACTTTGGTTCTAGTTCTGCCCTGGTAGATTGATTGTCTCTTTCCAAGGCCTCAACTACCATTCAGCAACTACCATCTGCTTGAACACGTGGTCTCTTCCAGACTTGCTGGAACCAATTCCCAGATACTAACCTTGTTAATGGCAAACATCTATCTGTTGAGACACAATGCTCTTTCCAGTGTAATGTGTCTAATGGAACCCTTTTAAGTAAGACAGTCTGCAATTAGCCACCAGGCCTGGCCTCACAAACAAACAAACCTTGTTTCGTTGGTACTTTTCCTTTTGCCACAAGCTATCCAAAAGTCCACAAACATTCTCAGTCCAGAACTCCAAACCAAGATTGATAAAAGATTAAAATAAACAGAATGGAAATGAGTAAGAGCTCTAACACAGCTGACACTGTTGCAAATAGAGGGTGATATTTGTAAATGTATTGCTATTTATGAAACAAGTTACATTGGTTACTCATGCTTAGTGTTACTCATCCGAGCACGCTTGGTTAGGCCACTGTTGGAATATTGCGTGCAATTCTGGTCTCCTTCCTATTGGACAGATGTTGTGAAACTTGAAAGGGTTCAGAAAAGATTTACAAGGATGTTGCCAGGGTTGGAGGATTTGAGCCATAATGAGAGGCTGAATAGGCTGGGGCTGTTTTCCCTGGAGAATCAGAGGATGAGGGGTGACCTTATAGAGGTTTACAAAATTATGAGGGGCATGGATAGGGTAAATAGGCAAAGTCTTTTCCCTTGGGTTGGGGAGTCCAGAACTAGAGGGCATAGGTTTAGGGTGAAAGGGGAAAGCTATAAAAGAGACATAAGGGGTAACGTTTCCACTCAGAGGGTGATACGTGTATGGAATGAGCTGCCAGAGGAAGTGGTGGAGGCTGGTACAATTGCAACAAATAAGAGGCATTTGGTTGGGTATATGAATAGGAAGGGTTTGGAGGAATGTGCGCTGGGTACTGGCAAGTGGGAGTAGATTGGGTTGGGATATCTGGTCAGCATGGATGGGTTGGACCGAAGGGTCTGTTTCCATGCTGTACATCTCTATGACTCTATGACTCTATGAGTGCTGCTCTATCCCTAGTTCCCAATATAGCTCAACATCTGGGTGAAGGAACTGAGGACATTGTTGCTAACTTTGCAGATGACATGAATTGAGGGATATAGATTGAGGGATCGGTAGCCTTGCAGAAGCAGGGAGACTTCAGAATGACGTGGACAGATGAGGAGAGTGGACAAAGAAATGGCAGATGAAATACAATGCAGGAACGTGTGAGACTATGCATTCTGGTAGGCAGAATAGAGGTGTAGACTATTTTCTACGTGGGGAAAGGCTTTGGTAATCCAAAGCACAAAAGAACATAGAAGTCCAAGTTAAGGATTCTCTTACGGTCAACATGCAGGTTCAGTCTGCAGTTAGGAAGACAAATACAACGTTCGCATTCATTTCAAGGTGCCTGAATACAACAGCAGAGATTTGCTGCTGAGGTTGTATAAGGGTCTGGGCAGACGGCATTCAGAGCTGAAAATGTGTTGGTGGAAAAGCGCAGCAGGTCAGGCAGCATCCAAGGAGCAGGAGAATCGACGTTTTGGGCATGAGCCCTTCTTCAGGAATGAGGAAAGTGTGCCAAGTAGGCTAAGATAAAAGGTAGGGAGGAGGGACTTGGGGGAGGGGCGTTGGAAATGCGATAGGCAGAAGGAGGTCAAGGTGAGGATGATAAGGTGAGGGTGATGGGCCGGAGTGGGGGTGGAGGCGGAGAGGTCAGGAAGAAGATTGCAGGTTAGGAAGGCGGTGCTGAGTTCGAGGGATTTGACTGAGACAAGGTGGGGGGAGGGAAAATGAGGAAACTTGAGAAATCTGAGTTCATCCCTTGTGGTTGGAGGGTTCCCAGGCAGAAGATGAGGCGCTCTTTATCCCTTGTGGTTGGAGGGTTCCTAGGCAGAAGATGAGGCGTTCTTCCTCAAGCCGTCATGTTGCTATGGTCTGGCGATGGAGGAGTCTCTAGCATCTGCAGTCTTCACTTTCTCCTAGACCGCATTCAGAATACTATCTGCAGTTTTGGGCCCATATCTAAGTAAGGATGTGCTGGCATTGATTTGAATGATTTGATTTGAATTGAATGATTTTATTTTATTGTCACGTGTATTTTACAGCAAATATATAACAAAATACAGTGAAAAGCACTCAGTTGTTGCCACGATATAGTGCTATTTTGAATAGTTTAAGAATACGAGAAAATAGAAAGATACAAATTGAAAAGAGTCCATCAGTCCTGAGCCAGCTCACCATCAAAGACCGCTGCACTGCCATCTTTTCTCCACTGCTTTGCCACTGTCCACAGCGGACCAAACCAATTTCGAAGCTACCAATTCTCGGGCACGATCTTTTGCTGTTGGGCCTATACTCCTCCGCCACCATCTGCGTAAGACCAACCAATGACAAAACTGCTACTCCTCAGGCGCCATCTTTCATTGATGGGTGTATCTTGCCAATGTCACCTCTGCCGATGTAACAGTTGCCGATCCCAATGCCACGTCCTGTATTAACCCGGAAAGGTAAGTAAGATTCACTCTCCTCCACTTCGCTCTCATCCACACTGGGCCCACTCTCCTCCGCACTGGGCCCACTCTCCTCCGCACTGGGCCCACTCTCCTCCACACTGGGCCCACTCTCCTCCGCACTGGGCCCACTCTCCTCCGCACTGGGCCTGCTCCCCTCCTCACTAGGCTCACTCTTTCTCCACACTAGGCCCACTCTCCTCCGCACTGGGCCCACTCTCCTCTGCACTGGGCCCAGTCTCTTCCGCACTGGCCCACTCTCTTCTGCACTGGGCCCACTCTCTTCCACACTGGCCCCACTCTCTTCTGCACTGGGCCCACTCTCTTCCACACTGGGCCCACTCTCTTCCACACTGGGCCCACACTCCTCCGCACTGGGCCCACTCTCCTCTGCACTGGGCCCACTCTCTTGATCGAGTGAATGTGGAGAAGATGTTTCCTCATGCAGGAGAGACCATGACCTGAGGGCACAGCCACAGAGTGAAGGGACAACCCTTTAGAACTGAAATAAGGAAGACTTACTTTAGCCAGAGGGTGGTGAATCTATAGAACTCATTGCCACAGAGGGCTGCAGAGGCCAAGTCATTGAGTGTATTGGTTCTTGATTAGTAAGGGTAACTGGGAACGGCAGGAGAATGGGATTGAGAAATATGTCAGCCATAATTGAATGGCAGAGCAGGCTCAGTGGGCCAAATGACCTAACTCTGCTCCTATATCTTAACAGTGCCATGGGTCAGTATCTTCAATGTTGGACCATCACATACTGGAATGCCTTCAACTGATGGAAAGCATTCACTGTAACACCATTCAGAACAAAACAGCCCACTCAATTCATTCCCCCCACTAGCACCACAGTGTGGACCATCTACAAGATGCACCACAGCAATGCAATGAAGATGCTCTACTAGCCCCTACACCACCCACAGTCTCTATCATCGCAAAGGAAAAGAGTAGCAGATACATCCTGGCTTGGCCATTTGCCGTTTGTCCTTCAAAGCCACGCACACCCTGGCTTGGAAATACATTGTTCTCCCTTCACCCAACCTGGATAAACATTGTGAGCCTCTCTCCCTAATGGCATTGTGGGGTCATTTGCACCCCATGGAAAGAAATAGTTAAATAAGGCTGCTCAAGGGCAATTAGAGATGGAAAATAAATGCTACACTAGCCAGACCACACACAATATTTGTAAAAGCATCTGACGTTAAACCAGCTCCTAACTCCCCTGTTAGGGAGAGAGATTTTGCTTGTGAACTTGAATAACCATCAAAAATTAGTGTGTTATTCTTGATGTCGATCTTCATGAGGCGTGTTTATTTGAAAGATTTCAGTATGGAGCTCTGCCGCTGAGTAAGTGCGTACCAGAGGGAAAAATCAGAGCGGACAATGTTGGAAATTCCCAGCTGATGCAGTACACATGTAGACCGAGGAAGAGAGTTCCTGTTTCAGATCAATGGCCACATGTGGGCTTCCTCCCACAGTCTGAAGATGTGCAGGTTAGGTAGTTTGGCCATGGGAAGTTGTCCAGGGATGTGAAGGCTAGATGGGTTAGCCATGGGAAATACAGGGCAAGGGTTGGGTCTGTGTGAGATGCTCTTCAGAGCATTGGTCTGGACTGAATGAGCCAAACGGCCTGCTATTTAACCATGACAGCTTCATCATTCATACACGTTCATCAGGCACATGTCCCTGTTGGAGCCAGCAGGGAAAGGCACATTTGAATGCCCTCACACTCAAGAGGGAAATGGTGCTGATTGTCATTGAAGTGACCGTTATTAAAGTAAGGGGAAGAACAATAACCTTTGAATGACACTCTGAATGACACTCTGGAGTTGGTGGAGAGATGTGTCCCTCGCTTACCCACTCCCCATCTACATTTATTCTTTCAGACGTCAAAGCAAGAGTGTTGGCAAGAGGAGTTGGCAAGAGTGGGAGGTCAGTGCCAATTGCTTAAAGGACCTGGGAAGTGGACAGTGTCTTGTCACCTTATATCCTGAAGCAAATCCTGTGTTTATTTTTTTTGAGACAACCTCTGATGTCTAGAGATGCTTGAAACTAAACAGCACAGGCAGCCAGCTGTGAAAGTTTACTGCTTGGTCAGTCAGCTGTGCAGGCTCACTGCTTGGTCAGTCAGCTGTGCAGGCTCACTGCTTGGTCAATTAGCTGTGCAGGCTCACTGCTCCTTTCTTTCCCCTACCACACTCTCCCATTTGTTTTAAAGACCAATATTTTGAACTTGGTTTTCCAAAGTTCCAAAACAATGCAACAGCTAATAAAACAGTAATTATTGCACCGAGAAATCAGGGAAAAAAATTCCTACACTGAAAAGTAACCTCAAAAAAAGGGGTAACTCTTCCAGCCACAATTTTCTCCCATCCTCCATCTTGGATTACCCAGCATTCCTGTTTTATTCACACTAAGGAAAGCTCTCGAGAACCATTTCTTCTGAAGGTGAAGCAAGACGGCACGGTGGCACAGTGGTTAGCACTGCTGCCTCACAGCGCCAGAGACCTGGGTTCAATTCCCGCCTCAAGCGACTGACTGTGTGGAGTTTGCACATTCTCCCCGTGTCTGCGTGGGTTTCCTCCGGGTGCTCCGGTTTCCTCCCACAGTCCAAAGATGTGCAGGTCAGGTGAATTGGCCACGCTAAATTGCCCGTAGTGTTAGGTAAGGGGTAAATGTAGGGGTACGGGTGGGTTGCGCTTCGGCGGGGCAGTGTGGACTTGTTGGGCTGAAGGGCCTGTTTCCACACTGTAAGTAATCTAATCTAAAAAGACGTCGAGTCAATGTTACAACAAAGTGTTTTCTCACCTGTAACAAAATCTACAAGTTGATGTTCAGCTACGGTTCCTGTACCAAAACAAATGAATCACCAAGAGCTGGGTTTTTCCCGTGTCAGCAGAGAGTCCATTTTGTTGAGGGTAACCATCAGCACCTCCTAAAACACTCTGCCCGTAATATGATCTCATTCGCCACAGGCAGGAGGATTGGCTACTGCCAGTACCTCCCAGGATTCCTAGCATCAGTACCACCTTTAAATCCTCATTGTACACCCAGTGAAGCACTAGTAGCCCACAACTGCCTTGTACAGTTTGTATGCATTGCCCTGACATGCCAAACTGAGGAAAACTGCCATGCTGTTTTGGTAACAGGGAGCTGGAGGTCCTGGGGATGAAGGGGGTGGTGTGCGCAGTTACTACCCATGCAGTTTGTCTTGAAATGTTGATGACTGGTGTCCAAACGGGAGGATTGGACGAGTAAGAAGCAAACTGGATCATCAAGTACCCACTCTGATTTTCATGTCAGAATTTATCACAGAATCATAGAATCCCTCCAGTGTTGAAACAGGTAATTTGGCCCAACAAGTCCACATTGACCCTCCAAATAATATCCCATCCAGATCCATTCCCCTACCAAATTATTATTTGATATTTAACCCGGACTAATGCCCCTAACCTACACATCCCTGGACACGACAGACAATTTAGCATGGCCAGTTCACCTAACTTGCACATGTTTGGATAGTGGGAGGACACTGGAGGAAACCCACGCAGACACAGGGAAAATGTGCAAACTCCACATAGACAGTCACCCGAGGCTGGAATTGAACCCAGGTCTCTGGCACTATGAGGCAGCAGTGCTAACCACTGAGCCACGGTGCCACCCTAATTTGTCGTCACCTAATTTCTATCCAGTAGGTGGGAGAATTGGAAACTGCACATCAATGAGGCAGAATCATGCAGCAATGAGGATGACAATGCACACAACTAGGCATCTCCCCGCTCAGTAACAAGAATGTCATCTCTCTATTCAATACCTGATTGAAAAATGGGACTCACTTCTAAGCTCACACAGTTCTACCAATTCTCTTACCAATGCCCATGTCGCTCAATGGCTGGGAAGATTCAACCTGAAGAAACTGTCTAGATTTGACACCATTGAATAAGGCTTTTTGAAAGGGAAGTATATGGAAGGCATGAGAGTTTGGGAAAGCTAGGGAAGAGTTCAATATTTGCTAAGCTAGATATGAAGCTAGAAAGGCAATTACCTTTAGATGTGGAATCCAAATTACTTACAACCATTTTTACAACTTTTGGTAGAAATTGTTTTCATTGGCATCAGACATCAGCGATTTTCCTGTAAACAAGTATCTTGGAAGGATTGGATGGAGCAGTTAGTTACATGATGCCCTGATTTATGGATTCACCACAATAGGTATGATGGCAGAGTGAGAACTGTACCACAGCATCAAGAAAGCACAGGGCACATCCTCAACAACAAATGTGAGTGCTCGCAACCAACGATCAAGTTTGTAGGTCACATTGTACATGGTTCAGGGCTCAGAGAATGTAGTGACTGGCATGAGGGCTAGGTGAATCGCATTGAGAATGAGACCCTTGATTGGGGTTGTTAACTCAGGCCAATCAGGAAGCCCTGGCTGACAGATATAAACAGGCACTCTGGGGACTGGCTCTGGGCTGGCTGGTCAGACTCCATTTACAGTGCATGTGTAAATAAAGGGTGACTTGGTAACGGTATGCCAGCCTGTTTGGAGTTATTTCAGAGAAGATCCTCAGAAAGCCAGAGCAATTTACAAATTTCGACCTCCTTGAAATCTCACAGAACTTCAGCAATTTATGGGACATGCTGCAGAAGTGGAGAAGTCCATACACAATTTAGTGTTAGGAATGCAAATTTTTGTGCACTATGAGGAATCTGACATTGAGGATTCATGAACTTATCTTAAAAGCTTTGTTTTAATCAACTTTAACAGACCTTTTATCACATGAGCTAAGATCAAATCAATTCATTTGGGGAATCTCTGGAAGCCAACAACAGAAAATTTATATCTTTGTCCCAGTCCAGAGGACTTCCACGATAAAAAGTTTTCATCGTTGTTTTGAGAGCTTGATTTATCTTTCTAAAAGTCCCTGTATTTATGTATGATATAATGTAAATGTTAACTGTTTTATACTCAATTTCTCATTATATCTTGAAAAATCTTAGATATAAAATTAGAACCTTAGTCCACCTGTATTTCTATTGGTGGCCGATCGGAGTAATACATTGAATTAATTTTCCCACCCCTGCTTTAACAATGATTCTACTGAAAAGATTAGCATCTGGAAATCAAATTGTCAAAATCCATAGTTGTGTCAGGACATACAGGAATCCCCCTTTCAGTTTTTGTAATGTCCGTATCCAGTCAACCAACACTCAACTGAATGGCTCTGAATGGGTATTAAAGGTCAAAGTTTTATTATTTGTTGATGTCTTTCCACTATCCGACATGCTAGTATGCTTAACAGGCCTACACTGCTTCCTTTCGAAGACTTGGTCAACCATAATACCTGTTTATTGATAATTGGGTTCCTTATCTTCCTAATATCCGATTATAGGAATTTCATGGTCCCCACCACCACCCCCTCCCCAATCCACACCACAATATCTCCTTACAATATCTGGCACCACTATGTGATGAAAATGTGTTGCTGGAAAAGCGCAGCAGGTCAGGCAGCATCCAAGGAGCAGGAGAATCGACGTTTCGGGCATGAGCCCTTCTTTAGCCCTTCTTCAGTAGGTGCAATATCAAGGCCGAAGGGCCTGTACTGCACTGTAATGTTCTATGTGCTATGTTCCATGTTAAGTTATGCCTCTGAAGTAGTTATTGCATTGTTGAAAGATGTTTTTAGTACACGTGGGATTCTGGACCTCATCACTTGGACAATGGCCCAAAATTTGGTACAATTACAACATATAAAAGGCATCTGGATGGGTATATGAATAGGACGGGTTGAGAGGGAAATGGGCCAAGTGCTGGGAAATGGGACTTGATTAGGTTAGGATATCTGGTCAGCATGGACAAGTTGGATCGAAGATCTGTTTCTGTGCTGGACATATCGATGACTCGATGACTCTAAGTACTTGAACAAATTCTCTAAATCTGACAGGTTTGTTCATATAACAAACTCAATGAGTAACCCACAAGCTAATGATGAGACCAAAGGAGGTGTGCAGACTGTACAAAAGATCATTGACATTAGCCCAGCAATGCTCAGTAACTATTGTACCTCGTCTCCAGACTAGTCTGATTCTGTGAAAGCTGCTGTTAGGATGAAAGCTGTGGATGCAACCGCTTGTTGTTTTGTATACCTTATTATCACCTTGTAAAAAGCAGCTAAAAATGGATAATGAGTGCTGACCAAGACAGCGATATCCAGATGCCATAAGTGAATGAATTGAACCAGGGTCCCGGGTTCAATTTCAGCCTCAGGCAACTGTCTGTGTGGAGTTTGCACATTCTCCCCGTGTCTGCGTGGGTTTCCTCCGGGTGCTCCAGTTTCTTCCCACAGTCACAAAGATGTGCAGGTCAAGTGAATTGGCCATGCTAAATTGCCAATAAGTGTTAGGTGCGTTAGTTAGGGGTAAATATAGGGTAGGGGAATGGGTCTGGGTATGTTACTCTTCAGAGGGTCAGTGTGAACTTGTTGGGCTGAAAGGCCTGTTCACATTCTGTAGGTAATCTAATCTAATGTGGCTAGCCCAAAGTCCCTCTCCTATGCTTTGGATGCTGCCTGACCTGCTGTGCTTTTCCAGCACCACACTTTTCAACTATTTAACAGTAAGATGTGATATAATGGATAGGCTCAGAGACTTGGGGAGAGATATAATGTAAAGGATTAATGTGAACATGTAAATGAGATAGTTTATATCGTCATTAGGTTAGATGAATACCAGTGCTATTCTATCCTGCTCCTTGGATGCTGCTGACCTGCTGCGCTTTTCCAGAACACATTTTCACCAGTGCTATTCTGTCTATCAGCCTATGACAGAACAAAAGTCTTGACATGTCTCATAATTACACCTCCCGTGTTTAGTAACCAAGTGAGGTTTGACCCCACATCAAAAGGTATCTGCAATATTAACCCATTTCTCTCCCAAATCCAGCCACAGTATTGCTTGTACTACAATTTCCATTACAGTCAGTTCTTCTATAACGTGATGGTTATGTTCTTGTGCAATCCTGCATTATAGAAAAATCAGTCTTTAGAAACAGTGCTTAAAGTGTTGACAATGAAATTGCGTTATAGCCAACACACATTTTAAAAGTTGGCACTTTGGAAACAGTGTCCCCAGTTCGTCAATTGTGTTATAGCAAATTTGCATTGATGAAATGAGCATTATAGCAGAACGACCTGTATTGTCACGATATCATGATCCCATGTGACAGTCACAGCAGTAGAACAATTATACATTGCTAATCTTGAAAGAGAAGCCAAGTAGAAGTCAGATACTTTGCCCTAATCACCAGTTCCAATCTCCAGCCTACGCTGAGTTTCAATGGCAGCATCACATTTGCTTGTGAGAATTAGCTGCCAGTCTCTAATTGGACAAGATGTAGAACATAGAAAATAGATGCCATGACCATGGCTCATCATCCAACTCTGTCCCCTGTTCTTGCTTTCTTTTCTTTAGTTCTTTAGCCCTATATCGACCTCTGTTCATTATGTTTGTGTTAAATCATATAAAGCTGTTCTAATTTAGCATTTTCCACATAGAAGTACCATTTTTTAACTTACATTTGATTGTGGTATACTTTATGTAATTATATTTTGCCAAGTTCTTTTGTTAAAGGCCAAAGTTTAGGATTAACTGATTATTATATCTCCAATATGTGTACCAAAATGTTACAAAGTGTGTCTTTGCTACTCTAAAGGTCAGGATTGACATGATTGATGTATAATATTATGTGCAGCACTGTGCAGTTTTTTTTGTTTTAGTTTAAGGATACAAATGCTAGCTGGAACTGAAGCTGATAGTTATGATTGATTTTTAGATTAGCTACCCAGGACTGTGCAATTAATTACAATCTATTAAAATCTCTTCAGTACTCTACCGTGATTACCATCTGTTACAATCTCTCTGGTGCACTAAATCTACCAGTTAGTCACTCTACAGTTATTCTACAGCTAGTCACAAACGATTGCAATTTACCTGGAATTCTACAAATACAATATACCACAACCTACAATTATTAATAATATAGAGTCATAGAGTTGTAGAGCATGGAAACTGACCCTTCGGTCCAACTCATCCATGCTGACCAGATATCCCAACCCAATCTACTCCCACCTGCCAGCACCCGGCCCATATCCCTCCAAACCCTTCTTATTCATATACCCATCCAAATGTCTTTTAAATGTTGCAATTGTATCAGCCTCCAACACTTCCTTCGGCAGCTCATTCCATACACGTACCACCCTCTGCGTGAAAAGTTGCCCCTTAGGTCACTTTTATATCTTTCCCCTCTCACCTTAAACCTATGCCCTCTAGTTCTGGACTCCCCGACCCCAGG
>NC_057730.1:7851047-7866305 GCF_004010195.1 Chiloscyllium plagiosum
TCAAGGAGCTATGAACATGCACTCCAAGGTCTCTTTGTTCAGCAACACTCTCAGGACCTTACCATTAAATGTATAAGTCCTGCTAAGATTTGCTTTCCCAAAATGCAGCACCTCACGTTTATCTAAATTAAACTCCATCTGCCAGTTCTCGGCCCATTGGCACATCTGGTCAAGATCCTGTTGTATTCTGAGGTAACCCTCTTCGCTGTCCACTACACCTCTAATTTTGGTGTCATCTGCAAACTTACTAACTGTACCTCTTATGCTCGCATCCAAATCATTTGTGTAAAAGACAAAAAGTAAAGGACCCAGCACTGATCCTTGTGGCACTCCACTGGTCACAGGCCTCCAGTCTGAAAAACAACCTTCCACTACCACCCTCTGTCTTCCACCTTTGAGCCAGTTCTGTATACAAATAGCAAGTTCTCCCTGTATTCCATGAGATCTAACCTTGCTAATCAGTCTCCCATGGGGAACCATGTCCAACGCCTTACTGAAATCCATATAGATCACATCGACCGCTCTGCCCTCATCAATCCTCTTTGTTACTTCTTCAAAAAACTCAATCAAGTTTGTGAGACATGATTTCCCATTCACAAAGCCATGTTGACTATCCCTAAGCAGTCCTTGCCTTTCCAAATGCATGTATATCCTGTCCCTCAGGATTCCCTCGAACAACTTGCCCACCACCGACGTCAGGCTCACTGGTCTATAGTTCCCTGGCTTGTCCTTACTACCCTTCTTTAAGAGTGGCACCACGTTAGCCAACCTCCAGTCTTCTGGCACCTCACCTGTGACTGTCGATTATATAAATATCTCAGCAAGAGGCCCAGCAATCACTTGCCTAGCTTCCTACAGAGTACTAGGGTACACCTGATCAGGTCCGAGGGATTTATTCACCTTTATGCGTTTCAAGACATCCAGCACTTCCTCCTCTGTAATATGGACATTTTGCAAGATGTCACCATCTATTTCCCTACAGTCTATACCTTCCATATCCTTTTCCACAGTAAATACTGATGCAAAATACTCATTCAGTATCTCCTGCATTTTCTGTGGCTCCACACAAAGGCCACCTTGCTGATTTTGAGGGGCCCTATTTTTTCCCTAGTTATCCTTTTGTCCTTAATGTATTTGTAAAAACCCTTAACTCTCCTTAACTCTATTTGCCAAAGCTATCTCATGTCTCCTTTTTGCCCTCCTGATTTCCCTCTTAAGTATACTCCTACTGCCTTTATATTCTAAGGTTTCACTCGATCTACCCTGTCTATACCTCACATATGCTTCCTTCTTTTTCTTAACCAAACCCTCAATATCTTTAGTCATCCAGCATTCCCTATACCTATCAGCCTTTCCTTTCACCTTAACAGGAATACACTTTCTCTGGAATAAGCTGCAGTCTACCCAGCATTTTATATTAATTACAATGAGGTACAAGTTATTTGGTACTCTACAGCTAGTTATGATCTGTTGCAATCTGCAACACACACCACATTTAATTACGATATATTATTAAAAAAAATACTCTACAGTTACTTATAATTAATGGTAATCTACCTGGTACTTTACAGTCAGTTATAATACACAGTAACCTACCTGGTGCTGTACAGTTACAGTCAGTTATAATACACAGTAATCTACCTGCTAATCTCCAGTTACAGTCGTTATAATACATTGCAATCTACCTGGTACTCTACAGTTAATTATAATTTATTGCAAACTACCTTGTACTCTACATTTAATCATACTCTATTATAAAAACTAACTAAGTACTCAATAATTAATTACAATATGTTCCAATCTACCCATGACTCTACAGTTAATTACAGTTTATTACAACCTGCCCAATACTTACAATTAATTACAATATACTAAAACCCACCCAGTACACTACAATTATTACATTACAATGCATTACAGTCTACTCAATACACTGCAGATAATTACAGTGCATTACAATTTAACCGGTACTCCACAATTAATTTTGACATATTTCAGTCTACTCGGCATTCTGTAATCAATTACAATCTATTTTCGGTATAGCGATAACAGGGAAGCAACACAGTTTAACACATAAAAACTTCGAAAATCGTCACACAATAACAGTAACATGGGTAAATTTAGACCATGGAACCAAATAAAAACTGCATTATAGAGAAATAATGCTAACAAAAGCAACAACACTTGTAATTCCTGGCGTCTCATGAAGTTATGTCAAAGATAAAGGTAAGAATGACCTTCAATTTGATGGGCAAATAGGAAAAGAGAGCCACTTGACAGGCAGCAGAGCAATGTCGGACAGCAGGAGGCTGATAGACACCAAGGAAATGGTGCTTGGAGCATTAACCATTGACACAGAATAAGAGGAGAAAAGCTGTAAATACTCAGCAGGGGTGCAGACAGAGGTTATTGTTTTTAGCGACAGTTTTAATGTAGCTGAGTGGCTCAGCCATGTAAAGGTGCAAATAAGGATGAAAGACATAGCTGTGGTTCTGGACAAAAAGAGCTTTCAGGATGTCACAGCAATTTCACTGTCCTTGTGGAATCCAGTGGATTCTTGAGGATCTGTCTCCGGGCAATGATAGTAGTTTCATGTACCATGAACACAGATTGTCTTCTCTCAGACTGACAGCGTTTGCCCTCCTAGCCATACCCCACCAAAATCCCCTAGTTTCTGACAGTCAGCCAGCTAAGCCAGGCTGCCTTCACCATGTTGTGATGTTACAGTCCAAAAGCCAAGTCCTCTCAAAGACCAGGACTGCTCCAAGACCATGCGCAGTGTCCCCCAGTGAAAATCAGAGGGTAACAGGAAGGCAAATTGACCCAGCAAAGAGGGAGCTGACAAAGACTGTGTTCTTTTTTTTAATGAACAGAAATTGCTGGCAAAACTCAACAGGTCTAGCAGCATCTGGAGAGAGAACAAGTTTTGAGTCATAATTGTATTCAGCACTGAAAATGTGTTGCTGGAACAGTGCATCAGGTCAGGCAGCATCCAGGGAACAAGAGAATCGATGTTTCAGGCATAAGCCCTTCTTCAGGAATGTATTCCTGAATTGTATTCAAGCTGGTGTGTGAGAAACACAAGAGGAATGTTTTTAAAAATCCCAATAGTGAAGCTTTCTAAAATCTTGCTATAATTCAGTTTCCTCAGATTCTGAGTTCTGATTTTTCTTTCCACGTTCCTTTCTCACAGAATCACTTTTCCTTTACCCAACGGAAGTTTGCAGTAATTTGCTTTTTCAAATTAGAAAGCTGATTTAAGAATTGTTCGTGAGACTGAACATGCATTCGCCAGAAATTTACTCAAAAGACAGGCAAGGTTTTTATCAGGGAGGAGAAAGTGAGAACTGCAAATGCTGGAGATCAGAGCTGAAAATGTGTTGCTGGAAAAGCGCAGCAGGTCAGGCAGCATCCAAGAAATAGGAGAATCGATGTTTCGGGCATAAGCCCTTCTTCAGATTTTTATCAGGTTTTTATCAGATCAAAACCCAAGCAACACCAGGTTTTGGTCTTACAGGCTTAGTTGAAATTGCAAACTTTTGGAGCTCACCTCCATCATCAGGTGAGGTATGATAGAGAGGTTTAAGATTCAGTATTTATAAGCAAGAAGTTAATGACTTTAAAACTAGCTGCCCCTGTTTAATCCTTTAATCAGTTAAGGTTTTACTGAGTGATGGAATGACAATATATTCACAAAGTACAGATTACACAGCTTTCTTCATGGGAGAGATGATAATGACTGTCTGATCAACCGGCATATTGTGTCACACCCCTGGATCAAGGTAAAAGTTGTCCCAATCCTGAAGGTGCATGGGGCTGCTCTCTCATCAGAGAGAGAGACAACTGGTGGTGGTCTAACCCAAGGGTCACCACTGCTCAGGTTGAGGTGCAAGGTTGAGAAAGTGGTGACCTCAGCAGGACGTGAGATTTGAGCTTCTGTTGGTATCACTGTACATTGCAAGCCAGTCATCCAGCCAACTGAGCCATCACTGTAAAGTGATGGAAGGTATCATCAACAGTGCTATCAAACAGCACTGCTTCAGCAATAACCAGCTCACTGATGCTCAGTTTGGATTCCACCGGGGCCACTCAGCTCCTGATATCATTACAGCCTTGGTCCAAACATGGACAAAAGAGCTGAATTCCTGAGGTGAGTTGAGAATGACAGCCCTTCATATCAAGGCTTCAATTGGGTGTGGCATCCAAGAGCCCTTGCATAACTGGGATCAATGAGTCAGGGGACAAACTCTCCAGTGATTAGAGTCATACCTGGCACAGAGGAAGATGGTTGTGGTTGTTGGGGGGTCAGTCATCTCAGCTCCAGGACTTCTCTGCAGGAGTTCCAAAGGGTAGTCTCCTAGGCCCAGCCATCATCAGCTGCTCCATCAATGACCTTCCTTCCATCATAAGGTCAGAAGTGGGAATGTTCACCGATGATTGCAGAATGTTCCGCACCATTCACAACTCCTCAGATACTGAAGCAGTCCATGTTCAATTGCAACAACATCTGGTCAATAATCAGGCTTGGGCATAAAATTGGCAAGTAACATTCGTTCTACACAAATGCCAGGCAATGACCATCACCAATAAGAGTCAGTCATATTGCGACTGAGACGGTAAGGTGACAGTTGTTGACAAGTGTGGGAATGTTGGGGAATGGAATTAGCGGGTCAATTAAGTCAAGTTAAATCAGAAGAGGGCTGTTGGAGATTGCACTGTCCTTTCACCCTCCCATTCCCTGTATTACTGCCCTTGGGCTCTTGCTTTCCGATGGTGAAATTGTGCAGACCTTGAGATTGTTTTCTCCAGCAATGCTCCAGGGGTCCAGGCAGCAGGAGTATTGTTTAAGGACCCCAAGTATTCAATGGGACAGCAGGTTGTTGTATGGAGGTTCACATGTGAGTAACTGTCAGCGGTCAACCCTGCGCATGTATGGGTGTTACAGTGGACTGCATGGAATGAAAGCTTTGTAAGTTTTCTTTTCATTCATTCATAGGACATGGGCATCAATAACTGGACCAGCAGTCATTGCCATTTCCTAAATGTGCTTGTGAACTGCAGCTCGGATGTTAAGTGTTGCTGCATGATGTCCTGGGCATGCTCACACATTGCATGTTGAGAGAGAGAGAGATTTCTGAAGTTATATATGGTGCCCAGAACATGAACTGCACTCAATGCTACCTTTCACCATTAACCCATTGAAGGTGCAAGCTCATTGTCTCGGCTTCTCTCTGGAAGGACGGAATGAAAAATAATCAGTCTTCAGAGTCCAGTGACTCCTTTATCGAACAGCACATGGTGAACAGCATGGGTGTCGGAAATATTGCTTGTTTGTCTTATAAACTTGACACATGCCGGTGAGGATCAGCATGCCCAAGGAACCCGCCTGCTTTTACAGTTCTGCTCCACACAACACACAGCTCTGGTATTGTGTGAACTGACCGTGGTTTAATTAAATAATGTGGCCTCAAACTGCTCCTCCTGTCCACTTCTCTCAGTCGGATTTCAAACCTATAGATATCCTCTTAGTTTACTGGCACCAGGAAAATTCACCTGTATGGGTTGCCACTCAGAGCTAGAGGTTGGGAGTAGAGAAGCAGGTCCAGTTGTTGAGCTAGACAATGCTATTATCCAGTCCACTGCTGAGACTATAAGGTTTCTGCTGATTCTTTCTGCATTTGCACTCTTGACATTTTCACAGTTTTAACTACCTCTTTCACTACATCTTGGTCTTTTCCTAATGTGGCATTTTTGAAAACCAAAGCACGTTTGTTGATCATTGGAATGATTGGGATGAAGGCCAGATGGATCTCATTCGATCCTTGATTAGTGTTAGCCTGGGCCAATCAGGGAGCCTTGGCTGACAGAGATAAACAGGAGATTGTGCTCACTTTGACAGTACATATACTAAAATTGGAACGATACAGAGAAGATTAGTATGGCCCCTGCACAAGGATGACACGCAAATTTGTGAAGCGTTCCATATTTTTTCACACCTGCACACACACATGGGTGCTGGGGAAGAAATAAGCACTACCGCAGTTAGGCGGTAGTGTGGGGGTTAAAAAAGGAAAAAAAAACATTAAAAAAATAAATAGGAGTGTCAGAGGTGCTGTTCACTCTGAGAGCTGGCTTTAGAAAAAAGAAAAATAAATAACAGGAGCGTCAGACATCCTGTTCACTCTGAGAGCTGGCTCTGAGGGAGCTGGATCAGTGTAAAAAAAACAGGAGATTGTGCTCACTTTGACAGTACATATACTAAAATTGGAACAATACAGAGAAGGTTAGCATGGCCCCTGCACAAGGATGACACGCAAATTCGGGAAGCGTTCCATATTTTTTCAAACCTGCACACACACAACATGGGTGCTGGGGAAAAAAATAAGCACTACCGCAGTTAGGCGGTAGTGTGGGGGTTAAATAAAAAAAAGAAAAAAGAGAAAAAAAATGAACAGGAGATTCAGAGTCTCCTCAGTTTAAGGGACTGACTCTGTGTTGGCTGGCCTACAGTCAGTATGTTACTGTTAGTTTCTGCTTCCCCTCTTTTTTGGAGGGGGAAAACCTGATTCCTGAACTGGCTGAATTATTTAGCCAGTTTGTTAACTGGCATTCCTTTTAGTGAGGACTGATTGTTAAACTCCTGATGCACACAATGTGTTTCATGTGTAACTCAGTTCTCATTAGGGGTGTGTTGTTTCACTGGCTGGTTACAGCCTGTGTGTTACTCTTTTCTCTTTTTTGAGAAAAGGATAATGTTAATTTTGTGGTAGGGCTTAGCCCTTGGACTCTAGTTTTCTTTGTTTTTTTTGTGTAAGTGTCTTCACTGTTTTTGGTGTTTGGACTGAGCCCTTGTGGAAGACACATATTTCAACAAAGAAGCTTGTCCTGTGGGGACGCCAGGCCCTGGGACTGGGCTTCTGAAGATTGAACACCTGTACGTGTGTGTGTGCGCTCGGAGGTGAGCACTTGCTGTAATACTGGAGTTTAGGTGAAGACCTTTCCTTTGGGAGTGGACCAAACCCCCTGTGAGTTAACTGCATCTGTACAATGTACTGTTCCTGTGAGTGGGCCTGGTTTTCCAAGACTGGACCAGGACTCTATGGAAACTGAACACCTGTGTGCTGTGCCTTTGCTGCCTTCAGGAGTGGACTCTGCCCTTGGTTGCGGACTCTGTTTTTAGCAACGGACTCTGCAGTTTGGAGTGGACTCTATTTCTGACATTGCACATTATATACTGGAGTGGACTCTTCCTGGAAATGAATTCTATATCTTGAAGACTGTATAGGTTTGGACTGTGTACCAGAAAGGACTGTTTCTTTTTTTGGTAATTAACTGTATTGTGGTGTTTCCTGGGTCTATCACCTGCACTGTGTTGCGTGTCCCTGGGTCTGGCAGGCCTTACTGTGAGCGGGGAGGCTCATGGGTCGTCCTGAAAGCTGTCACCCCAAGAGCCGGAGGGTGGGTAGGCCGTTCTGTGAACCTGAAGGTTGGTAGGCTGTCCCGAAAGCCAGATGGTGGGTAGGCCACCCTGATGCTTGTCGCCTTGAGAGACAGATGGTGGGTAGGCCGTTCTGAGCATTGTGGTCCCGAGAAGGGGTAATCGGGGCAGGCTGCCCTGGAGGTGGTCAAAAGGTGTGTCAGAGCAGCCGAGAGCCAGAAGGCGCGTTGGGGTGGGCTGAGATCCGGAAAGCTTGTGGGCTACCCTGCACGCAGTCGTCCCAGGGAAGGGGACAGGCTGTCCTAGAGGTGGCCGGAAAGTATGCCAGGATAGCCCACTGGCCGGATGGTGCATCGGGGTGGGTGAGAGCCCAATAGTACGTAGGGGAAGACCAAAAGCCGGTAGGTGGGTAGGCTGTCCTGACCGCTGTCACCCCGGGCGGGTACCAGGGCGGGCTGCCCCAGAGGTGGTCGAAAGGTGTGTCAGGGCAGACCGAGAACTGGAGGGGGCATGGGGTGGACCGACAGCTGGAAGGTGGGTAGGGGCGGGCTGCCTTAGAGTGGTTGAAAGGTGGGAGGGACGGGGGCTTACTGGGTCTGTATTGTCTGCACTTTTTACGTAACAGGATTGTCTTATGTATAAATGTCATTGTTGCTGCCTTGTCCTATGTGGAACTGGGATTTGAGGTTTGTCCTCATCTCTCTGTAAACTGGTTGGACGGTAGTGTTTGGGGCCTAGCTTTGCTGCTCCTCTCCCTTGTAAAATTGCTTTCTCATATGTACAGCTGTAAATGTTAACTGTTTTTTGTAAACTGTTTTGTAATTTGTTTAATAAAATAAAAAAAAGGAAAAATTAAATAAACAGGAGATTGTGCTCGCTTCGGCAGTACATATACTAAAATTGGAACTATACAGAGAAGATTAGCATAGCCCCTGAGCAAGGATGACACGCAAATTCGTGAAGCGTTCCATATTTTTTCACACGTGCGCACACACACACCATGGGTGCTGTGGAAAAAATAAGCACAACTGCAGTTAGGCGGTAGTGTGGGGGTTAAATAAAAAAAAAACTAACAAAATTTTTAAAAAAGAGGAAAAAAAAGAAAAAAATAAACAGGAGATTCAGAGTCTCCTCAGTTTAGGGGAGGTGGTGGCTGGTGTTACAGTCAGTATGTTACTGTTAGGTGCTGCTTCTCTTTTTTGGAGGGGGAAAACCTGATTTCTGAACTGGCTGAATTATTTAGCCAGTTTGTTAACTGGCATTCCTGTTAGTGAGGACTGATTGTTAAACTCCTGATGCACACAATGTGTTTCAGGTGTAACTCAGTTCTCATTAGGGGAGTGTTGTTTCACTGGCTGGTTACAGCCTGTGTGTTACTCTTTTCTCCGTTTTATTTTTTTTGAAAAAAGGATAATGTTAATTTTGTGGTAGGGCTTAGCCCTTGGACTCTAGTTTTCTTTTCTTTGTATGTGTCTTCACTTTTTATTGGTGTTTGGACTGAGCCCTTGTGGAAGACTTACATTTTACCAGAGGAGCTGTTCCTGTGGGGCGACCTAGCCCTGGGACTGGGCCTCTGAAGATTGAACACCTCCGTGTGCTGTGGGGTGTGTGTGCTGCCTTCGGGAGTGGACTTTGCCCTTGGTTGCGGACTCTTTTTAGCAATGGACTCTGCAGTTTGGAGTGGACTCTATTTCTGACATTGCACATTGTATACTGGAGTGGATTCTGTATTTTGAAGACTGTATAGATTTGGACTGTGTACCAGAAAGGACTCTGTTTTTTGGTAATTAACTGTATTGCGGTGTTTCCTGGGTCTATCACCTGCACTGTCTTGTGTGTCCCTGGGTCTGGCAGGCCTTACTGTGAGCTGGGAGGCCATGGGTCATCCTGAAAGCTGTCACCCTGAGAGCCGGAGGGTGGGTAGGCAAACCTGTGAGCCAGAAGGTTTGTAGGCTGTCCTGAAAGCCGGAGGGTGGGTAAGCCACCCTGATGCCAGTTGCCCTGAGAGCCAGATAGTGGGTAGGCCATTCTGAGTGCTGTCGTCCTGAGATGAGGTGATCGGGATAGGCTATCCTCGAGGTGGTCGGAAGGTGTGTCAGAGCAGCCAAGAGCCAGAAGGCATGTAGGGGCAGGCTGAGATCCAGAAGGCTTGTGGGCTACCCTGCATGCTGTCGTCCCAGAGAAGGGGTCGGGCTGTCCTCGGTGGCCAGAAGTTCTGCCAGGATAGGCCACTGGCTGGACGGTGCATCAGGGTGGGTGAGAGCCCAATGGTATATAGGGGTGGACCGAGAGCCAGAAGGCGGGTAGCTGTCCTCGGCGCTGTCACCCTGGGCAAGTACTGGGGTGGGCTGTCCCAGAGGTGGTCGAAAGGTGTCAGGGTGGACCGAGAACTGGAAGGGGCATGTGGTGGACAGAGAGCCAGAAGGTGTGTAGGGGCGGGCGACCTTAGAGTGGTCGGAAGGTGGGAGGGACAGGGGCATGCTGGGTCTGTATTGTCTGCACTTTTGTATGTAACAGTATTGTCTCATGTATAATGTCATTGTTGCTGTCTTTTTATGTCAAACTGGGATTTGAGGTTTGTCCTCATCTCACTGTAAACTGGTTGAAAGGTAGGGTTTGGGGCCTAGCTTTGCTGCTCCTCTCCCTTGTAAAATTGTGATTGTATACAGCTGTAAATGTTAACTTTTTTTTGTAAAATGTGTTTTGTAATTTGTTTAAAATATTATAACCAGGAGATCCAGAGTCTCCTCAGTTTAGGGGACTGACTCTGTGTTGGCTGGTATTACAGTCCGTATGTTACTGTTAGTTTCTGCTTTTTTTTTGGAGGGGGAAACCTGATTTCTGAACTGACTGAATTATTTAGCCAGTTTGTTAACTGGTGTTCCTTTTAGTGAGGACTGATTGTTAAACTCCTGATGCACACAATGTGTTTCAGGTGTAACTCCAGTTTGCATTAGGGGATTGTTGTTTCACTGGCTGGTTACAGCCTGTGTGTTACTCTTTTCTCTTTTTACTCTTTTTTTTGAGAAAAGGATAATGTTAATTTTGTGGTAGGGCTTAGCCCTTGGATTTTCTAGTTTTCTTTGTTTTTTGTACGTGTCTTCACTTTTTATTGGTGTCTGGACTGAGCACTTGTGGAAGACTTACATTTTACCAGAGGAGCTATTCCTGTGGGGAGGCCTAGCCCTGGGACTGGGCCTCTGATGATTGAACATCTGTGTGTGTGCTGGGAGGTGAGCACTTGCTGTATCCTGGAGTCTAGGACAAGGCCTTGCCTTCAGGAGTGGACCAAACCCCTGTGAGTTAACTGCACCTGTACAATGTACTGTTCCTGTGAGTGGGCCTAGTTTTCCAAGGCTGGGCCAGGACTCCATGGAGACTGAACACCTGTGGGGTGTGCATTTGCTGCCTTCAGGACTGGACTCCGCAGTTTGGAATGAACTCCATGTTGGACAATGCACCTTAAAAACTAGAGTGGACTCCATTCCTGGGATTGGACTCTAAATTTTTGAAGACTCTATATTTGGCATGTGTACCAGAAAGGACTTTTTTTGTTTTTTGGTAATTAACTGTATTGTACTGTTTGTTGGGTCTATCACCTGCACTATCTTGTGTCCCTGGGTCTAGCAGGCCTTGCTGTGAGCTGGGAGGCTCATGGGTCATCCTGAAAGCTGTCACCCTGAGAGCCGGAGGGTGAGTAGGCCTCCCTGATGCCAGTCACCATGAGAGCCAGGTGGTAGGTAGGCCATTCTGAGCACTGTCCTGAGAAGGGGTGATTGGGAAGGCCTGTCCTAGAGGTGGTCGGAAGGTGTCAGAGCAGCTGAGAGCCGGAAGGCTTGTGGGCTATCCTGCACGCTGTCCTCCTAGGGAAGGGGACGGGTTGTCCTAGAGGTGGGTGAGAGCCCAATGGTATGTAGGACCAGACAGAGCCAGAAGGCAGGTAGCCCCTCAGTGCTGTCACCCCAGGCAGGTACTTGGGCGGGCTGTCCTAGAGGTGGTCGAAAGGTGTCAGGGTGGACAGAGAACTGGAAGGGGCATGGGGTGGATCGAGAGTCGGAAGGTGTGTAGGGGCGGACTGCTTTGAGTGGTTGGAAGGCAGGAGGGACGGGGGCTTGCTGTGTCTGTATTGTCTGTACTTTCCTATGTAACAGGGTTGTCTTATGTACAAATGTCATTGTCGCTATCTTTTCATATGTGGAACTGGGATTTGAGGTTTGTCCTCCTCTCCCTGTAAAGTGGCTGAACAGTAGGGTTTGGGGCCTAGCTTTGCTGCTCCTCTCCCTTGTAAAATTGCCGTTTGTATACAGCTGTAAATGTTAACTGTTTTTCTGTAAACACATTTGTAACTGTTTAATAAAATTTTTAAAAAAATATACAGGGTATTTTGACGTGAAGGGCCCTGCTTGTCACAGGCCACTCAGGTGTTTTTTTTTCTCCCTGCTAATGGAAATGGAATAAAGATTTGTACACCTGTCTTTCACTGTCTCACACCTCTCCACACACAACATAGTTGCTGGGGAAAAATAAGCATTTTAAAAAAAAAACAAAGAGGAAAAAAAATTCCCCTCTCCAACTCTATTTTGATTTAATCCCTGCCCTCCTCTTCCCTGTTCGATCACACCGAATTGCCCTTTGAGAAGGGCACTGCATGTCCCTGGCCACTTGGGTGTTTCCTTTCTTCCTGGTGGTGGAATATAAATAAAGATTTAAACACTTGTTGTTTTTCACTGTCTGACATCTGCACACACATGACATAGGTGCTGGCAAAAAATAAGCTCTACACCTGTCAGGTGCTACTATGGGGGAAAAAGAAGAGATTTAAAAAACACAGTAGTGTCAAAGGTTTTGTTCATGCTGGGAGCTGGATCAGTGTCAAGGGCACCCCATGTGTAAATAAAGGGTAACTTGCTGAGGAGTTATTTCAAGAGCCTTCCTCCAATAGCTCATCCAACCGTTTTACAGCAAATATTTACCCAAATAACTATCATCATTCAGTTCAATGATGTTTTAAAAAAAAAATAGGAGTATCAGAGAGTCCCCTCAGTCTCTTGGGACTGGCTCTGAGCTGGCTGGTCATGGATATAATACTTTGCACATGTAAATAAAGGGTGACTGGTTACTAACCTCTGTGTAGTTTCTTCAGCAATCATATTCTTAAGTAGCTCTTTCTTCTGGTGTAGTTTCCTAATTTTCCTTTCCTATCCACCACTTTAGATTCATTTCCTCCTGAGATGATCCTGCTGGGGATATTTAACAACCAAACAGCAGTTAGTGTCTGGCAAGGTCCTGTTTGTATAATTCAAAAGGTTCAACACAGACAAATCTATATGCTACCCATTGACATTTTAATTACTTATTTGTTCTGTTGTCTCTTCACCATTTTGTTTATCGTTTTCCCTCCTCTCGATCCTTTTATTCCCTCGCTGTCGTTACTTGTAGCTTCCTTTGCCTGAGGATCGGCTGTCGGAATAGGTCAGGTCCATCTGCCCTATACCATCCTAAACTGTTGTGTGCCATCTTCATCCAGCCACACCTATTCTGCTTTTCATTCTGTTCCCCTCCACCTGGTCCTCCAGCAGAGCTCTCTGTAGCTTTTTGATCCACTTTGCTGAAATACTGACTTTTTCCTTCTCTGGATGTCATGTTTAGAGTTTTGTTAAAATACTTCAATTTTTATTTTACATTGAAGGATAAGAAAAGAGCAACATTTTCAAACTTAATTTTTAAAAATATTTTCTTTTAGCTTTATCACTTCATCCCCCTCCTCAGCCACACAATTCTTGTCTCGTAATTTTAACCTTCAATGGTTCACTTTTTTTCATTCTGCTGGTCTGTTTTGACTTTACGTACTCTGAAGCATTTCCTTATTCAAAGTTCCGTTCACATTTATTGTCAGATAAGATACAAACTTCCAAGGTCAAAGGTTTAGTTTCTCTCCCCGACAATCGAATCCCCAATCCTCTTGCACTCTTTACGCAGAGAAGCAAAACCATGTTTATGAATTGATGTTTTTATTTTGACTTGAAACGTTAGCTTGCTCTCTCTCCATGGATGCTGCCTGACCTGCTGAGCTCTCCAGCATTTGTTGTTTTCAGTACAGATTCCAGCATCGGCAGTAATTTGCTCCTGCGTCGACAATATTGGTTGTTTTAAGAAATTATTTTATAACTCCTTTCAGATTAAGCTCTTTTCCAACCCGTCTGATGTATTTGTAAACAGGAAGCCTTCAGCATTTTAGAATTACAGGTATCAGTTGAAAATCTATCTCACCTGTCGTTAACACCATTGGAAGCATAATCAGAACAAGGACCTCGAAGGTAGGAAATCAAATGTTGTGAGTGATGTGCCTCATGGCTTTTGAAGATTGAGAAAATGTGACAGCTTAAACTGCAAAATATGTGTTGAAACAAACCATTTTGCACCTGAGAAATGTAGCATTTTTACTTTAATATGGAGACACCTCAGCTGGTTGCATATTTAATTAGTTTTATAAAGCACATTAATCCCCTCCATCATAAAGTTAGAGTTAGTTTGACAATATTCAGCATTATTCTGAACTTTTCAGACAATCTGCATTCATGTCTAAATGCAGCAAAACCTAAATAATATCCAGGCTTGGGTAATGGTAAATGGCAAGAAACATTCACACCACACAAGAGCCAGGCAATGACCAGCTCCAACAAGGGAAAATCTAAGCATCACTCACTAATATTCAATAACATCGTCATTACTGAATATGTCCCGAATGATAATCTGTATATTGTTGAAGAACCGCAAATAAAGAGAAATGTCCTATAATCTATTACAATGCAAATAACAAACAAAACTCACCAGACAAAGGGTGAAATTGAAATCTGAGTATTTGGGATGGGGTGAAGCAGAAATGGAGGGGTGAGCTTCTGTTGCTATCCTGTCTTCCCCTTAATTAATTTGGAGGGGTATTCAAGGTGAGAGTGCCTGCCCATAGCCAATATCTTAAATGACCAATTTTGAGCCTCATTTCACCCAAAAGGACATTATGCCATGGGGGAGCCAATCAAGTAATGGTGGATGGTCTCCTTTGGGTGCTCAGGATGTGGCAATGGTCGTCCCTTCCCTCACTAACAACATCTGGCCCCACTGTACTTGAGAGACCAATACCACTTACGTTAGCTCTGAGACTGATGCTGGCTGAGCTGCAGTTCTGTTAGTTGCCACTGCTCTCCCTAGCAGTGTTGGGATTGAAGGCTGACTGGTTGTTGGGTTGGCTGTAAGCTCTTGGAGGAGCATCCTTCCCTTTTAATGGTATGGAAGTCCCACAGTGGCAAGCTGTGTATGTAGTGTATGTACTGCCTGATTGACACACAATCCTGCTAAATCTCCCAGAAACAGCAGCACTGGCTTTGTCTTTGGCTTTCTGGCCAATTGGCAGAGTCTTTGCTGCAGCTGTAAACTGCAGTGGAAATTGCTTTTGATCTTCCCGCTCCTCCACCTCCCCCCACCCCCCAACCACCACATTCACCGAGCTCTGAACTTGCATCATTCTCTAAGTTCTTTCCGACCTTCCTTGCGTTCTCCCCAACGCCATCTTGTCCATTTCTACCCCTTCAAGTTCTCTTCTTATGTTAGCTGATATTATTGACTCTCTCTCTCTCCTCAATTTTTATCCTTCTCTTCCTTCACATATGATGTTGCATCCCTCTCCATGAAAAGAATCTCTCAGAACATAGACCAGCACAGCAACAGGCCATTTGGCCCACCCTGTCTGTGCCTACCATGGTGCCATTCTAAAGTAGGAGAAAGTGAGGTCTGCAGATGCTGGAGATCAGAGCTGAAAATGT
>NC_057730.1:7866311-7901159 GCF_004010195.1 Chiloscyllium plagiosum
TTATTTCCTGAAGAAGGGCTTATGCCCGAAACGTCGATTCTCCTGTTCCCTGGATGCTGCCTGACCTGCTGCGCTTTTCCAGCAACACTTTCAGTCATTCTAAAGTAATCTAACCTGACTGCACACGGTCTGTATCTCTCTATTTCCTGCCTGTTAGGGGTCAACAGCACGAAAACAGGCCTTTGCCCATGTCGCCCAGTTTAAACTAGTCCCATTTGCTTGCATTTGGCCCATATCTCTCTATGCCTATCCATCAATGTATCTGTCTAAGTGTTTCTTAAATGATATTTTACTCACTTCCACCACGACTCTGGCAGCCCATTCCAGACACCCACCATCCTCTGTGTTAAAAATTACCCGTCAGGACCTTTATGTCTCTCTCTCCTCTCACCTTAAATCTCTGCCCTCTAGTTGTCAACTCCCCGACCCTGGAGAAACGTTGTCAACTTTATCTATGTCCCTCATGATTTCATACACCTCTATAAGATCATCCCTCCATCTCCTACACTCTCCTACCCTATTCAACCTCTCCTTCTAACACAAACATTCCTGTCCAGGTAACATCCTAGTAAATTTTTTTCTGTGCTCTTTTTGGTTAATTATATCCTTTAAAAGGCAGGGCAACCAGAACTGCACACAGGTCTCTAAGTATGGCCTTACCAAGATCTTGCACAGCTTCAATAAGGTGTCCCATCTCCAATACTCAATGTTCTGACCAATTCATGTGGCTGTGCATGTGTTTGTCTGAACGCCTCTTAAACTTTGCTCATGTATCTGCTTCTAACAGCTTCCCCTAGCGGAGAATTCCAGGCGCCTATTACAATCTGTGCGAAAGACTTTCCTCGCACATCTCCCTTGAACGCTCCCCCTCTCACCTTAAACCTATTCCCCTGGTATTTGACATCTCCATACTGGGAAAAGGACCCTACCTATCCACCCTATCAATGCCTCTCATAATTTTATATATTTCTGTCAGGTCAGCCCTTAGCCTCTGAAGCTCCACCAAAACAATCCAAATTTGTCCAACCTCTCCTTATAGCTAATATGCTCCAATCCAGGCAACACCCTGGTAAACATCTTTTGCACCCTCTCCATACCCTCCATACCTTCCTGCAGTGTGGCGACCAGAATTGCATACAATGCTCCAAATGTGGCTTCACTGAAGGCTGATACAGCTGCAACATGACTTGCCCATTTTTATAGGACATCCCCGACGTGGTCGACGATGCCCTCCACCGCATCTCTTCCACTTCCCGCTCCTCTGCCCTTGAGCCCCGCCCCTCCAACTGCCATCAGGACAGAACCCCACTGGTCCTCACCTACCACCCCACCAATCTCCATGTACAGCACATCATCCGCCGTCATTTCCGCCACCTCCAAACGGACCCCACCACCAAGGATATATTTCCCTCCCCTCCCCATCACCATTCCCGTAAAGACCACTCCCACCGTGACTCCCTCGACAGATCCACACCCCCCACCAACCCAACCTCCACTCCCGGCACCTTCCCCTGCAACCGCAGGAGGTGCAAGACTTGCGCCACCTTCCCCTGCAACCGCAGGAGGTGCAAGACTTGCGCCACCTTCCCCTGCAACCGCAGGAGGTGCAAGACTTGCGCCACCTTCCCCTGCAACCGCAGGAGGTGCAAGACTTGCGCCACCTTCCCCTGCAACCGCAGGAGGTGCAAGACTTGCGCCACCTTCCCCTGCAACCGCAGGAGGTGCAAGACTTGCGCCACCTTCCCCTGCAACCGCAGGAGGTGCAAGACTTGCGCCACCTTCCCCTGCAACCGCAGGAGGTGCAAGACTTGCGCCACCTTCCCCTGCAACCGCAGGAGGTGCAAGACTTGCGCCACCTTCCCCTGCAACCGCAGGAGGTGTTCCTGAAGAAGGGCTTATGCCCGAAACGTCGATTCTCCTGTTCCCTGGATGCTGCCTGACCTGCTGCGCTTTTCCAGCAACACATTTTCTTGCCCATTTTTATACTCAATGCACTGACTGAAGAAGGCAAGCATGCAAGTACACCTTCTTTACCACTTTATCCACTTGTGTTGCCATTTTCAGGGAGCTATGGACTTCAGCCCCAAGATCCCTCTGTATATCAATGTTCCAAATTTTAGAAGGGGCTGCAGGTTTCGATTCATTATTATGTAAATCCCAGAACTTTTTTCAAGTCACATTCCTGAGATAACTTGTGGATTTTTTAAAAAAAGGTGACATTTCATCCCAGACAATGCATTAAAGATGTGAGGTTAGAGTCTGTCTGTATTCCAATCTTGAGTCAGACTGGTTCTATTTCCAAAGTAGGAATTTATTAAATGTCATATGAACTGACTGCCTACAGAGCATATGTTTTTTGAACAAAATAGAAAGTATCTGCAAATACAATTCTGCAAATGCAAATTCATCCCATAGGTGTGTGTGTGTGTGTGAGTGTGTGTGTGTGTGTGGGAGAGGGGAACACTCTCTCCCACCCTCCGACACATCCACACACACACACACACTTTCCCTCTCTCCCTCACATGCACAACAAAAAGCAATCAAACACTCTTATCCTCTACCTTGTGGACAGCTTTTGTGAAGTCAGGAGGTGACTTACTCACTACAGAACTCCAATTCACTTCAAAGATTTGTCTGATTCAATTTCTGGTGGTTGGTAACAGGATGTTGATAGCTGGGCGTTCAGTGAAGCTAATGCCATTGAACGTGAAAGGGAGATGGTTCGATTCTCTCTTGCTGGAGATGGTCATTATGTGGCACTTGTATGCTGTTAATATTACAGGCATAGATGGAAGTATCACATGAAAAGGCCATTCACATCCATGTTGACCAAAACTTACCACTTGTCAGCCCAAGTGTGGATCAAGTCTGTTCAAGTCCAGCTGCACAGAGACATGGGATGATTCAGTATCTGAGGAATCCTGAACAGTGCTGAACATTGTACAGTCATCAAAAAACACAACTACTTCTACTCCTATGATGGAGAGAAGGTCATCGATGAAGCAGTTGAAGGTGTTTGGGCCTAGGACACTGCCCTGAGGAGTTCCTGGAGAGATAGAAGGAAAATGACAGCGAAATCCAGTAAAATGTGGAAATGATGGGGTGTTGATTTAACGAGAGCTCATCTACAAGATGAGTTCTCTTCAGTGCCATCATTTCCTGGTATTTCTGGCTAGCAAAAGATGTGTAAATTTTGTGATTGTCACATTGGATATTTGTTGACCTGTAACCCGATGTTTCGGCCTTGATTTCTATAAGTTTAGAAGCATTGCTTGAGATATTGAACACTTCAATTATAAAAAAATGTATTTTTTACAGAAGCTAAGTACATTCATATGCAAATATTATTGTCAAATAGTAGAAAGTATTGTTTAATATTAAATAAGAATTTGGATAGATATTAGACAGGGTGAAACTAAAATGTAGAAGGAAGGAAATTATTTTCAAAAGCTTTTGACTTTAAAAGCTATATTTACTTCACTCTGAGGCAGTGCCCTGGGTTCCTAGTCTCTCCTACAAGTGGAAATTTCATCTCAATGTCCTATCTAGGCCTCTCAGTATACTGTAAATTTCACTCCGATCCCCCTCATCTTTCTAAACTCTATCTTGAGTACAGACCCAGATTCCTCTACTCGTTGTCCCATGAGAAGCCCTTCATCCCCGGGATCAGTCTTGGAAACATAGTCTGGATCCTCTCCAATGTCAACCCATCCTTCCTTAGTTATGGGCCTAAAATTGCTCACAATAGGGGATTCAAGATGGCAGTGACCCAGTAGGTCAATCCTGCTGAGCTCTGCACCAGAACCCAGACAAAGTGGTGCACTCACCCTCCCTTTATTACCCATTGTGTTATAAATAGTTGTTTTTTGACCCCCAGAATCGTTAGTTAGTGTTAGTTTATAATAGTTAGGAAAATGACCAAGGGAAAAGAACAGCGAGGATTGCAGCAAGCAGACACTCCCCTGCAATAACAGACACGCCCACGGCTGCGCGTCAGCCCCGCGATTACCCCAGGAGACTTGCCTGTGGAGCAGAGTCTGGTCTCGGAGTTTGTGAAACTCCAAGAGAAGATCGACTCAGCAATGGAGGAGACCCAGGCCAGGTTTGAACCGACCTCAGGCATGACCAGGAGATCCAGCATCTCGGGCAGCGTGTCAAGGCAGCAGATCACCGCCTCTGAAAACTGGCATACCTGGCCAGAAAGAAGAATGCCCCCGATTCTATCGCATCCATTAGAGAGAGTGCTGTTGCTCTCACATGTAATGCCAAAAAGATTAACGCAGTATTTAGAAAGTTCTACTCTGAGCTGTACTGGTCGAAGGGTTGTGAGGACAGATTAGTGAAGATGGAGCCCTCATTTAAGACCCTGGACCTTTCAGGTGTAGGCAGCTCCAGAGTGATAAAGCTCCCAGCCCAGACGGATATAAGAAGTTTATAGACATACTGGCCGGGCCACTGTTGGATATGTACAAATACTTGTACTGTCAGGACTGCCTCCCATCATCTTTGAGAGAAGTAAATATTTCCCTTATTCTCAAGAAAGGGAAAGCCCCAGAGGATTGCACTTTATACAGGCCCATATTGTTATTGAATGTGGATTTTAAAGTTCTGTTGAAAATGCTGGCGTTGTGATTGGAGAGGGTTTTGTCTTTCATTGTAAAGGTGAACCAGACAGGTTTTATTAAGGATCGTAATTCTAGTAATAATATTAGAAGAGTATTAAACATGGTTCAGGTATGCAAGGTTTGATTCTGGAATTGATAGTCTCCCTGGATGCAGAGAAAATGTTTCACCGGGCAAAGTGGCCATAAGTCTTTTATATACTGGAGTGGTTTGGTCTTGCAGGGGTTTTTGCCAGGCGGGTGGCAGTGTTATAGTGACCCGAAAGCAGCGGTTCTCACTAACGGTATAAGATTAGATTAGATTCCCTACAGTATGGAAACAGGCCCTTTAGCCCAACAAGTCCACACCGACCCTCCGAAGAGTAACCCACCCAGACCCATTGCGCTACCCTACACCCCTGACTAAAGCACTGAGCACGATGGACAAATTAGCATGGCCAATTCACCTGACCTGCACATCTTTAGACTGTGAGACGAAACCGGAGCACCGAGAGGAAGCCCACGCAGAGACAGGGAGAATGTGCAAACTCCACACAGTCGTCCAAGGCTGGAATTGAGCCTGAGTCCCTGGTGCCATGAGGCAGCAGTGCTAACCACTAAGCCATCGTGCCGCGCATAAGATTTGACCATTTTAGTATCGGTAGAGGCAGCCACCAAGCGTGCCCTCTCTCGCTGCTACTATTTCCATTGGTGATTGAGCTCAGGCAGAGGCCAGCCGGAGGGACCCGAATATAATTTCCCCGGAGGTAGGGTCAGGCAGGCATAAGACTATCCTAATGAAGATGACGTTCTTCTCTTTTTAACTGATCCGATGATATCGGTGCCCAGTTTAATACAAATGATTAATCTATTTGGTACATTTTGAGGGTATAAAATCATTTTCATGAAGTCAGAGGCCATGTCTGTGGGGGACCTTATTAGAATACCCGATCTTGGGGATGGAACCTGTTTCCCTTTCAGGTGGTCACAGGGAGGTTTCTTGTATTTAGACATTTTTATCACCTCAGCCTTTGTACAATTATATAAAGCTAACTTTGTCCAGTTGCTAGAGAAGATAAGGCAGGACCTTCGGCGCTGGGAGGATCTTCCAATATCCTGGTTGGGTAGAATAGCTCTGGTCAAAATGAATGTTCTTCCTCATTTATTATATCTCATGTGAATGCTCCCTTTGATGCTGTCTAGGCAAGCACTCCAGAGGCTTTACAGTTGGCTCAGATCTTCCATCTGGCATCATAGGTGGCCTCTTATTAAGCTTGCCAAATTGCAGCTTCCGCAGGGGATGGGAGGTGTGAATTTCCCGGATTGTAAGAAATATCAATTGAGTTCCCTACGATCCTATGTGGCTGACTGGGCTTGCCAGGACTCACGGTCAATCTGGTTGGACATCGAGGCCTCCCAGGCAAAATGCCCCCTTGTCAATTTGTTGTTTATGAACAAGATGAGGACTGTTATGGAAGAACATCCTAATGAGCTGGGTGTCAGAGAATCCCCCAGGACTCGGGGCGGTGTAGATTAGTTTATGGAGCACATCCCACCTGGACTTCCTTAGGAGTATGGTGCATCAGAAAACAGAACTGTTTTATAGAAAGTGGCGGCCCTTGCTGAATTATATAGACGCAGACTTGTCGGCTGTATTGGTCAGAGCCTTGTGTAGTCATGAGGGCTTTGTCTGGTGGGCTGTAGGTCCCCTGGGAGGAAGAATTCTGAACAAATACGGGTTTGCCAACTGAAGTTCCCGGTGGTGGGGAGCTCTGGTGGGATTGCGCTGAGTGTAGTAATTTAACTGAACATAACTTAATTTACCTTGGTTTAACTTGGTTTAGTTTGATTTTTTTCTTAGTTATTTATTGAATTGTAGTTTTTGTAGATTTTTTTCTCTCTCTCTCCTCAGTGGTTCGTGGAGTACAGTAGTAGTTTGTTTTCTGTTATTGTTATTATAATATAAGAAATATTCTAAATGTGGTTTGACTAGAGCCTTATACAGCCCTCAACAGTACATCAGTACATGGGTCTAGATTAGAGTGGTGCTGGAAAAGCACAGCAGGTCAGGCAGCAACCGAGGAGCAGGAAAATTGACATTTTGGGCAAAAGCCCTTCATCAGGATGTACATCAGTACATCCCTGCTGTACAATTCTAGCCCTCTTAAAATGAATGCTAACATTACATTTACCTTCCTAACTGCCAGCTGAACCTTCATATTAACCTTAAGAGAGTGCTGAACTAAATCTCCCAAGTCCCTATGTGCTTCAGAGTTCTGAAGCCTTACACCTCTATTTTTCCTACCAAAGTGCATAACTTCACACTTTCTATCTGCCACTTCTTTGCCCATTCTCTTACCTGTCCAAGTCCTTCTGCAGCCTCCCCACTTCCTCAACACTATTTGTCCCTCCACCCATCTTTGCGTCATCTGCAAACTTGGCAAAAAATGTCCTCAGTTCCTACATCAAGTTTGTTACTGTAAAACATGAATAGTTGTGGTCCCAGCATAGACCCCTATGGAAGTCCACTCGCCACTCACTTCCATCCTGAAAGTCTCCACTCTCTGCCTTCTACTCAGCCAATCCTCTGTCCAAGTACCTTGCTCCTGACATCATGGACTTTTATCATATTTACTAGCCTCCTGTTTAGTAGCTTGTCAAAAGCATTCTGGAAATCCAAATTGATCTAATTGACTATCTCTCCTTTGTTTAACTTGCTCATTATCGCTCCAAAAAATTCTAACAGCTTTGTTAGATTTGATTTGACCCCTCCCCCCCCTTGACAAAGCCATGATGACTCAGCCTTATGATACCATGCAACTGCAAGTATTTCACAATCTCATCCTTAACAATAATCTCTAAAATCTTACCGATGACCGAGGTCAGGCTACCCAGACTGTTAGTTCCCTGTCTTATACTGCTCTCCCTTCTTATACAGGGGTGTTACATTAGCCATTTTCCAGTCCTCTGGGATTGTCCCTGACTCCAGTGAATCCTGAAAGATCACCAGCAATGCCTACACAATCTCCTCAGCTATCTCCTTCAACACTCTGGGCTACGGTCCAACTGGTCCGGGTGATTCATCCACCTTCAGATCTTTCAGCACAGTCTCCTTAGTGATGGCCCCTACATTAACCTCTGCCCCTGACTCTCTTGAAGTTCTGGTATGCTGCTGCTGTCTTCCACTGTGAAGACTGATACAAAGTACCTATTCAGTTCCTTCACCAGCTCTTTGTGCACCATTACAGTTTCCAGTGGCCCAATGTACACTCTTACTTCTCTTTTACCTTTCAGATATCTAAAAAAAACTTGCAGTCTTCTTTTATATTATTAGCTAACTTACTCTCATATTTCATCTTCTCCCCCTTTAGTTATCCTCTGTTGATTTTTAAAGGCTTCCCATCAATCTTCACCACACTGCATGCTTTTTCTTTTGCTTTTACTCAGTCCTTCCATAATTTTTTACATCCTTGCATTTTTTAGTAGAATCCCAACAGTGTGGAAACCGGCTCTTTGACCCAACAAGTCTACATCGACCCCCCAAAGAGTAACCCACCCAGACCTATTCCTTGACTCTGTCATCCTACATTTACCCCTGATTAATGGACCTAACCTACCCATCCCTGAACACTATGAGCAATTTT
The DNA here is from genome assembly GCF_004010195.1 of Chiloscyllium plagiosum. NCBI lineage: Eukaryota > Metazoa > Chordata > Chondrichthyes > Orectolobiformes > Hemiscylliidae > Chiloscyllium > Chiloscyllium plagiosum. Next base: position 7,874,557 of record NC_057730.1, read on the forward strand.
TCACGGCCAATTCACCTAATCTGCACATCTTTGGACTGTGGGAGGAAACCGGAGCACCTGGAGGAAACCCACGCAGACACGGGGAGAATGTGCCAACTCCAACAGACAGTCACCCAAGGCTGGAATTGAACCCAGGTCCCTGGTGCTGTGAGGCAGCAGTGCTTACCACTGAACCAATGTGCCGCCTATCTTGGATGAGTGCAATTCCAACAGCATTCAAGAAGCCATCCAGGGGAATCTAATTCATTGATCAGCAGTTTATGTATCACCGAAACATCAATTCCCTCCACCACAGAGACTCAGTGGTGTCCTAGCTACAGGATGCACTGCAGCAACTCAACCAGCCTTACTTAGATTTTTAGATTTAGATTTTATTGCAACGCGTACTCAAGTACAGGAGTACAGTGAAAAGTGTATAATGTCACCACACATGGCTAGTTAGTAATATAAAAGAAGATTGCACGAGTTTATTTTAGATACCTAAAAGGTAAGAGAGAGGCAAGAGTGAGCCTCTGGAAAATGTAATGTAGCAGTAACAGGGAACAAAGAAATGGCAGAGGAACTGAAGAGGCACTTTGCATCAGTTTTCACAGTGGGAGATACCAGCATCGTACCAGAATCTCAGGAGAGTAAGGGGACAGAGGTGAGTGTGGTGGCTATTTTTGGTACAAAAGTACTGAGGTACAAAAAGCTTAGGGACAAAGTAGTAAAAGAAGCAAAGTTAAAGAAAAGTTAAGCATTACCTTCATAGAATAATTAGGAAAAATCAACAAACATATCCCCATTCTAATCCGCGGCCTCTACTGTCCGTAAGGACAAGGACAGAGGAACACCACCACCACCAAGATCCCCTCCAAACCGCATACCATCTTGACTTGGAAATGTATCACAGTTCTTTCCGTGTCATTGGGTCAAAGTCCTGTAACGCCCTCCCTAATGGATCTTTTTATACCCCAAAGACAGCAGCAGTTTAAGAAGGCAGCTCATTACCACTTTCTCAATGAAAATTAGGAGTGAACAATAAATTTAGGCCAAGCTAGTGATGCCTTAGACCCAAAAATGTATTTGAATGACTGATTATTTCCATGCATTTAGTCAGTGTGCCTTGATGTTCATTGAAATAGCTGCATCAAGGGCCTTGACTCCTGCAATGGAAGAAACACTTCCAATAACTACTTTTTGCAATCCTGACAAACATAATTATGACACATTCCATCACTTTCAGTTGGCTCAATAACCAAATGGAAAGATCAATTTACAATTTCTTTAATATTAAGTTTGGTCACATTATGTTTTCCCTCAATCTTTCATTGGATTGTCCAACAGCAATAAACTCTGTATTATCACACCAGAAATAACAGTTATGTTCAGGCTTTATTAATAAATATTGAAAGGAATAACTGATGACTAAAGGAAAGCAATTTTACAATGTGAATTACAAACTCAGCAGTTTTTAAGACAGGGTGAGTCACAATATTAGCACGATGGTAATACATCATGCAGGCATAAATAAATATATATTGATATGTTTAATTTCTGATTTGCATGTAAAAAGGAAATAGATTTTGTAATTAGCTTCTTGTCCTGTAGTTAAAGCAAATGCAAGATTGAGTGTCTTGTTCACCTTTGATCAGCAATATTCAAATCTATTAGTTATTAAATAGTGAGCTCTTTCCCAGACCCCATTGCTACATTACCCTGAAAACTGGAAATGCTGGAACTTACACCATTTAAAAGGCATCTGGATGGATACATGAAGAGGAAGGGTTTAAAGGGATATGGTCCATATGCTGACAAATGGGACTAAATTAATTTAAAATATCTGATCGGCATGGACGAGTTCAACTGAAGGGTCTGCTTCCGTATTGTACATCTCTGACTCTATGACATGCAATAGGCCACAAAATATCTACAGAGTGAGAAAAACAGGATAAATGTCTCAGGCTGATACCTAGCCTACAGTATTTTTAAGCAGGAGCAAACTACTGCAGATACTAGAATCTGTACTGAAACCAAAAATGGTAGAGATCACAGAGGGCCAGGCATCATCCATGGCGAGCAAGCAAGCTACTGTTTCAAGTCTAGATGACTTCTTGCTTGCTTTCTCTCCATGGCTGCAATCTCCACCACTTTGTGTTTTCAGTATTTTTAAGCAATTGTGTTTTCACTTCAGATTTCCAACATCTGCAGCATATATTTAGTAATTCCTCTCTGAATGATTGATTTTTAATCAAAGTGAAATTATTTACATGTCGTTACATACCTTAAAGATTTATTTCATGAATTGCCATCAGGATGCTCCTGAATGTGGGGTTTTGTTCAGCCATTTTCTGAACAAACATTGGGGTCATATCACAGGGAGTATTGAGGTCACCTAACCAGAGGCTAATGACAGGCAATTCTAGCCTACTCTGAGAGATATGGTCCATAATCATCGAGATACCTCAACTCTCCAGTGATTGGAGCCATATCTGACACATTGGAAGGTGGTTGTGGTTGTTGGAGGTCAGACATCTCGGCTCCAGGACGTCTCTGCAGGAGTTCCTCAGGATAGTGTCCTAGGCCCAACCATCTTCAGCTGCTTCATCAATGACCTTCAGAAGTGCAAATGTTTACCGATGTTTGCATAATGTTCAGCACAATTTGCGATTCCTCAGACACTGAAGCAGTCCACGGTCAAATGCAATAAGATCTGGACAGTATCCAGGATTGGGTTGTGGAAGTAACATTTGTGCCGCACAAACGCCAGGCTATGTCCATCACCAATAAGAGACAATCTAAGCCGTCACACTTTGACATTCAATAGTATTACCATCATTGAAATCCCCAACTATCAACATCCTGGGGGCTATCATTGGCCAGATTCTCATCTGGACTCACTGCATAAATGCAGTGGCTACAAGAGCAGGTTGGGCCCTAGGAATACTGCAGCAAATATCTCATCTCCTGAATCCTCAACACCTGTCCACCATCAACAAAGCAGAAGTTAGGAGTGTGCTGGAATTCTCCCCACTTGCCTGGATGAGTGCAGCTCCAACAACGCTCAAGAAACTCAACACCATCCAGGACAAAGCAGCCCGCTTGATTGGCACTACATCCAGGGCTGAAAATGTGTTGCTGGAAAAGCGCAGCAGGTCAGGCAGCATCCAGGGAACAGAAGAATCGACGTTTCGGGCATAAGCCCTTCTGATCTCCAGCATCTGCAGACCTCACTTTCTCCTGGCACTACATCCACTCCATCCATCACCAGCACTCAGTAGCAGCACTGTGTACTATCTACAAGATGCACTGCAGAAAATCACCAAAGATCCTCATCTCCAGCATCTGCAGACCTCACTTTCTCCTGGCACTACATCCACTCCACCCATCACCAGCACTCAGTAGCAGCACTGTGTACTATCTACAAGATGCACTGCAGAAAATCACCAAAGATCCTCATTCAACACCTTCCAAACCCATGATCACTTCCGTCTGGAAGGACAAGGGCAGCAGGTACATGGGCACACCACCACCTGCAAGTTTCCCTCCGAGCCACTCACCATCATGATGTGGAAATGTATCGCTGTTTCTTCACTGTCGTTGGGTCAAAATCCTGGAATTGCCTCCCGAAGGGCATTGTGGGTCAACCCACAGCAGGTGGACTGTGCGGTTCAAGCAGGCAGCTCCCCAATACCTTTTCAAGGGCAACTCGGAGACGGGTAACAAATGCTGACCCAGCCAGTGATGTCCACATCCCCAAAATGAATAAATGAAAGAAAAACTCATCACAACTGAGCAGAGACCCGAGAAACAAGGGACAGTCAAGTTCAGGAGTTCTCTTGCAACAGAGCAATTAGCTTCTTCCAAACTCCTTCACAGTCCTTCTCACTGTGTCAGAGACTCTTTGTCCTACAAACCCTGACTCTCCTCACACACACACAGATGATGTTGAGGCGGTTTTCAGTCTAAACCGTATAACATGATTAACCTGAACAGAGAAATGCTCAATTCCACACAGCTTAAGGTAGAGCCACAGTGAAGGAAGACTGCTTTAATCCTCCTACAATGAGAGTCTGTGAGAACTCCTTGAGCTTTATACTTCACATGAAGCTTTGAAACCTTTAGGAAATCAATGTAAAGGAATTGAGGCTACTTTCATAGCTGGCTCCAGCAATTATAGGGTAGAATTGCTCACTCTGATTGGATAGATTTCTGGAGGCTCGATCATATGATATTTCATCATGTCACACAGAAATGCCTCTCACGTTGTTCATTGTGTGGAGGGCAGGGATATTGTGCCAGAACCTCAGCTATTTCTGCAGCTTCCTTACACTGGCTAAACAACACTCCCTTCAATTCTGGTCTCCCTGCTACAGGAAGGATGTTGTGAAACTTGAAAGGCTTCAGAAAAGATTTACAAGGATTTTGCCAGGGTTGGAGGGTTTGAGATACAGGGAGAGGCTGAATAGACTGGAGGGTCGGAAGCTGAGGAGTGACCTTATTGAGGTTTATAAAATCATGAGGGGCATATGGAGGGTTAATAGCCAAGGACTTTTTCCCAGGGTAAGGAGGATAGTCCAAAAGTAAGGACATAGATTTAAGGTAAGAGGAGGAAAGATTTAAAAGGGACCTGAGAGGTAACTTTTTCACGTGAAGGGCCTGTTTCCATACTATACATCTCTATGACACTATGACAGTTTTCCAACCAACTATTGTATGATCATCATGTTTTCAGTTCCACTGTAATCATGGGTAAAATAATAAAGCTAACAGTCATGTTTGAAATGAGCATGTAGTGGTCATCTATTTCAAAGTATACAAGTTGATTTAGACCAGTATGTGCAACTAACCCGGTTTACTGGTTTTCCTTCCGGGAGCTGTTAAGGGGAAAGTCAAACAGTGCTATAGTACTGAAGAGATTGAGAGCCTTATTCTAGGATAGGGATGAACGAAGCTTTGCTTCTAACAGTAGAGGAACCTTCAGGAATGAATTTGCAGCATTGCACAGCAGTATCATGTTCCCTGAGGCCGAGTGGCCCATAGGGAGACGCAATCCCCTGACAACAGGGATAACAAAAAGGTGTCGCTGGAAATTGCAGAGGAAGTGAGCAGCAGGGATGGGGTCCCATGGTTTTGAGAATAGTGCTGGAAGACCTAGGCAGAAGTGGGTACTGCAGATGCTGGAGATTAGAGTCAAGATTAGAGTGGTGCTGGAAAGGCACAGCAGGTCAGGCAGCCCAAAATGGGATTTGGAGGTGGAGAGATAAATGGGAGGGGATGGGGCTGGGGAGAAGGTAGCTGAGAGTGCAATAGGTGAATGGAGGTCCCACCTGTACCAAATGGGAATATGTGAGCAAAGCATTGTAGGTTGAACGATTCAGTAAAAATGCTGAGGAAAATCAGCAGCTATGGAGAGTGAAAGTCGAGACTGGTGAATGAAATGTTGACAAAACTGCAGAGCATTTTCCAACCACTGATTCAGCAGAGTGGTCCCTACAAGCGTGGACAGAGCACGACTTTATGTGAAAAACATTTGCAGTGATCCTTCCCCTGTAGTCAAAAATGTATGTGAGTGACTGAATGAAGTTTCTATCAATGCATGTGGGATAGAGCTTCCAAAGCAATGCCAGTAACCCCACCTCACCCCAGCTCCAACCTTATAGCTCAGCACCGTCCTCATGACCTGTCAATCTTCCTACCCCACTGACCTCCCCCTGACCTCTCACCTTTACCCCCACCTCCATCCACCTATTATATTCTCAGCTATCTTCTCCCCAGCCCCACCCCACCTCCCATTTATCCCTCCTCCCCTGAAGCTCCCAGCCTCATTCCTGATAAAGGGCTTTTGCCCGAAACATTGATTTCCCTGCTCCTTAGATGCTGGAAGACCTAATCAGGTCAGGAAAAGTAAATGCAGTGGTATATTATGGCGTGGGTCCCCAAGGCCAATTCCTGCACATCACGGTTCATAGTAACTGAGCTTGTGCACGTATCCATCCTTCTCTGTCTACATACTTTCTTGCACTTACATCTCAGCATCCACCACTCCACCTAATGCAAAATTGCACCTGTCATGGGATGGAGAATGTGAATGACACTCATAACATCAGCAGCTCAAAACAGAGCAGAATAACAGACCAGAAAGAGTCATGTAAGGAGGAGGGTGACACTCCACTAGAGAGTTTCAGTAACCTGGAAATAAAGAGTGTTTGCAATGCTGAAAAGAGTGAGAGCCTTACTCTAGGATAAGGATGAACTAAGGGTGCTTGTGGCAAGAATAGTGGCCCATTGGCTCAGTGGTTAGCACTGCTACCTCACAGCACCAGGGACCCGGGTTCAATTCCAGCCTTGAGCATCTGTCTGTGTGGAGTTTGTACATTCTCCCCTTGTCTGCGTGGATTTCCTCCAGGTGTTCCGGTTTCCTCCCACAATCCAAAGGTGTGCAGGTTAGGGTGAACTGGCTATGCTAAATTGCCCCAGAGTGTTCAGGTATGTGTAGATTAGGTGCATTAGTCAGGGGTAAATGTAGAGTAGTAGAGGAATGGGTCTGGGTGGGTTACTCTTCAGAGGGTGGGTATGGACTTGTGGAGCCGAATGGCCTGTTTCTAACACTGTAGGGGTTCTATGATTCTACGTGTTCAGTGAGCCAGCAGCTACTCACATGTGAAACAAGCAGCTTGTGAACTCAAGTAGCCCAAGCCCCAGCGACTGTCTCATGCTGATTGGAACCAGTTTGAACTGGGTCAGCTCAGAGGAATGGCACACGGTGTAAATCCTGACTTGGTGGAAGAGTAGTGAGGTCATCCTTGGGTCGAGGCTATAATGGAAGGACACAAGCTCACGCAGATGCGCTAAGAACCAATGATTAAAAGACACCATAGTTCGGGAAGATAAAGGAAAAGGATAAAAATGAAGGATTTCGGGTGTGCCTGCTGCACAGATTTCCAGTGATCAACCTCCGCTGAAATCTGGGAGAGCTGGCCTGATCAGCATGCACTCCTATTCTCGGGTTTTAGCCTTTAAAGCCTTTGATTGTTCAGCGATCATTAGAGAAACCTAGTAGATTTTAGTCTTGTATGAACTGGGCACCTGTTGCTAACCTTTTCTTAACCCAAACAGTGTGAATTGTATGCCTGTTTTAATTAGACTCATGAAATTAGTTGAGACAGAATTGACTGTTATCCTCTTTGTGCTGAGCCAATAAACTGTTGCTGAGGGAGGCATCCGGGCGACAATTCACGTTACGAACTCTTCCCTCCTGTTCTCATCAAACATTGAAGTACAATCTCACATGCACCATTATGATTGATCCCCTTCTAACACTGACAGTCCTCTATCATGCCTCCATCTTCTGCAAACTCATTCCTCAGTGGTAACAGTGACAGGATGAAGACTGCTCAGATTCACTCTGAGGAAGCACCATTCCATGACTCTTGTTGCTCCTGTCACACAGTGGGTTAGGGTTACAGCCGAAATGTTGACTTCTGCACCTCCTGATGCTGCCTGGCTTCCTGTGTCCTCCCAGCCTCCTGCCTGTCTACCTTGGAATCCAGCATCTGCAGTTCTGTTTTTGTCCCTAACAGTGTATTTTAACTCTTACGCCATTGTGAGCTGATTCTTAATAATAATAAATAATAATATTCATTTATTTAACACAATTAGTACTGCAGCAATAAACTAACAATTTACTCTGCAAATCTATCCTGCGCTTTGACTTAACTCTGGATGATCATATGCCACCATACTTGGCCATACTCCACCCAGTGATGCTGTCTAGTCTTCCTCTCCTAATGATCTCAGGGGTGCCTTCTCTCCTCGGTGGTTATTCTCGATTTACCGCTCTCCAGTTACCGCTCCTGAGGGTGGTGTTGCAGCTATTCTCAAGCTCCAAAATCTTGGCACCTTTTTGGGAGGGACTTGAGTGTCCTCTAATAGACCGATCTGAATCGATCACCCTGATCGATCAGACCCACCCGGTCGTCAGCACACTGAAGGCTAGGTGTCCCTTAGGTGTCTATTCCTGAAGATGCTGGATGAACATAGCCTCCTCCAAAGAGTGGTGTGAGGCGCCTCCATGTCTGGTGCACACCTCGACATTTCCGACTATTACAGGGACGGCATTCCGTTGTCCCATTCGAACCCAAGTCCGGGTGTGTATTGTAGGGTCTGCAACCACGAGGTTTGTTTGCAAACTGTTCCATAGTACCTGGATCCTGTCTGGATTCTGCAGCATTTCATCACTTTGGTCAAGGCTAGTTCCCATTTCTCAGCATGCTTTGATCATTGTCCATCTTTTGTAACTCCATGACACCTTCATTATTTTCCACCATAAATTCATTAGTATGAGTGACCAGTCCCTCCTCCCCCTGTTCCTGAACATGACGTGCAATGGTAATTAAAGACCAATCTCTTGTGCGGTGATCATCCAAGCTTAAGCAAAGCATAATATATACTTAAACCACTACACTGTTCCAGATAGCACATGAGAATCAAGCAAACAGAGTAAACTAAACAAATAAGGAGAAATAAGCAAATATAAGGCAGATTCACAATGAAAAATCCAAAGGCCAAGCAACATTATAAAATCATAATAAAAAAGTCACTAATAATAATAAATAAAATTCAACAAATATTATTCATGCACGATGTAACTGATTCACTAGGCCTAGTCAAATACTTACAAAGTTTCTATAGGCTTGATTTGGAGATGCCGGTGTTGGACTGGGGTGTACAAGGTTAAAAATCACACAACACCAGGTTATCGTCCAACAGGTTTAATTGGAAGCACTAGCTTTCTGAGCGACTCTCCTTCATCAGGTGATGAAGGCTCCGAAAGCTAGTGTGCTTCCGATTAAACCTGTTGGACGATAACCTATTGTTGTGTGATTTTTAACTCCTCAGGCCCGGGGAGACTGTAAGTGGATTGAGGTCTCCAAATTCAGTTTGTTAAACAGTTTGTTCTTCCACCGGGCCAATTTAACAGTGAGGATGGTGAGGTATACCTGGGTAACTAGAATCAGCAGCACAGACACAGAGCAGACCCAGGGATGGATTAGTATGCTGGAGCCCCAGTCCCAGAAATCCTCCCACCAAATGGTTACTCGAATCTCCTTTACTTGTCCTTTGGCATCGCAGGCCTGCGGTATCACCTTGGTGAAGGTTCTGTGGACTGTGGCCTACCAGGCTCGAATCTGGTGTAACTCCTCCATCAGGGCCTGGAGACTGGTGTCGTATGTCTCCACGCATTCCCCCAGAACCTTCCGGAGTTCCTCACTCGCATTGAATCCCTCTCCCTTTTGTGTATATTCATTAGCTGGATTAGGTCTATCCTGGCAGGTATGTGTAGCCTAATACAGAAGGTGATGTTGGTGACATTACATTGGACCGTCCCGTACTGATAAGTGTTAAGTGAGCTTGTGAGTCAATGTTCCCCTTCTCCCTGTTGGCTACCCCAAGTTATGTCAATGTCCAGATTGTGAGGCTCTATGGGGCAATTCAGGCTGGTGTTTGTCTTGAAGTCACATAGTGAGTGTTCATTTGAATAAACTGGATATGGGCATATTATCACTGTGTTAGTTTTTTGACACTCATCCAAAGTGGTGCCTATGAGCCTCCCTTCCTTCTCTACTGCGTATAGTAGGATGTCATTTTATCCTATCCACAGATCTTCATTTATGGTGTCTGTGTTTTCTACTTCGAACACCCTTAATCCAATTCTGTCGTGCGTGATTATCGGGAGTCCTAATACCATTCTTAGTGCTTTCCCAGGAGTCCCTTTACAGTCGTCGTTGAACCATACTTTAGTCAGTTACCTCAATTGGCAATCTGGTCATTTGGGATGTTCCTTTCCCCTAAATAAACGTTTGTTCTGTTCATCACTGATCCAGGATGGAATCTGTCCCTGTCTAACCTGATTGAGATTTTCCCTCATCTGGTCTATCATCCACTCTCCATATATGCCGCATAGGGTTTGGTCATGTTGTCTGCCATCATCTTCCAATTTCCCCTTTATTATCTGGTTTATTGTTTTGGCATGTCCTTTTAGCACAGCTATTGGTTTAATTTCCCATTAGTTCCTCTTTGGCATTCTGACGACTATTTTTGTTAATTATGTCCAAAGTCTGTTTTACTTGTCAAGTCAGGATGCTGGGTTTATTGTCCAGGTCGGCCAAATCAAGGGCGTTAACGGTCGATACTCCTGCCCCATATGCTGTCCGAAGTCATTCAGAATTTCCCTTTTATGTCATTTCTCTGCCCTGGTTTTGATTTTCCCATTGTCTCTCCTTATGCCTCATCCCAGTAATCTACAGGTCAAGTGGAGGCATAGTTTTTTGAGTTGGGGACAGCATTATTCTTGCAGTTGGGTTCCTACTAAATTCACTACCACAGTTGCCAATTCATGGTGGGTGTGATCATATAGGTTTTTCCCATGGGTTTTAAAACCAGTCTGTTTTGTGGATCGGTGGGGTGGCTTCAGGGCAAACGGGTTGGGGTGTCTCCGTGGCTGGTTTCAGACTGTTCCTAATCTCGTGCAGAATGAATGTCCCCTCTAGGAGTTTCCCAGGCCATCACTGCCCAAGTTCCAATCCCTTTTCTGAGACACTTGCCCAACATCCTATCTCAGGCACCCATTGTTGGAGGATCCCCAACAATCGCCTGTCATTTCTACGCTCAGGTAACAGTTGTCTGAGTTCCCATTAACTTGTTTGCATTCTGCCCGCTGACTGTCACATTCAAACATTGTACTCTTATTGGGATGTACCCACAACACACCACCCTCACATTCACTGACATCCAGTGGGCCACACCATATATACCCCAGGTGCGTGTCCCCAGGTTTGCTTGATGTCTCAGGAGCGTGGATCTCGATGACGATCCTGACATATTGATTGTGTTTCACACGGTCACATTTGTCCTGGAGAGAAATCTCGGCCATTTCTGTTGTTATCCTTGTCTAATATCTGAGTAGTTTTGAACTGATGTAATGCCAATGATGCATAAGTCCTAACCCCACTTTTTCCGAAAACAAATAACAAACAAAAACCTCAGAATGGAAACCCATATGGAATATTAAGTCGGGTTTTTAGAAGCCTGTTGGGCTCCAACCTCTGTTTGCAGTGGTAGGGGTGAAGATTGTTTGGACAACCCGACCATGATGTGGATAGGGAAGACTGAAGCGAGGTGGCCATGACGATCAATGATTTAAGACAAATGAAGGTGAAGCTGCCCTGCCCGAAAGACTTACACAAGGCCGTCAGCACAACCAATGATTTAAATATGAGCAAAGATGAAGGCGATCTCAAGAGACTAACAATTTAAATGTCAGTGAAGATGAAGGCGATCTCAAGAGACCAATGATTTAAATGTAAATGAAAATGAGCAGGCAGCCAAGAATTGTAACCTGGTTAATCCCACCAGCGTGCACAGGAATGAGAGTTGGAAACGTGTGAGATGCATGCAAGTCTGGGCCATCAGGAACAGTTACGCCTCACCTTGGGTGGCTAACAGGAGTTATTTCCTCACCTGGATTAGCGAGTGAGTGCATCTGTTAAATAGGCACCCAACAGAGAGTCACCAGTGCATTCTGAATCATTTGTCTTTGGGGGCGTGGCCATAGTGAATCCTCCCTGTTCCCATGTTTGTGTTTTGCCATGCCACCTACTGGAGACATCTGGAATTACCATCAGGGGGTCTGAGCTCATCAGTTTAGTCCATACTAGCTGTCTTGTGGTGTTACATGGCCTTGGTACAGGGATGCCTTTAGGGGTCTGATATATCGAAAGTCAGAACTGCTCGGTTTGCCTGTCTGTCAGAGGGCTCTCAGGGATTCATGTCATGGCTGTGTGGTTAGTGAGTGGTGAGTGATTCCAATCTATCAGATAGTCTCCCATTGGGTCACTTAAAATGGTCGGGGGTTCCTTGGACATGGAAGCGGCTGTTAGTGGCAGTGATGGGAGTGTATCATTTTTGTCAGCAGGGCAGTCTGAGGATGTGTCATGGGGTGTCCTTGGTCTTGTATTTGTTTTAATACATTGTCATGCACCATACATATATTAAGGTGGTGAGAGTGGCTGTGCTGCTTGCCAAAGGTTTTTAACTGGTTTACGTGGTTTTTCCCATGGCTATTAGAAACTTGTAGACCAAGGGACTAGCCTTATCCACCATTGAGTAGGGACCCAAATATTTAGGGGAGAGAAAGAGCTAGTTTATAGACATGTGGTTGTCCATCTTTTATAACTCCATGATAAGCTCATTATTTTCCATTGTTGAAACTGGAGAAACATAGAAGATGTGTGGGGTTTAATTTTTATTCATTCATAGGATGTGAACGTCACTGACTAAGCCAACGTTTCTTGTGAATCCATACCTGCCCTTGAGAAGGTCATGGTTGGCTACTTGTGTAAACTGCTGCAGTAAGGCAGTGTGAACTTAGCCCCAGTGCTGTTCGGACATTCCAGGATTATAACACATGATAGGATGGATGTGATCACCTCTCAATATTCTTCTATTTCCTTTTGAAAAATCACAGAATTAGCCCTCTTCTCTGTTACTGCTTACGAAATTGACCATGGGTTCTGTTAGGTAAAAACAATGACTGCAGATGCTGGAAACTAGACTCTGGTTTCCAGCATCTGCCAGTCATTGTTTTTACCTAGTTGATCTTAACCCTACTGCGAATCCTCTTGCAAGGATGCCTGCCTTGAAGAAGTTTTCCACCTCTCTCTACAAGAATCTCAGGGAGTCCCTCTCCCGCTGACTCTATGCTACTTTCTCCTCACCCTCACCCTCCTCTCATTTATCTCTCCACCCTTCAGGCACTCTGCCTGTATTCTTGATGAAGGGCTTTTGCCCGAAACATCGATTTTCCTGCTCCTCGGATGCTGCCTGAACTGCTGTGCTTTTCCAGCACCACTCTAATCTAGACCTTGGGTTCTGTTGACTTCTGTCTAAGTGATATGAAAATGCAGTTGATGAGTATGGAAGTTTAATCTGGCTTTGAATTGGTTTTCTAACGTGATTCATTTTTGGGTGTTTTGTTTAGCTCTTCAACTATTAAGTGTTAAGTCTGTGTAAATCTTCATCCCCAAATGCTAAGCAAACCTTAATGGCCTGCTTATTTACATGTGGTACACTCAAATCTAGAAACCACAGCTCTGAAGATTTCATAAGTATTTTGAATTCTGTTAGGAGGTCTGCTGTGTCCCAGTTACACGAGAGAATGTCGTGGGCATTCTCACAACATATCTTTGACATTCTCTTGCTTGCTAATGATCCAAGACACCTCCTGACCATCTGCTTTTCGTAAGTAAGTTAAACTGGTCCATCAATAGAATTTGTCTGTACTTTCAACACCTCCTGATGCTGTACAAAACAGAGACATTTCTCATGCATGTTAGCATGATTTAAGACTTTCGATAAGATGTTTCATCTATAGACTAACATGCTTGCTTGTTGTTTAATCATCTTAGGCCCCAGCATGACAGCATTTTTCACCCCAGTTCACCATGTCCTGTGACATTGACCACTTGTGGGAAGTCTAAGAGTCTCTTCTGGCACTGGTGCCTGGTCCTCAGAATGAGACCCCAGGCATTGAACTCCCTGCTTACCATTTCTATCCCTGAGCTTACCTTAAAGGCCTTCTTACCCCATCCACTAGGAACTCTCCATGCTTCAAACAACTAGTCCAGCACAGTCCGACAGGCAACGTGGAGGCTCAGTGGTTAGCACTGCTGCCTCACAGTGTGAGGTGACTTGGGTTTGATTCCACCCTTGGGTGACTGTGCGGCATTTGTATGTTCTTCCTGTGTCAGCTGGGGTTTTCTCCAGGTACTCCATAGAATCACAGAATAACTAAAATATGGAAACAGGCCCCTCGGCCCAACAAGTCCACACCGATCCTCTGAGGAGTAACCCATTCCCCTACTCTACATTTACCCCTGACTAATGCACCTAACCTACACATCCCTGAACACTACAGGCAATTTAGCATGGCCAATCCACCTAACCTGCACATCTTTGGATTGGAAACCAGAGCACTCGGAGGAAACCCAAGCAGATACGGGGAGAATGAGCAAACTCCACGCAGACAGTCGGCTGAGGCTGGAATTGAACTGAGATCCCTGGTGCTGTCAGGCAGCAGTGCTAACCACTGAGCCACCGTGCCACCCTACAGTTTCCTCCCTCAGTCCAAAGATGAGCAGGCTGGATGGATTGGCTGTGTTAAATTGCCCTGCTGTGTCTAAGAATGTGTAAGCTATGTAGGTTAAATCTGGGGTCATTGGGATAGAGTGGGATGCTCTTTTGAGGGCTAGTGCATACTCGATAGGCTGAATGGCCTCTATCTACTCTGAAGAGTTTGTATGATTTAGCAGGGACCACTGCCTCGTCAGAAACCCTAGCAGTCCCCTCTTTTGGCTATTAGTACAGTTAATGTGCTTCTCGTTACAACAAATCCCTGCACAGATAGACAGCGGCAGCTTTTTGAACATAATTTATTTTGAGCATAACTTCCCTTTAAGTGGAAAAGTCTACCTTTAAGAGAACCAGGCGAGAAAACAAGCCAAACTCAAACATGCTGTTGGAATCTGTACCACACACAGGACCAGCAACATCATCACTGCAGGGCTAAAACATCAACAAACTGAGCGAGGAGGCAGCACCATATTTGCATTTCTCCATTAAAATCTGATAGATTTCATTCGATGCAAAATCTCTGTCTTCCTTCCCTTCCCACACTGAGTTCCATCTGCTTCAGCCATGTTCCACATTTTAGCAATCAATGTTCATTTGCAGTCTTCTTTTAACATTTGCTTTATTTACCGCACCGCCCTAACTTGCTGTCATCAGCAGACTAGAATTTGTGGCTGTCCATTCCATTATTAAAGATGCTTATAAATATCGTGAACAGTCAATGCATCATTACAGACCCCACAAATGCATCTTGCCAGTTTGAGTGCAAACCCATCTTCCTCCTGTCTCCAGCCCCCTGCCAATTATCCATTCCAATTAGTCTCATCTGATTCCAATTTTGTTAACAGGCTATTTAAGTGAGTGTCTGCTAAAAGTCCAGTAAATTATAACCATCGGCACTCCTTAATTAAATATGTTAAATCTCTCCTTTAAAATTATTGGCTGTCTTTCAAATTGCCAATGACGTTTTGATTTGATTTCATTTGATCAATTGTTGTCACGTGTACCTAAGTATAGTGAAAAGCTTTGTTTTGCGAGCAGATCATAGCAAACAAAGACATACAGACCATAGTGTGGTTAAAGTTAAAAATCACACACAACACCAGGTTATAGTCCAACAGGTTTATTTGGAAGCACTCGCTTTCAAAGTGCTGCTCCTTCATCAGGCGGTTGTGGAGAATTCTCAATGAAGGAGCAGCTTTCTAAAAGCTAGTGCTTCCAAAAAAACCTGCTGGATTATAACCTGGTGTTGTGTGTGATTTTTAACTTTGTCTACCCCAGTCCAACACCGGCACCTCCAAGTCATTGTGTGTTTAGGCAGAGCAATGCATACAAGGTTACAGCCGCAATACTCTTTAGAAACAGCAAAAGTATTAAAGCTTCTGGTACCAAGAGACTATGATTCTTTTTAGCAATGAGTTAATAAAATGATGGAAAATGCCAAAAGAACTAAGTGGCCCTTTTCTGTTCCTGTACACCGAGCTATCCAGAATACCACATACCGAAAGCAAATAATTCCATTCATTTTCAGGCTCTGTCTGAGAAACTGCTGCAGGCTTTACACCAATCGTCCACCTGAGTTTTCCTCATGAAATGCCGAGCCACACTGTTGTGTACATTGTTCTCCAAAGCACAGTAATAATAGCAGCTACAATCGATATGACAAATAGAGCATCACAAGATCTTTACACATGAGAGTGTAATTCAGGTATCAGCAAGGGATTGCAACAGGAGTTAAAGAAATGCACAGAAACTGAAGTTAATGAGGTAGGGTTGATGGCGCTAAATTTCACACTAAAATCTTCCTGTTTCTTCGCCAGTATTTCCACAGCTCTGAAGTGCCAGTGGGCGGCAAAGAAACTTTTCACAGTAACTTTACTGTAGAATGTTCAAGAGGCACTCCTTAATTCATAGGGGAGCTGAGGATTTGATTTTGAACAAGGTCAGAGGAGATAATACAGAAATCGGACCAGAAGCCATGCAGGTCATTAGCTTGGTCTGTTTTATAAACTCCGTATTTTGAGAGATTGCACAACACAAGATGTACAATGCACATCAGGGTGACCAAGGGATGGAGATTGTGGCTTTGTTTCTCTGGCTGGTGGAGATGGGGGAGGGGACCTGGATGTTTCCTTTTCTTTTTTGCTGTTTAATTTATTTCTGATCTTGTTTTTAATCCTGTCTTTTGTATTCTAGGATGGTGCCGGAGAATGGCAACTTATCTCTGCACTGCTGGATCCCTGTACTCAAGTACACGTGACAACAAAATCTAAACCTAATGTAAACCTTTGGTGTTTATGTAAAGTAGGAAAAGTTGGATCACATTGTTTGATATTCCTCTCAAATACTTTCAGTAACTTGCACATTTGCAATCAACATCTAATTTTAAATCATTTGGACCAATTTGCATCTGTGAAGCATCGAATTAGAATTACAATTAGGTTTATTGTGACGGGTACTCAAGTACAGAAGCACAGGAGTACAGTGTAACGTTTACACGGTCACTCCACATGGCGCCATCATAGGTACAAAGTACCTCGGTACAAATCTTAGATACAGAGTAGAAAAATAAATAAAGAAAGTTAAATTACCTTACAGTACTTCATAGGATAAGTTAGAAAAATAAAAAATAAAGTTAAAAAGATAAATACTGCATGACTATTTCCTGTTTCCTTAACGCTACACTTCATTGAACTGGCTTTGAAGTCGCAGTGGGTGACTGCTGCCAAAGATAATTTAGCTGCTAACTAATTTCTGTCATAAAAACCAGGCCTAGCAACAACCATTTTACCACTGTTGATTGTCATAAATACTCATCTGATTTATTAATGTACTTAGGGTGGCACGGTGGCTCAGTGGTTAGCACTGTTGCCTCACAGCACCTGAGTTCAATTCCACCCTCAGGCGACTGTGCAGAGTTTGCATGTCCTCCCATGCCTGTGTGGGTTTCCTCCCACAGCCCAAAGATGTGCTGGTTAGGTGGATTGGCCATGTTAAATTTCCCCATGGTGTCTGGGAATGTGCAGGCTAGGTGGATGGTTGGTAAATGCATCGTTAGGGGCTAGGATGGGAGTGGGATGCTCTTCAGAGGGTCAGTGCGGACTTGATGAAAAGTTGCCATTCTCTGGCACCATCTTAGAATACAAAAGGCATACTATATGAATTCTACTTCTATCCATTAGCATAAGGAATGACAGGGCTGGAAAGTTAATATTCCCTTCTCATTGTAGCTGTTGACTGAATCTGACTCATGAATATCCTGTCAGCTAAATAACCTCCACACTCCATAAATAAAGTCGTGTAATACATATTGACAAAGACAGAACTGTTATTTATTTTTCTACATTTCAGTTGACCACAATTGCTGCACACCTTGGATTCTACAGTGTGTCAGGGAAAAAAAAATATGAAGCTTCTGTTGATACAACTGCAATGTACCTGGATACTGGATATCATGGCTCGTAATTGATAGCAGCTAATGCTTCGGAACGGATGATCGCACAATTTCACTTTGCTAAGTATCGCTTTTTTGATAGCCGCACACTTTAATTAACCTCGTCCTGATGTTATGGAGGCAGCAACTCAACTAAGCTTCACTGGAATCAGGTTTGAAGCTGGTCAAACTGGAGGTGCTGTTTTTGTGAACTTTGTAATGATCAGAACCCTATCGTCTAATTAGGTTTTGTAACAGTTGCTGTGAATAATCGCTTGCACCCAATTATCTCACTTATGTTCCTCCTGGAAGTAATCAGATCAAAGCATTAATAATAATTTCTAAAAATAAACTAATCTGCAGTTAATATGTCCATTTGGCTTGTAACACAGCTATTCAGTCACTTGTTTATTGTCTGCTACCTGGGTACAGATTTAATCTCAAAGACAGTTAATATGGGGGGAAGGAAAACTTTGAACTAATGATTAAAAAAGACATGACTGTCTGGAATAGGAAAACAGGTTGTCGCCATTTTAAACTGTCAGTTATAATTCAACTTCATGACAAAGGATTTGACGAGGCATGAAACACAAAAATTATAGGAGTGATTAAAGAGTCACCAGCTGTTAGACTTGCATTTCTTAGTGGAGGTAACTGTTAAAAACTGATCCTGCAGAAGATAGGAGTAAGATTTCCAGCTCCTGGCACCCATCTTGTGCGGGCATTAGAGATAGTGTGGCATTAAAAGAGAAGCAACAGAGCTTTCCTCTGTCCCGTTAATATTTATCCCTAAATCATCATCGCGACATCAAAGTCTCTGGTTATCGTCACATTGCTGTTTGTGACATCTCACTGTGACCACAGGTCAACATTTGAGCACTAGCATTACTGGGGTTGCTTCACAACAGATGACCCGATTGGACACCTCTTTATACTTGAGCATTGATGGAAGAATTAAGACCCTATAGCTCTGAAGAGAGTACGCAGAAGAACTTCAGATATGTAACAGTGCAGATGGAGACTATTCGGCCCATCGTTGCCTGCGCCAGCTTATGAACTGAGCATCATTTCTTCGTGCCAATCTCCTGCATTGCACATCACTTTATTATTATCCAAATAACCATCCAATGCCCCTCTTGAATGCCTCAATGGAACCTGCCTGCAACACATGTCCAGGCAGTACTATCCATACCCTCTGGGTGAAAAGGACTTTCTTCGTAACTTTATCCTTGAAAAAGAGAAGGAGAGAGACGCAGCACTCTCACCTGGACGTCTTATCCATGGAAAGCCATGAAGGACATGTTCACCTCTCTCAGTTCTACAATGGGCAATGATTGAGCTGTTTTCACTTTGCAATACTAAACCTGATTGAAATCTGCCATTCTCTGCAACTTCAAAAAAAGAAGTTGACCACAGTAAATATTTGGAAGAACAGACTCGAAACATTAACTCTGTTTCTCTCTCTCTCTCTCTCTTTCTCACTCTCTCTCTCTCCACCGATGCTGCCAGACCTGCTGAGTTTCTCCAGCACTCTCTATATTTGTTCTACAATACCCGTCACAGTCAAAGTTTTCAAGCGACCAGCCGTTTTCTAGCTGCCAATGAAGTTATAAGCAACATCTCTCAGTTTACCGCTGCATGAGGGAATTCGATGAGACAGCAACAAATTTAATAAACAAAAGTAGAAGTTGCTGGTTTTATTTCCATTCCTGCTTTTGTTCGTTGCAGATCTTCTGCATCCACGGTCCATTTGTTTTATGTTATAAGAATTTTAGCTCATTCTGCACAGCCAGAGACAAGCAAGTACAGTGAGTGTGAGAGTTTATAGGGATTACAGAGGCTGAGATAGATAGATACATGACCAGTCGGAGAACCAAGAGTTATGGGGAAAGGGCAGGAAACTAGACGTGAGAAGTGTTGGATCAACCGTGATCCCATGGAGTGGTGGAGCAGGCTTCAGGGGTCGAATGGTCTACACCTGTTCCTCCTATTTCTTATGGTCTTATGATTGCAGTCTTCCCACTAGTTCAGGGTGTTTTATGTTTGCCTCATGTAAAACCTGACTATTTTCACGAATGAATTGGGATTTCACTCCTTCACATGGAGCTGGATTGTAACTCCAGGCTGTGTGCAGGTACTTCCCAGTCTCTGTTGTGCAGGTACTTCCCAGTCTCCAAGACTGGCCACAATACCACTGCTATGTAGCAACAGCCTCTGATACTGGAACCTAACCCAGCAGGTTGGCTATTAGGGATTCTTGTCCTCATAGGGACAGCGTGGGCAGTCTGGGCTTGTTTCCACTGGACTGCAGCAAGATAACTTGATTGAAGTGTATAAGATTTTGAATGGTATTGACACGGTAAATGTGAAAAGGATGTTTCCTCTTGTGGGTGAGTCCTGCACTGAGGCAACTATTTCAAAATCAGTGATTGCCCATTTAGACAGGAGATTTTTCTAAAATTCAATGACAGGTTGAGCGCATTTATTGCAAGGGCAGCATTTAGTGTCCACCCTAATGACCCAGAGGGCAGGTACGAGTCAACCACATTGCAGTTTGGGAGCTATTATATCCCCTCAGCAAAGTGTCTGTCCCTGACCATTTCACAGCATTGAACAGCTTCTAGCACTCCCATTATTGAAGGAGAAATCATTTATTTTTCGAGATGGCATTTCTCTAATGTCTCGTTCCTGTCTATTGTCTTGAGGCAGTGCTGGGTTTCTGTTGGTTTTTCCGAGACTTCCTCATGAGACTGCTTATTTCTGGATTTAAACAAAAAACCTGTTGTATTTGTGACTCCTTTTAAAATGAAGAAAATCCACCATTTGCTCAGTGAAAGGATAATCCATTCATTACGTCTGGAGTAAGACAGCACATTACTCCACGATAATTTACAAGCCAAACGCAATTACAATTGTGTTTCTGTGGCATTCACAAATTCAAATTTAATTCAACACCATTATTGCAACTAAATAAAGCTTACAATAATCTGATCATATCCATTAAGTTACATAGCAGCTAATTAGCCAAAGTTTTAATGTGTACTGAACATGCTAGAAGAAATTGCTCCCATTGTTATTCATTTATTTTCTAAGGCCTTACAGACAGATTCCTTTCTAAAGCATCTGAGAATTAGCAGCCTTCATTTATCTTGAATTGGGAAGACGTTGAAACATTTTTTTCTTGAGACCTGAGCTATTTGATTTAGTAGTTTGGTTAAAATTGAAGAAACAGATTAACAAATCTAACTTATACAGTTTGGTATTTTCACTCTTAGTCATTAGATATGTAAAACCAATAAGACGGCATAATTTCAGCTGTACCATTATTTGTGATAAATTAGTTATTTTACCATAAATTGAAACAAATTTTACTATTCCTTCATAAATCTTCATTTAGCAATTTATGCTACAGTGGTTTATTACCTCTCCAGTCTGCAATCTGCACCAGATCAATACAGAAGCAGCATCTGCTATAATACATAGATGGCAACATAGATTGAAATGGTCATTTATTTGAGTGGACAGGTGTACAAACCACTCAATGCTACGCACAGACTCATTATCAGGATGAAAAGCCAGCTCTGTTTCATCCTTTCATTAACCCTTCCTGAATCAATGACATGCATCTTTCGCGTGAATACATTTTCTAAAATAACAGAAATTTAGAAGCCATTTCAACACGAGCAGCTTGTCATTCTAATAATTCTTTCTCCCTAGTAAGCTGTTGACATATGGCCACAACATATTGGTGATGCAGCTGCCGTCAGAATTGCAGTCAGGCCCATTTCATTTAAATGTGCACCAGGGCTATAAAGTAATCCACCTTCTGCTGTCACTTGGCTACAGAAGACTTTAAACAGTGAAATGAACTGCTGAAGCATAATAGGAAGTAGGTGGACTGATTCCCCGTGTTACCGCAGATGGTGCAATCATAAATTGAAAGGCACCAGTCAAGAAAGTAAGCTGAAACTATTTGAATTGATAGTGAAGATTGATAGCAGGTCATGGAAATCCTTCACATGACTTTCGAGACAAACTAACAATGCAACAGAGGTCAATTCTATTATTACACAAGAACAGAACACTGGGAATACTGGAAATCAGAAAAGAAAACAGAAAATACTGAAAATAGGTCAATTGGTACCTTTGGAGAGAGAAGCAGACTTAGGTTGATGTATAATGCAGACTTTAGCTTGTTGCTTTAGAATATATAACGATTAGTATACTTTAATTCCGTTTAATTAAATGCAGATAGCTTGTGTTTACAGGGGATCCACTTGTACACTCATAAAATTAAACAGGCCAAAACTGTAGTCTTTGGGTGAGGAACTGGATGCCTTTTAAGGAAAATAAATGCTTATAGAAGTGTATTAAGATTGGCTCCAGTTCTATCCTTCACGACCTGTCTTTTTCATGGCACAGCATAGCTGTCAACAAGGAAAAAACATCTTCAGACAGAAGAATGCATCTTTGAGATCATAGTACCAATCTATGTTGTCAGGGCATTACTACCCTCCAATCTTTGATCTTATATGACTTGATTTGATTTATTACTGTCACGTGTAGCGAGGTACAGTGAAAACTGTTGTCTGAGCTGCTTTACAGGTCCATCATACAGTACATGTGCATCAGGGTAACAGAACAGACTGCAGGGTACAATGTTACAGCTGCCGAGAAGGTGCACAGAGAGATCAACATTAACATTAAAGGGGTCTATTCAAAAATCTGATAACAGGGGAAGAAGCTGTTCTTGAATCTGTTCAAGTGTGTGTACAAACTCATATCTAATGTGCAACAGAAGAGGGTGGAAGAGAGTATAACTAGGGTGGGAGGGGTCTTTAATTATGTTGGTTGCTTTCCCGAGGCAGCGGGAAGTGTAGATGGAGTCAGCGGATGGGAGGTTGGTTTGCGTGATGGACTGGGCTATGTTCACCACTCTCTGTAGTTACTTTCAGTCCTGGGAACAGCAGTTGCCAAAGCGTGCTGTGATGCATCCTGATAGCATGTTCTCTGAATCTGTGGAATAATAAATTGGATAATTTGAGGAGACATGGACATATTAGTCATGCTATCAGTAGTAATCGAAATCCAGATGCAAGGCTAATGTTGTGAAGCTCTGGGTTCGAATCCCATTTAGCAGATGGTGAAATTTGAATTCTACAAAAGAAGCAGATAAGGAGTTAGCCTAACAATGATCATGTCACCACCCTAGATTGTTCTGAAAACCTATCTGGTTCATAGTTAAAAATCACACAACACCAGGTTATAGTCCCACAGGTTTAATTGGAAGCACCAGCTTTCGGAGCACTGCTCCTTCATCAGGTGGTTGCATTTGGACAGACCTTTCCCAGTTTTCTAATATGCAATTCATAGTCTTTCATGGAATAATCATTCATTTTCTGATGTCTAACAAAACGTGACCATATGCCACAAGCAAACTGAGCACCTTATTTGTGAGCTACCATCCAGAAATCTCAGTAGAAACTCCCAACACTCATGACAGGTGGATGAAGGAGCGGCACTCTGAAAGCTCGTGCTTCATATTAAACCTGTTGGACTATAATCTGGTGTTGTGTGATTTTTAACTTTGTCGACCCCAGTCCAACACCGGCATCCCCAAATCCCCAAATCATGAATGCCCTTTAGGAAAGGAAAGTTACTGTCCGTACCTGGTCTGCCTGGTTCACCTTTAACTGTCCTCTACATGGGCTATCAGAGATGAACAATCAATGCTGTCCCAGCCAGCAACACTAACATCGTAATGAAGGGAAAAAGAATTATGTGGATATGGGCCATACCTCAACCAAACAAGGATTCAAGGTATCAGCATTGACCTCATCACTTCTACAAGAAGTGAAAAATCAGAAGAGGTTTGTGCAATGGATTGTGATGAGAGTTGGGAGATTTCTACTGAGATTTCTGGATGGTAGCTCACAAAAAGGGTGCTCTGATTGCTTGTGACGTATGGTCACGTTTTGATAAACTTCAGAAAATGAATGATTATTCCATGAAAGACTATCAATTACACATTAGAAAACTGGGAAAAGTCTGTCAAAATACAGCAAAGGATCCTGAGTTCAGCACTCCTATTCAAATTGTTGGATCATGCTAGGGTGTTGCTTTTGAACAAGGTGCTAACCCACTTGAATCAGATTGTTCCAACCTTAATATAAAATCCTGTGGAAGCAGTCCTTTCCTTCAGAGAAAAAGTAAGACGTTTCACAGTTATGGAGAGAAATGAAGACTCAAAGAATGCTGGATTTTGAAACAGTCCAGGGATTGAGCGCAGATTTCGTAAGAATGTAAATGGTTATGTGCAGGCTGAATGAGGCTGGAAGCACCTTTAATATAACTGAATCAGTTGGAAATAGAATACAAGGCAAATGAATCCCATTAAGGCCAAAGGAACAGTGAATAGATGCTTCAAGTGAGACTCAAATTATTCAAGTACACAATAAATCTCAAAACCTGAGAGAAAACGTCCTTGGCAGTGAGAGACACAATGAAGCGTGCTCTGATAAACAGAATGAAAATACTGACAAAACCAAACAAGTTATTCTGGTCTCAAAGAGTTTCATTCCTGTGACAACTACTTCAACAGTGTTTGGGACATTGGTTAAAATGTTACCTTGAATCACTCAGCAATAAAGATCATCACAAGGTTAAGGCACATCGAAGCAATACTGCCGCATGCTTAGTCACAACAGCATATTGAAGTCACTAAAGCGAATTGTAATTCCACATGGAGTAAGTAAAGTCAAACTTGTTAGAGACCTATCAGACCAGACTGCTGCTCTCTGTTTAGACCTGAGGGTCACCATACCTCAGGCGAGGGGAGAGGTTGAGAAGGAGAGACCTTCTTGGTAACCTCAGCCAGTGAGAGAATTGAACCCAAGCTGTTGGCATTCCTCTATATTTCAATCAACCTGATAAGGCACGTTTCTGGAGCAGTTGGTACTTAAGCACAGGCCTCTTGGCTCAGAGGTAGGGACACCACCAAAGGAGTTCCACAGAAATAATCACCTTATCCTACTCTGGGCAAACAAGTTCAAATCCCAACCATTTAGTTAAATGCAGTTAATAAATCTGAAATGAATCTCAGTAGTCATGACCATGTCACAAAAAAAACCCATCTGGTTCACAAATGTCCTTTAGAGAAGGGAATCTGCCATCCTTACCTGGTCTGGCCGACATGTGACTCCAGACCCACAGCAATGAGTTCTGAAGACATGTCACTGGACTCTGCTTTCTCTCCACAGATACTGGTTACTTTTCTTCAGCAATTTCTGTTCGCCACAGCAATGTGATTGACTCTTAAAATGCAGTTAATAAATCTGAAATGAATCTCAGTAGTCATGACCATGTCACAAAAAAAAATCCATCTGGTTCACAAATGTCCTTTAGAGAAGGGAATCTGCCATCCTTACCTCGTCTGGCCGACATGTGACTCCAGACCCACAGCAATGAGTTCTGAAGACATGTCACTGGACTCTGCTTTCTCTCCACAGATACTGGTTACTTTTCTTCAGCAATTTCTGTTCGCCACAGAGGTGTGATTGACTCTTAACTACCCTCTGATATAGGATCCCTACATTTTGAGTTCCTACCTCATCTCCAAATGGCATCCCATCCAGACCCATCCCCTATCACTGTAACCCTGCATTCCTCACAGCTAATCCACCTAACCTGCACATTTCTGGACACTATGTGCAATTTCCTGTGGCAAACCCACCTAACCTGCATTTCCTTGGACACTATGGGCAATTTCTCATGGCTAATCCACCTAAACTGCACATCTTTGGATTGTGGGAGGAAACCAGAGCACCCGGAAGAAACCCACGCATCCACGGGGAGAACATGCAAACTCCACACAGACAGTCGCCTGAGATTGGAATCGAACCCAAATCCCTGGAACTGTGAGGAAACAGCGCTAACCAGTGAGCCACTATGACGCCCATGTACATTGACCCCTAATAAAGTACTCAATTCAAAGGCAATTATGAAAGGAAAACAAAAGCTGTCCTTGCCATTGATGCCCACATCACTTTAAGAATTTGTTTTGATAAAGATCTTGCAAGGTGTTGGCTGTCATATTGGATTTGGCAATCCTGAAAATATGTAAGGAGATGAACTGACAGGGTAGAGCCAGCTTTGAGATAAGCTTGGCCCATTCAGCTGAAGAGAGGCGTTAAAGTTGTTCACATGGAGCTTAGTTGATCATAGAGAGTGTGGTGAAGCGCAGGAGATTTGAGGAATCTGTTATTGCGAGTGACTCCAAACCATGAAGCAGGAATCCACAGACAATAAACCAGAGCTGGAATCAGTTTCTGAGCAGGAGATATAGTTGTGAAAGTGAGTTTTGATGAATATATTATTGAATACAAGAAGGAAAATAGAGAACAGTTATAGTGAGCAAGTTCAAAGGTACAAACTGAAATCCAGTCAGAAAGCAGCAGAACTTCTGGTTGGGCATTGCTTGGCAGCGACAGTGAATTAAACCAATGTAAAAAATCACAGACGGTAGAAATGTACACGATGCCCTCATTGTGGCAGAATTCAACATCCATCACCAAGAGTGGCAATAGCATTACAACTGTCCAAACTGACCATAACCTGAAGGACAGAGACTATGTCATCATGCTGAGATGTGCTGATAGAACAAACTGCTACACTGCTGAGGTAATCATAGGCATCCAGTGAAGAACAGATTAATGAATGGCTGAGATTCCCTAGAAGCCCAGTGTATTTAAATCCCCATTGACAGGCATCTGAGCTTCCATTGCAGGACTTGCACCTTTCCTGTTTGTGTTGCACTAGAAGCTGTGAACATTACTCGCACACGGTGCACCTTGGCAGTTTCTACAATGGGGTAAGGGAGCAGGTTAATGAGTGAGGGGATGGGGAACAGGTTACTGAGTGAGGGGATGGGGAAAGTGTTAATGGATAAGGGGATGGAGAGAGGGTAGGGGAGAGGGTAATGGGTAAAAGGATGGGAGATGGT
>NC_057730.1:7904146-7949413 GCF_004010195.1 Chiloscyllium plagiosum
TGCGGGTAGGGGGGAGAGTTAATGAGTGAGGGGATAGGGGAGAGGGTTAATGGGTGAGGGGATGGGGAGAGGGTTAATGGTTGAGGGGATAGGGGAGAGGGTTAATGAGTATGGGGATGGGGAGAGGGTTAATGTGTGAGGGGATGGGGACAGGGATAATGGGTGAGGAAATGAGGTGTAAAATGTGAGAGATGAATGCATGTTTTGGATGGTACATGGTGAGAGAGTCCAGCTGGCAGGGAGGCTTGGAATTTTTCAGAGCATTCCAAACTCTGGGTAATTTTGCATCGAAATTTTAAACCTGCCGCGTTATTATGTCCTGGTCAGCGCATTGAGACTTTTGCATCTGTCTTTGAATGGAGGAAACGAGCCATGGTGACAGAAAGTGTTTCACTCCAATTGAAGTACTTCTGAATTGGACTGACTGCTGTAATATTGGAATTCTTGTACAGGATGCATTGTAATCACAACTGCCAATCTGCACCTAGCAACTCCTTCATATAAGGACTGGAGAAACCTGCGTTGGTGATGTAGATTGGACGTTTATAAATTGTCCAGGATCCTAGAGATAATTACCCTTCTCTTTGAAACAGTGTCATTAGAATTTGTAACATCCATCAGATGGAGCTCCAGTTTAATGCGTTCTCTGAAAGACACACCTCCCTGTCCTGTCCAGTCTGTGCTGAAGTGCCTGGAATGGGCTTTAAATGTACAAACTTTGTGATTCCAAGGTGATATTCCTCCAAACAGAGCCCCAAGTAACATGGCTGAGAACAACTGGGCATGCAGATATTATCATCATTTATTGCCTGAACCGCACCAACGATTTAATCTTCCCCAATGTCCATTTTTTCTGAATTCACAATTGGGACATGGGCGTCACTGGCTGGGCCAGTATTTATTGCCCGTCCCTAGTTGCCCTTGAGAAGGTGGGGGTGAGCTGCCTTCTTGAACCGCTGCAGTCCATGTGCTGTGGGTTGACCCACAATGCCCTTAGGGAGGGAATTCCAGGATTTTGACCCAGCGACAATAAAGGAGCAGCAATATATTTCCAAGTCAGGATGGTGAGTGGCATTGAGGGGAACTTGCAGGGGGTGGTGTTCCCATGTATCTGCTGCTCTTGTCCTTCTAGATGGAGGTGGTTGTGAGTGTGGAAGGGGTTGTCCAAGTATCTTGGGTGAATCTCTGCAGTGCATCTTGTAGATAGTACACACTACTGCTACTGAGCATTGATGGTGGAGGGAGTGGATGCTTTTGGATGCAGTGCCAATGGAGTGGGCTGCTTTGTCCTGGATGGTGTCAAGCTTCTTGAGTGTTGTTGGAGCTGCACCCATCCAGGCAATGGGGAGTATTCCATCACACTGTGACCTGTGCCTTGTAGATGGTGGACAGGCTTTGGGGAGACAGGAGGTGAGTTACTCCTGAGTTACTCATTTCCGTGATAACTGCACCCATTCCTCCAAACAGGCACACTCAACCTCCACCAGCTCTTTCCTGCATCATGTTAAGGGCTACCCTTGAGCTGTGAACCATTTGATTCAGTCCCTTTGTGATCATTATTTTAGATCCATTCCTGTGTGAAACGAGCTGAGCTGGTGATTGTGTGAGTGTGAGCCAGCAAGGGATTGGCTCGGGATCAGGGCAGGAAACCTGGTCACTGAACTCATTCCTGGTCCTAGCCCCAGCGAATCACAGCACGAATGGGAGGAACAACATCGCAACTTCAGAAGAGACTCTTTCCAACCTCCTCGACTTAATATGGTGTTTCAACACCTTCAGATTGCGAATTCTCTCCCATACCTTCTCTTTCTTTTAGCTTGCATTCTCTGTCACCATGACCCCGCTCTCCTGTTCCCTCACTCCACTGGGACCATCTTTCTTTCCAGTCTGACGGTTAGACACACCATTGTTCTGCCAACTCACATTCCGATCACTTAACCTGGTCTCTCAGCATCCTTTGTCCCCCAGCACTCTACCCCCTCACCAGTGCATAAATGCTGCCCCCTCTGCACCTCACGTTAGCTCTGATGAAGAGTCATCTCAACTCAAAACGTTAGCTTGCTCTCTCTCCATGGATGCTGCTTGACCTGCTGAGATCTCCAGCATTTGTTGTTTTAGTACAGGTGCGAGCATGCTCAGTAGTTTGCTCCTTCATGCTGGTTCTTGCGCCATTCCATCTTGAAATCTTCAGTCATTTGAGTCAGAGTTGGGTTGAGTCTGAAATATCTCACTCACCTCGTTGTTCCACTCTCCCACAATTGTTTTGCAAGACAGCACAGCAGCGGGGTAAGATGATGAGAATGGAAGAGGATGGCCCTCTTAACGTTACAGGGTTAGCGAATAGGTCTCGCCCACAAAGGGAAACATCTTCTCAGCATCCATCCTGTCAAATTCAGTCAGGTTTTACAGTTTAAAGGGTGGCACGGTGACTCAGTGGTTAGCACTGCTGCCTCACAGCGCCAGGGACCCGGGTTTGATTCCAGCCTCGGGCGACTGTCTGTGTGGAGTTTGCACGGGAAACATCTTCTCAGCATCCATCCTGTCAAATTCCATCAGGTTTTACAGTTTAAAGGATGGCACAGTGACTCAGTGGTTAGCACTGCTGCCTCACAGCGCCAGGGATCCGGGTTTGATTCCAGCCTTGGGCGACTGTCTGTGTGGAGTTTGCACGTTCTGTGTGGGTTTCCTCTGGGTGCTCCGGTTTCCTCCCACAGTCCACAGGTGTGCAGGTTAGGTGAATTGGCCAGGCTAAAATTGCCTATAGTGTTCAGGGAAGTGTCGGTTAGGTGCATTAATCAGGGGTAAATGTAGAGTAATAGGATAGGGGAATGGGTCTGGGTTACTCTTCAGAGGGTCAGTGAGGATTTGTTGGGCTAAATGGCCTGTTTCCACACTGTAGGGATTCTATGATTTCTGTCTGTGGGATGTTCCACAGGGCAGTGGTAAAAACAAGGACTGCAGATGCTGGAAACCAGAGTCTAGATTAGAGTGGTGCTGGAAAAGCACAGCAGGTCAGGCAGCTTCCGCACAGCAGGAAAATCGACGTTTTGGGCAAAAGCCCTTCAATGCCTCTATTCCTGATGAAGGGCTTTTGAGGGAAACATCGATTTTCCTGCTCCTCGGATGCTGCCTGACCTGCTGTGCTTTTCCAGCACCACTCTAATCTAGACTCTGGTTTCCAGCATCTGTAGTCCTTGTTTTTATCGAGTTGATTTTAACCCTATTGCGAATCCTCTTGCAAGGATGCCTGCCTTGAAGAAGTTTTCCTCCTCTCTTTACAAGAATCTCAGAGAGTCCCTCTCCCACTGCAACTCCCATGTCATTTCCTCTGCTCCCCTCTATTCCTGATGAAGGGCTTTTGCCCGAAACGTCAATTTTCCTGCTCCTCGGATGCTGCCTGAACTGCAGTGCTTTTTCAACACCACTCTAATCTCGAACCTGTTCCACAGGGCTTCAGGACAACCGTGCTCATTCATCAACGTGTATCTAGCAAAAGTATCAGCCAATCCCATGGTAAGAGCAGACTGAGTTTCTCTCAGGTATTTGGACTTGTGACAGAAGGCAGTGAGAGTTTGAAATGGGGTTAGCACCTTCCAAAGAACAGTTGAAATGTTCACTTTCTCCACAGATGTTGCCAGGTCTGCTGAGTTTCTCCAGCAATTTCTGTTTTTGTTTTTCTGCCCCCTTGGAGTAGGGTGGTCTGCCTTCAGTGTACATTGGGTGTGAATGAGCCAGGAATTGAGGAAAGTGTGCCCAGTGTGACAGGAAATGGAATTGTGTGGGTCAAAGTTGAGGAAAGTTGTTTCAGCTGGTGCACACAGATTATTGGTGTTAAAAGATTTGCATAGCTTAGAATCCCTACAGTGTGGAAACAAGCCATTCGGCCCAGCAAGTCCACACTGACGCTCCGAAGAGCAGAACTTACCCTGTAGCTCTGAATTCTCATGCACATCCTTGGTCACTATGGGCAAATTAGCACAGCTAATCTACCCTAACCTGCATGTCTTTGGACTGTGGAAGGAAACTAGAGCACCCGGAGTAAACCCACACAGTCACCCAAGGCTGGAAACGAACCCTGGGTCCAAAGTGCTGTGAGCCAACTGTGCTAACTACTGAGCCCCTTGGAGTGGGGCAGTCTGCCTTCAGTGAATACTGGGCTCCAATTTCTCCTGCAAGGGAACAAATGAGGGTAAAGCTAGGAGTTGAGGAGTGTGACAGGAAAAGAAATTTGGGAGTATGAGGTTGTCAAAATAGTTTCAGCTAGTTCATGACAATTATTGGTGTTAATGGTGTTGAAGGATAAGCACTGATTATAGAGTTAGACTAGATTAAAAGTACAGTGTGAAGAATTGGTTGTGCAAGAGTTGCGTTCAAAGAATACACAATGTTGGTATCCAGAGTAGACAAGAAACAAAGAGCATCCCTCCTTGCGTTACCTTGCCATTGCTGGTTAGATTGCTGGCATTTCTTTGATCCACTGGATAGAATTTTCTTTGTATGAGGCTACGCTTTGCTGCTGTCTGAGTTCATATAGCATCTGCAGAAACACAGTTCCACACAAATAAAATAAGTGTTGCTTAAACATGAGGTGAGGCTGTAACTCAGCGACAGGATATTGGGAAGCTTGTGCCAATGTTAACAGCTGACAACTGCAAGCAGAATTGTTGTTTGTTAAAAGAAGTTTCCAGGTAATTCCAGTTGCTTACATCCATTTACCATGGGTTCCACATTAATGTCTTCATCAATGGGTATTCATCTTAACAAGGCAGACCCATGAAATCCTTTTGGAACTCGTTCGAGAGTCCGCGAGCAAACACAAACAATTTCAGTAAGAAAGCCACTGCGATTCTTGCTCCTTGTAGACCTACCTGAAATAGTTGGCATCACTTGTAGAGAGGCTTCAACAGGCACAGTCTTTGTAGTTCATGTTCTGCCCCATTTGGAGTAACAGATGATGGGCCATTGCCACTGGCAGAGTTGGCGCAGGTCCTGAGAACATCCCATCACACACGAGGTCCTCACCCCAACCCACACACTTTCTGACCTGATCTTTCCTTGCCTTTTACTGCTGCTTCGCTGCATGTATTTAAACATTAAATTGTCCCAGAGTTTAATTTGCAATCTGCAGATAGTGAGCACCTTAATGAAAATATTCGAAGAAGAATTCGCTAACAGTTTGATGAGTTTGGCTCCCTTTCATTCTTTACCATTTCCTTAATAATGTCATTGAAATAAGAAAGCATCAAGAATAAAGTCTTAAATTGCTTTAAACTAAAAAGTAGCTAAAAATAAACATTTGCATTTGTTTGAATCTTTGAACAGGATTTGACTGTCAGTGTGAGGTTTTATTTTGAATTGAGGCTAGAGAATTCACATCTAACCATCATTAAAAAATGCTTTTGTTGAAATGATACATTCAGCTCTCCATCCCGTCTGAGCTAGATGGAAAGTGAGCAGTTTCAATGTCACAGTGTTTCGCTTTTCACTTATTTTAATAATGTGAGCTCAAACTTGCTGAGAAAATAATGATCTATTAGCAATGCATGCCATTACTCACATGTACATTGGCAAGCAAGGTCAAAGCTGTGAATCCCCAGAACTCTCTCCTATTTACTTTACACAAACAGCATCTCACCTTCGCCTCACTGGTGCTTTTCTTGACATGCATTGCTGATTAGGTGTGTTACCAAAAGTTGCAATTCAAAACACAAGTACCTGTTTTAAATGTAATGTTTATTAATCAATCAATCCCTCTGACTCAAAAGAGAGAACCGTTTTAACTAATGATTGAGAAACTTGATTGCAACCTTTGATGAGGGTTATGAATGGAGTAGATGAAATTTCATAGAATCCCTATAGTATGGAAACAGGCTACTCATGCCACCGACCCTCCAAAGCTCCAGACCTACATCCCCCTACTCCATCCCTGCATTTCCCATGGCTAATCCACCTAACCTGCACATCTCTGGACTCTATGGGGCAATTTAGCATGGCCAATCCACCTAACATTCACATCTTTGGACTGTGGGAGGAAACTGTTGCACCCAGAGGAAACTCACACAGACACAGGGAGAATGTGAAAACTCCACTCAGATAGTTGCCTGAGGCTGGAATTGAACATTGTGAGGCTGCAGTGCTAACCACTGAGCCAAGATGGCGACCCAGGCCTGTGTAAGGCAAAGCCAGAGGAAACTCTGGTGGAGGTTCTGATGTGCAAATCGGTTGTCTGACCTTAGGGTCAGGGCAAAGAACTCATCCAAACATCTAGTAGCTGGTTCCCTCCAAAGTTTCCCTCAGGATAACTGGTGCTCATCCATCATACAGTTTTACGTAGTAAAGTGAATTATTAGGGGTCATGGGCCGAAACTTTCAAGAGATGTTTGTTAATACACCATAAAACTTGTTAGCAAAAGCGATTTCTATTCAATGAAAGGAACAGTAACATTGACGAAAGGACAGGAGGCGGAGAGTCGAAGTGAGATGGCTTTTTAGACTGAAGACATATTTTCAAACAGTAATACAATCGAGGGTATGAGGAAAAGGCAGGAAGGTGAAGGGAAGAATTACCAGACCAGCCATGATCTCATTGAATGATGGAACAGACTCAATGGGCTGAATGGCCTACTTCTCCTCCATGATTTTCAGATAAATAGCAATGTCTCCTCAGGATCAGTAACAGTGTCACAGATCTCTTCAATATTATAATAATGGCCTGGACTTGGATATACAGGGTATAATTCCAAAGTTTGCAAATGACACAAAATCCAAAATAAAGTGCATAGGGTAATAACAAATCTCAGGAGAATTCAGACAAACTGCTTAACGTGACAGGAGAAAATCATGCAGAAAAGTGTTAAGTCAATCATCTTGGCTGCAAGAATGAGAAAAGACATTGAAACAAAATGACATAAGTTTTTAAAGGGGCACTGAAGCACAGAATCCAAGGCTTTTTAAAAAAAATTTGTGGATGTCACTGGCCGGCCAGCATTTGTTGCCCCATCTCTAGTTGCCCTTGAGAAGGTGATGGGGAGCTGCCATCTTGAATCGCTGCAGTGTGCTGTTGGTTGACCCACAATGTCCTCAGGAAGGGAATTCCAGGAATTTGACCTAGCGACAGTGAAGGAACGATGATATAATTCCAAATCAGAATGGTCAGTGATGTGCAGGGGAATTTGCAGGTGGTGGTGTTCCCATGTATCTGCTGCTCTTGTCCTTCTAGGTGGAAGTTATTGTGGTTTGGAAGGTGCTGTATGAGGATCTTTGGTGAATTTCTGCAGAGCATTTTGTAGGCAGCACACGCCACTGCTACTGAGCATCGGTGGTGGAGGGAGTGGATGTTATGCCAATCAACTTCACAAATACAAATCTTTGAAGGTGATGGATTAGTTTAAAAACACTGTTAAGAAATCTGCAGTGTTTTATAATTGGAGACAGGGTTGACTCTCACGTTATGTTGACAAAGTGTCAGTTAGCTGAGTCTTATTGTCAGGCGTTTTGCTGTGATGTCAGTGTAATCTCTTGCCATATTTGATCAGACTTACCTCATTAATTACCCAAGCACCCGTATGGCCCTCTGACACAATTCTAGCCCCATCTTACCAGGAACAGCACACCACTGTCCAGGTCCCTCAGAACTAAGTATGGAAGTTGGGAAGTAATGTTTCCGTTATCCAGAATGTTGGTGAGGTTGCACTTGGAGTACTGTGTTAAGTTTTGGTCACATTGCCATAGGAAGAATGTTATTAAACTGGAAAGAGCGCTGAAGAAATTTACAAGGATTGTTGCTAGGACTCAACCGTCTGATTTATAGGGAGAGGTTGGACAAGCTAGGACTTTTTTCTTTAGAGCATAGGAGACTGAGGGGAGACTTTATAGAGGTGTATAAGATCATGAGAGGGTAAAAGCACTCAGTCTTTTTCCCAAGGTTGGGAAATCAAAGGCTAGAGGGCATCAGTTTAAAGTTAGGGGGGAAAGAATAAAAGGGAATCTAAGAGGCAACCTTTTTACACAGAGGGGGTACACATATGGAATGAGCTGCCAGCAGAAGTGGCTGAGGCGATCACATTAACAACATTTAATAGGCATTTGGACATGGGTAAGAAAGGATTAGAAGGATATGAACTGAAGGCAGAGAAAGGGGGTCAGTTTGGATGGACATTTTGATCGGCATGGACCAGTTTGGGCCAAAGGGCCTGTCTCTATGCTATAGGACTCAATGACTCTGTGACTCCAACTGACCAGCATCCCTGGTGCTGGCACTGTCTTTTAAAGGTCACAGGGATCATGGACAACCATTGTTAGTCCAAGGCCACCCTGTATGATTCCTGACATTTGCTCTGAAATGGCAGACAGGTGGAAATCTGTGCCCTGTTTTGTCGCATGGACCTGGAGGCCTTGACAATACAAAATGTCATTTTCTCCCAGGTCCAACAGCAGAGGCAATAGTCCACGCTGTTCAGGTTTCGTTTAAAATGCCTCCCATTGCGTTCAAAAGCAGGGAACCCGGACTAAAACGTTATAAAACTTTAGCTGTTTGACTGGGAACACTGATTCACAGAAAGGGAGTACATGACTTAGTTTGTCGGTATAAAATATGTAGATTTAAAATGCAGACTCCTGGAGAGAACATGCCATTGGGAGAAACTTTCTGCCCCTCTGAAACACAACTCATCTAAATTTGGCAATTGAAACCCACTGGAAGACCTCATCACCACAAGTAAAGGCTTATTCAATGAGAAATCTGAATCTACATCACTGGCTCGAGAAAAGAAATTCAATTGGCCATAACTTATCCAGGAGGAAACCACAGGTTTTGTTGACAGTGACATTGGTTACAGATCAATAATTGGTTAATTTGTAAAGCAAAGTTCTTCAGATTTCTTATATTTTTGTTCCAGAATTGGAAGAGATTGGGTTTGCATGTGTATTATTTCTCAAGTGGTGTAGTTAGAAATATTTGCACATTTCAAGCTATTTATTAATTTTCTTTGCATGAGTAGCTCTGTTTTGCAATAATGTAGTTATTTATTTGTTAATTTAAGGAACTTGGTTGACATGCTGCTGAGACCGAATTCTGTCCAACCTAGTTTATATATAATTGATAATATCACCTTCATTTTATAATGGCCAGTCTGGGAATAGGGGGACAAGGAGAGGAATCAGTCCATCCTAGCAATTATTAATAGCTATTTGGTGTTCAAGCTTCTGTCAGTAATTTTCTGCTTTATAAACTCTTCTGTAATTAGAATAATTTCAGACTTCGGATATAGATATCTCAATGGAGTCTCCCTATTGCCATATTCTGAAAAGTAGAGGGAAAGGACATTTAGTGAATAGATGACAGCTGCATAAAGAAAGACATCACCAGAGAATTTCATTCCAATATCATTGACACATATTCAACAGGTTCATAAGCTGAGAAGGGCTTAATTAGTTTTCTCTGCATCTCACTGCCTCAGATGGCTGTTGTTTCCCTAAACGCAATGAGGAAGATATGCTGGCTGCCAGTCTACATGTAATAGAGGAACAGCATTAGCTGCAGTGACTTAACGAGACCACAATCTTCCTTTATTTCAACAGGATCCTTCTCGCATATCTAGTGACTTTGAGTCACATTAGTCAAGAGCACCGTTGCATTAAAGGCACCACTGAATCTCTCTTCAAGGGGTCGACACATTTCATTTCCACTCCAATGTAACCAGATAAAACAGTAAGTGTTTGCAATTCTCAACAGGCTTCCAACAGCTATAAAGAGCAACGGATAGATTTTGTTTCGTACACAAAGCCACATGTGAGAAGTTGGAGGAAATGAAGCTGTCGGGGAAGTGAGCAGAACAGCTTTGAGGAGGGAAAGGGATTCATCAGAATGGTTCATTGATGATTCGAGCCATCTTCTGCAGTCATGGTCCATGTGCCCAGTAAAGCTTTCATAGACAAAAAGAGGAAACATAATGAATCCCACATCAGCATGAGAACTGTTTTGGAACAAACTATGAGCATTCTGTAATTTAGTTTTTATTCATTAGTTAAATCTAGTGAAGCCCTTCAAGTTAAATTGAGCAAGTGTCTCCAAAATGACTGTGAAAAACAAATAGGGTCAGAAAATTCCAAAAGGAATTAAAACAGATGAAGTGAATGTGAAAAACTGTACTAGGTAGAGATTGTAGGAAATTGGGTACAGGAGGACATTCTCTTCAAACCTGTTCCAACATGGCTGACTTGTGCCTCAGCATTACCGACCCACCCCTGGTTTTGTGATTCTTAAAGCCCTTGCCCTGAGGTATTTTCTGATCAACCTGTTCGGGGATGTTATAAACACATCTCGGTAGCAGGTGGAACTTGAACCCAGGCATCCCAGTTCAGAGATAGGGTCACTGTCTCTATACCATAACCCCTATAAACCCTGCTTGACGAAACTCCATCGACGATGAGCTTCGTAAGGAAGCTACATTTTCAGGCCATAGCCCCGAATCTTCCCGGCCCCGGAATGGTGGGAAAGTTGGGAAAATCGAGTGAGGTGGCCAGCAATGCGATTCTCGATGTCAAAAAACAGGAAATGCCATTTTCCAGCCATATAATGAATGGTGAGACAGGATTCTCGTCAGTGAATGGCAAGAGGCCTGTTTGTGTGTTTTAGCATCTCTTTATTAGTTAATCTCTCCTGATTTGTATGTTGATTCCCATCTCCCACCCACCAGACAGTTCCAGACATGGGAGTCAAAGTAGTTTCCTGGTGACTCTAGCTAATCACTTATTCCTCCAGGCCTCCATCTTGGGTACCAACAGCTCAGGACACCTTCCATGAACAGTGACTTCATGCTCACTCTGCCCACCAACATTGGCATTGAAATTATACCAGCCTCAACATGAAGCAGCTGAAGATAATTGGGCCTAGAACACTACCCTGAAGAACTCCTGCGGAGACATCAAAACCACATTCGATTGAATGTGGCATCAAGCTGCCTGAGCATAACTAGAACCAAAGTGAATTGGGGCAAACATTCTACTGGTTGGAGTCATACCTGATACATAAGCAGACAATCATGGTTGTTGGAGGTCAGTCATCTCAACTCCAGCACATCTCTGCAGGAGTTCCTCAGGATAGTGTCTTAGGCCCAAACATCTTCAGCTGCTGCTTCATCAATGACCTTCTCTCCATCAGAAGGTCAGAAGTGGGAATGTTTGCTGATGATTGCATAATGTTCAGCACCATTCACAATTCCTCAGAAATTGAAATAGTCCATGTTTGAATGCAACAAGATCTGAAAAATATTCAGGCTTGGGCTGACAAGTGGCAAGTAACATTTGCGCCACATAAATGCCAGGCAATGTCCATCTCCAATAAGAGAGGCTCTAACCACCATCCCTTGACATTTAATGGTGTTACCATTACTGAATCATCCACTCTCAACTTCCTGGGAGTTACCACTGACCAGAAACTCAACTAGACACAGCCCAAAAATACAGTGGCTACTAGAGCAGGCCAGAGGCTAGGAATACTGTGGTGAGTAACTCACCTCCTGACTCCCCAAAGCTTGTCCACCATTCCCAAGGCACAAGTCAGGAGTGTGCTGGAATTCTCCCCACTTTCCTGGATGGGTGCAGCTCCAACAACACTCAAGTAGCTTGACATCATCCAGGACAAAACAGTCCACTTCATCAGCACCACATCCGCAAACATCCACTTCCTCCACCACCAATGCTCAGTAGCAGCAATGCGTACAAGGCGCACTGCAGATATTCACCAAAGGTCCTGAGATAGCATCTTCCAAATTCATGACCATTTCCATCTCAGAGGACAGGGCAGCAGATACATGGGAAAACCACTATCTGGAAGTCACCCTCCAAGCCACTCACAATCCTGACTTGAAAATATATCGCCATTCCTTCACTGTCACTGGGTCAAAATCCTGGAATTCCTTCCCCACGTGCATTGTGGGTCTCCTACCTACAGCATGCGGGCTGCAGTAGCTCACAAAGGCAGCTCTGAGGGGAAACTATCAATTGTAAGTTAATTGAGAATTATTTGTATTCAGATGGATCATACTAATTCGGGAAGAATCTCACCTCCAATTCATAGCTGCTGGGATTTCATGATTGGGTTAGAGTGTAATGTGGCTCTTCTGGAGCCTCAGTGAATAAGGAAGGAATTGCCTGGAGATTTCCCTGAAATGGGCATGCTGTGAGGTTCAACATTAGGTGGCAAGACAGCAGCAAGTGAGATGGTACCATCTGCTGGATGGGATAAACTGAATGGGCTTGATAATCTGCCTGTCTTTTTGTGCATTTCTGTGGAAAGACTGTGCATTGTATCTGGGGCCTGTTGCTCAGTGGCTCAGAAAGTTCACGCCTGCACTCAGTGACAGGCCGCAGAATACAATCTTCCATTAGAGAATTCAGCTCTTCCTCTGTCTGCTCCTCCCTAGAATCTATGTACAGGGCAGACCACATGCAGAATCATTAACCTTTCCACCATGCTTATTTTCAGATGTTAGTCAATGAAATAAAATGTATAAAGAGCCAGAAAAATGATGAACATTTAGCACAACTGTGCTGTCTTGTACATCAAACTATATCAACTTTTCTGATCCAATTCAAACTGCTATCTCCTGAGAGACATGTTGGACAGATTAGAATCAAGGTTAATTTTGGTGGAAGTTTTGCTGCAAAATTGACTTTGGACAACCTTACACAAACTAAGCTAAGAAATCATTCTTGCCCAAATAAATCCATCCTCTCCTAGTTTACAGGCACCAAGTGAAGACAACACCTCAGACCCTGGCTTCCCACTATTGTCAATCCAGCTCTGAACCAGCAGCCACTTTCTGAACATTTACCAATGACTGAAAAGCCATTGATGAGTTGTTCCAAATTCCCACTTCTACATTGGCATAAATTGAGTTCTAACATTATTTTAAGATGTCCAACCATAACATCCTCTAACTTACTGAGATCTGCTTCAATTCCTTTAATGTGGGCCATGTGAGTTGTCCAGTTGGAGTATATGTGACAATTGTACAAAGAATAAAAGAGACAGATCTCAGGATACCTCTGAGGATGGTAGTGATAACTATCTCAGCATCTTTGATCCATAGGCAGCCTCTGTGAGATGCTGCAATTTGGAGCAACAAGTATCAGTCATTCAAAGACTTACATAGACCAGTATAGCAAAGGAACAGGCCATTCAGCCCACCATGTCTGTGCTAACCATGGTGACATTCTAAACTAACCCCATGTGCTTGTACATCGTCTGTGTTCCTCTATTCCCTCTGTTCATGTGTCTTTCAACATGCTTCACAAACATTATTATCGTATCTGATTTACCACCTCCACTAGTTCTACGTTCCAGGCACCTACTACACTCAGTGTGTAAAACACATTCTTCACACATCTCTTTTAAACTTTCCGCCTCTCACCTATGCCCCCCCCAGATTTGATATTTCCATCCTGGGAAAAGGACTTCAATTTTCCACCCTTTCTTTGCCTCTCATAGTTTTATATACTTTTATCAGCTCGCACCCTTCAGTCTCTGCCGCGCTAGCAAAAACAATTCGACTCTATTCAACGTCTCCTTATTGCTAATACTCTCCAATCCAGGCAACAACCTCATAAACCTTTCAGTACTCTCTCCAAAGCCTCCACATCCTTCCAATGGTGAGGCCACCAAATCAGCACACAATACACTAAATGTGGCCTGGCTGAAGTCTTATACAGCTGTAACATGAATTGCCAATTTTTATACGCAATACTGACTAATGAAGGCAAATACATTTTATATCACCTTATTCACTTGTGATGCCACTTTCAGGGAGCTGTCAAATGCTTTCATGAAAACCATATATAGACAACATCCACTGCTTTACCCTCAACAATCATCTTTGTCTCTTCCTAAGAATACTCAGTCAAATTTGTGAGAAAGACTCAGAAAGCCGTGCTGACCATCCTTAATAAGGCCATTACTTTCCAAATGACACTGAATCCTGTCCCTAAGGATCTGCTCCAATAATTTCCCAACCACTGATTGTAATACTCACCTAATACTCATAATTTTCTGGATTGTTTGTCTTGCTCTTCCTAAACAAAGGAAGACCATTGGCTATTCTCCAATCTTCCGGGACCTCACCTGTGGCTAAAGAGAATGCCAAAGCTTATAAATCACGAGGGGCATAGGTAGAGTGGTTATCCAAGGTATTTTTTTTCTCAAAGAGTCTAAGACTAGACAGCATAAGTTTAATGTGAAAGGAAAATAATTTAAAAGGGTCCTGAGGGGTATCATTTTCATACAGACGGTGATATGTGTATGGAGTAAGCTGCCAGAGGAAGTGGTGGAAGCTGATACAATTATAACATGGATGGGTACATGAATAGGAAGGGTTTAGAGGACTGTGGGCCAAATGCTGGAAAATGGGACTAAGTCAGATTGGGATGTCTCGTTGGCAGAGACAAATTGAACCA
This sequence comes from Chiloscyllium plagiosum, assembly GCF_004010195.1. Taxonomy (NCBI): domain Eukaryota; kingdom Metazoa; phylum Chordata; class Chondrichthyes; order Orectolobiformes; family Hemiscylliidae; genus Chiloscyllium; species Chiloscyllium plagiosum. The sequence continues at coordinate 7,918,601 of NC_057730.1, forward strand.
AAGGGTTCAACCAAAAAATTGAACCAAAGACTCCATTTCCGTGCTGTATGACTCTCTGACTCTAAGATCTCTGCCAAGGCTCCAGTAATCTCCTCCCCTTCCTCCCTCAGAATCCTGGGATAGATCCCATCAGGCCCTGTGGTCTTATCTACCTTAATGTTTTTCAAGACACCAAACACCTCCTCCTTCTGAATATTGGCATGCCCCAGAAAGTCAGCCTTCCCCTCCCTGATTTTCCCAACATCCATGTCTTTCTCCTTGGTGAATACCAATGCAAAATACTCATTAAGGGCCTCACCGCTTTCTCTAGCTCCATGTACAAATTCTCCCTTTTGTCCTTAAATGGACCGAACCTTTCCCTAGTTACCCTTTTGCTTCTAATATATGTATAAAATGTCATGAGATTCTTCTTATTCTTACTTGTCAAGGGCATTTTGTTGCCCCTTTTTATCCTCCTAATTCCTTGTTTAAATTTATCTAATTTTCCCTTAATCATGCCTCAAATATTCCCTGTGAAAAAAATTTAGAAATATCTTTGGCGAGGGAAGTTATTGACTTAAATTTTAAAAAATAAATTAAGGAATGTAGAGCTGGCACTAAAACATAGAATGGGATTCAGGTTTGCTGTTCAAGATTTGCTCCCTCTTGTGTTACATTTACTCAGCTTTGTCTGTTTGGTTTTGCAGGACACATTTGTGGGTTGTTTAATTAAAAAAACTCAATTTCCTCTCACTCACCCTGACAGTAACTGTGTACCTGTGACAGGCGATGAAATTAGAAACGAAAAATATTAGATTCCATCAACAAGTATTTTATCACTCCCGTCAAAAAGGAAATCCATAAAAAAACGAATACAAATTTTGCATCTACAAAAAGCAAGTGAAGATTCTGATGAATTATACCCCTCTTGCCTGGATGAGAGCACTCAAGAAGCTTGATACCATCCAGGGAAAATCGGTCCACTTGAATGGCACACAATCCACCACGCCAACTGTCTTCACCATACAGACTCAGTGACAACTGTGTGTACCATTTATAAGGTGCGTTGTAACATCTCACCATGACCCCTTTGACAGCACCTTCCAAAATCTGAATCACGTTGAAGGACAAAGGGCAGCAGAGCACACAGTACCACCGTCTGCTTGTTCCTCTCCAAGCCACACCCTATGCTCAACTGGAACTACCTCGCTATTTATTTACTATCCCTGCGTCAATATCCCAAAACTCCCTTCCTATGTATGGGCACCCTATCACCAGGGACCGCAGCAGCTCGCCATCACCTTTTCAAGGACACTTGGAATGGGCAATAAACACTGGCTTAGCTACAGATGGCTATAAATGAATATACATTGAAAAAACACTGGCTGCCTCCACTGGTGAGAGAAGTTGGAAGTCACATGACACCAGGTTATAGTCCAACAGGTTTTTTTTTGAAGTCACAAGCTTTCAGAGCACTGCTCCTTTATCAGGTGAGGTGACGTTCCCAGTGCTCTGAAAGCTTGTGATTTTAATTGAACCTGTTGGACTATAACCTGGCGTCATGTGACGTCTGACTTTGTCCACTCCTGTCTGACACTGGCACCTCCTCCTCAGGGTGATAGAAATGGAAACCTTAAATTATTTCAAGGTCATTTGGATGGCAATTTGAAGAAACCTAACTTGCAGGACTATGGGAAGAAACAGGACTGATCAGGTTAACGAGAACTAGCATAGCCTCAATTGGCCAAATGGCCTCCTTCTGTGTTAATGCCTCAGAACACCGCTTCCACATGGTAATAAATGCTGCTAAACTTACCAGTCAGTACTCCACTTTCACAAAAACCATATTGAGTCAGGTTATGAATTTATTTCCTCTGGGCAATAGGTATTCATGTGCAGTATGACATTGTAAATAAGCTTGACACAAAAGCTTTCCTGTTCATGAAATTGGAAAGGGTTTTTTGTATGGGCTTTTGAGAAGACAAGTTTCTTTGCAACTCTGAGAACCGCGTGAGTCCACAGTACCTTTAGTTCTTGCTATATATTTCTGGTTCCAGTGGGAAGGAAATGAACTGCTCAGAATGATTGAATAGACCTTCTTGAGGCAGTGCTGAGCTCTTGTCTGATTAATGTGGCATAGGTCAAAATGCATTGCAGTGGGGGACGTGACTGGTGCAGATAATGCTGCTGTACTGGACTGCAAGACATGAGCCAACAGCTGGGATATCACACTAATGTGCAATGTTCTGAGGCATTAACATCTAGAGAAATCTATATTGAGACTGACTGAGTCTATAGTCCCTGTTGCATAAACATATGCCTCGCAGAAATAAACGCTCCAACATAGTCACAATGTCAGTGCCTGCTCTTTCATCTCCTTCACCCCAAAGTTAATGGAAGTTTTTCCATCAGGTAAACCTTGTACCCAGTCAATACCAGGATGGTTTTACAAGGCTGACTATAACAAATTATAACTAAAGTGAGGAGGAAAACTTTCAAAGTAGTAAACAACTTGGAATGCAGGCAAAGTAGTGTCATTACTCACTTACATGACTTTACATTGACAGTGAACTAAATGCCGTCAGTGCTACCCTAATGGGATCCCTAACACAATTTATTTCCATAAGACCATAAGAAATAGGCCATTTGACCCCACGAGCCTGCTCCACCATTCATTAGGGTCATGGCTGAGCTGACATTCCTAACATGCACTTTCCTGCATTTTCCCCGTAACCCTCGATTCCTCAACTGATCAAGAATCAATCTATCTCAGCGTTAAATACACACAAGGACTCTGCCCCCACAGCTCTCTGTGGCAAAGAGTTCCAAAGATTCTCAACTCTCTAAGAAAAGAAATTCCTCTTCATCTCAGTCTTAAATTGATGCCCCTTTATCCTGTGGCTATACCTTCTGGTCCTAGACTCTTCCATGAGGGGAACATCCTCTCAACATTTATCCTGTCAAGTCCATTATGAATCCTATACGTTTCAATGAGATCACCTCTAATTCTTCTAAACTCTAATGAGTTCATCCCCAATCAGCTTAGTCTTTGCTCATAAGACAATACCTCCATATCAGGGATCACCTTAGTGAACCTTGTCTGAACTGCCTCCAATGAAATAATATCTCTCCTTAAATAAGGGGACCAAAACTGCCCACAGTGCTCCAGATGTGGTCTCATCAGCAACTTGTACAGACGAGGTAAGACTGCCCTACTGTTATGTTCCAACTCCCTTGAAGTAAGGACTAACATTCCATTAGCCTTCCTGATTACCTGCTGCACCCATGGGCTAGCTTTCTGTGTTTCGTCCACAAATCCCTTTATGCTGCAGCTTTCTGCAGTCTCTCTCCATTTAAATAATATTCTGTTTTTTTTTGTTCTCCCTTCCAAAATGAACAATTATGCATTTTCTCACATTTTACTCAATTTTCTATTTTTTGCCCCCTTATTTAACCTATCAATATCTCTCTGCAACCCTTTGTATCCCTCTCACGCAACCTGTCTTTCTGCCTATCTTTGTGTCCTCTGAAAATGTAGCTACAGTGCATTCACTTTCTCCCTCCAAGTCAGTAATATATATTGTACACAGCTGTGAGTTCCAGCATTGATCAATGGGGCACCCTACTAGTCATGGGTCACCAACCGGAGAAAGAACCCCTTATTCCCACTCACTGTTTCCAGCCCATGAGCCAGTTGTCTGTCCATGCCCATATTCTACCTCCAATACTGTGAGTTTGTACCTTAGGGCAACTTTTTGTGAGATACCTAATCAAACACCTTCTGGAAGTTCAAATGCAACACTCTACTGATTTCCCTGTATCCACTTGGCTTGAGAATTCCTCGAAAAACTCTCATAAATTAGTCAGGTACAATTTCTTTTCCATAAAACCATGCTGACACTGCTTGATTACATTATGATTTTCCAAATGTTCTGCCACTATTTCCTTAATAGTTGATTCCAACACTTTTCCAATAGTAGATGTGTTGCTAATCAGTCTATAGTTATCCCCTTTTCACCTCCCTCACATTTTGAGTAGGGATATTACATTAGCACTTTTACAATTCTCTGGTACTCCTCCAGAATCCAATGATCTTTGGGAAATTATAACCAACACATCCATTATCTCCGTAGCTACCTTTTTTGGAATTCTAGGATGCAAGCCATTAGGACCAAGGGACTTATCTGCCTTTAGCCTCTTTAGCCTGTCTGATACTACTTCTTTGGTAATGGTGATGGTCCATAATTCCTCCCCCTTGGTAACAATGGAATCTTCAAAGTATCTTCCATTGGACAGACTGATATGTCTGTCATATCTCTTCTGCTATTTCTTTGTTCCCCCTAACTGTCTTCAGAATCATTTTATAAGGAGCCTATGTTCACTTTGACCTCTCTCTTCCTTTTTGTGTATTTAAAGAAGCTCTTATTGTCGGTTTTTATTCTCTTTATTTGTTTTCCCTCATTGTTTATTTTCTCTGTATTTATTATCTTCCTAGTCCTCCTATGTTGGATTCTGCATTTATCCCAGTCCCTGGGCTATTACTGACTTTGGTTTCTGTGCGTGCTTTTTCTTTCAATTTAATATTCTCCTTAACTTCCTTGGTTAGCCACAGTTGGTTTATCCCACTTTTAGCATCTTTTCTCTTTGCAAGGATGCATTTAGCTGGGAGTCATGAATTATCTCCTTAAATATCTGTCCATGCTTGCTTACTATCATTCCTATTAATCTGTCCTTTGTAATTTTCTTCATTTAAGTTAAGCACAGTTGTTTCCAACCAAAGTTTCTCACACTCAAACTGAATATGAAATTCTAATTCAGAATAGTATTGGGGTGCAAGTTGGGAAAAACAGAGCTAATTATGCTGATTTTATCCTTGCCCAGTCTTAAAGAGTGCAGATTGTGTTTAGCAAGGTAATTCCGAGTGTGATGTTACACCAGTGGTGTTGCAGTGATAGGTGCTATTGCCTCATCTTACTCTAATTGAAATCCCAATCCCAGAGTCTGGAGTGAGCCTGGGCTGGTCAGGGGAAATGAGACCTGGATGTGAGTCACAGGCTGGAGCCTGGCGCATGAAGGCAGCAAGGTCTTGGGTTCTGAAGCCAAGTGGGTACGGATTCATTGAAAAATGACCATAACTTGAGTACTTTAAAGATACTTTATTTTATCATTCTGGACGTTTTAAACTCTATATTCCCCTGCTAGTCTATTTCTTTTACTATTTCAATTCTGTGGCAACACTTAGATTAGATTACATTAGATTAGATTACATTACAGTGTGGAAACAGGCCCTTCGGCCCAACAAGTCCACACCGCCCCGACGAAGCGAAACCCACCCATACCCCTACATTTTTTAAACTCTATATTCCCCTGCTAGTCTATTTCTTTTACTATTTCAATTCTGTGGCAACACTTAAAATATCTGTACCTCGGTAGCCTGTACCTAAGATGGCACCAAGTGGCAACATTACAAACTTGTCACTGCACTCGCTCCATTGCATGGGATAATAAAGGCAATTCTATTGTGTTCTATTCTGTCCTATTCTATTCTACCAACATGCCAGCAATTCAATAGTTAACGTCAACTAGAAAATGAGGTTAAAAGATAGATTAGTAGAGATGTAGCAGCAGACTTTTGAAGAGATGTTTAATAGCTTTCAGCAACAATTCGTCCCAGGGAGAAAGAAAGACTCTCGGAAAAGGATGCATCATCTGTGTCTTAATAACGAATTTAAGAATAGCAACAATTTGAAAGAAACACTATCATTCTGCAAAAGATACTAGGAAGTGAGGAAATTGGAAAGGTTTTTAGAACTCGCAACAGTTGCCCAGAAAAATGTTGAACAAGGATAAATTGAGAGAAAGTTAGTTAGAAACATAAAATTCTCCTCTCAGGACAGTATAACATCATCAGACTGAGTGTAACCTATTGCAGTCTGCAGCATTAACTCTTTCAGAACCATTACCTTATAAAGCAACTGTCTTCAATTCCCACTACAGCTTCCATTTAAATCCTAATTTAAGTAGTAAAGCATCAATAGCACTTTCCAAAACCTCTGTCCCACCTAAAGCATCTGTACCCTGGCGCATTAAGCTGCCAGTCCTGTTCCATCCTGGACAAGATTTCTGCTTATCCTTAGTCCAGTTCCGCAAGAAAGCATTATCCCTCTTTAATTAGCTCCAACATTGGAATAATATTTCTCTTACTTCCATCAGAAGTAACCCAGAGCAGCAGCACTGCTACTCCTAAATTATTCTGAATTAAAAATCTCTGAGGAGACAGCAGCAGGTCAACGAATAGAATCCTTGAATCATTGCTGATGTACCAGCACGATGTGAATCCAGCTTAATCTATTTCGAGCTTATGCTAAAGCTTTAAGTTGTGAAGTTGCGGCTTTGCACATTGAAATTGCAATCGAACCTCTATCAGGATGTAATAGACCTGTCAATGCATGTTGATCCAAATACAGAGGAGAAGAGACAAACAAATGTCTCTCTGTGAAAGTTTGACATGAGGATAAACAATGCCAAAGACATTTGGGTCAATAAGATGGGTGAGCAATGTGTTCATGGCAACATAACCTCTCTCAAGGACAGCGTCAGATTGTTCATACTGTTAATCACTGTTCGGCTTCTCCCAAGTAACAGATGTCCAGAACCATAGGACATTGGATCAACTGTCAACTCTATATTGTCCCTGCAAGCTGAAAAGAGCAACTTTTCTAACCACAAATTCCTTTCAAATCATTATGAAACACACCTTTGGATGTGAGATTAATTCTAATGTAAATTCAACATGATGGGACGAGGTTTATTTAGGATATCTGGTCTGTGGGAATGAGTTGGACCGAAGGGTCTGTTTCCATACTGTATATTTTTTGTGCATTTAACATCTTAGTAACATGGTACCTATTAATCTATTGCAGCTTTTAATATGGGAAGGATTGTGCAAATATTTTACAGTGCAGCCCAAAAGGACTCAATTGCTCCCTAGATCTCCACCTGATTAGTCATTTATTTAGACATTTGCCCACCGTATTTAGCTTTGTAACAAAATGGTTTTTTTGCCTTAACATCAGCAGAAAGGGTACTTCAGAATTAAAGGTTAGATGGGACCATGTTTCGTAAATCAATCATAAATAATGGAAGAGTTCTTGCCAGATGATGGCCTAGTCCAGCTCCCATAATCCTTTGGTTCTCCCACTTGACTGCTACAACTGTGAAAGGATCACCAGAAACCGTATTTGTGACTCGAGGTCAGTGGTGTACCACAGGGTTCACTGTTAGGTCCCAGGATGTATGTCTTGTGCCTTAACAATTTGGATATAAATGTCGAAGGTTAATCAGTAAGTTTGCAGGGTGGCACTAAAATTGGTGCCATGGTAAATGGCGAGGAGGAAAGTCTGAGGCGACAGAATGGTATGTGTGGGCTGGTCAGTTGGGCTGAACAGTGGCAAATGGAATTTAATCCTGAAAAGTGTGAGGTGATGCATTTTGGAATGACTAACAAAGCCACTATGAATGATAGGCACCAGGTTCATACTGAAGATCAAAGAGACCTTGGTGTCCATAGTTCTTTGAAAGTAGCAGGACAGATGGTTAAAGGACATTGGGGACACTTGCCTTTATTAATCAAGATGAGGAGGGCCATTCTAAAGATGAAAGCAATCTAGGTTTGTTCAATATATTGTATCAGTTGCATGACACTATGATTTTGAGCTATAAATTCTGAGTGCCTATGATCCTGTCCCACTAGCTACCTGACGAAGGAGCAGCGCTCCAAAAGCTCGTGCTTCCAAATAAACCTGTTGGATTATAACCTGATGTTGTGTGATTTTTAACTTTATTAATTAAGACACTCAATACATGAGCAGGGAGCTTGTGATGGAGCTGCATGAGAAATTGGTTTGGCCACAGTTGGAGAGCAGTGTGCAGTTCTGGTGGCCACACCATAAGGAGGATATAATCACAGAGGCTGCAGATTCTGATGTGGTCAGGACCAATACACCACATGTACAGTGGTGCACATGAAGTATTCTCAATGTTTGACCTCTGATCTGATTCCCTTAATTCCTCACTATCACTTGCTTTGTTGAGGCCTGCAGAGGCCTGTCATGATTTTTTCATTCTATTTTCTGGCTTAGATCCACCCCTCTTTTTCTTTCCAGCCTGGAAGGGCAGAGGTGCTGGCAAGGGTTTGGGGGAAGGAAATCCGTTAAAATCAAGGTCTATAATTAAGAGCGAAAGAATTACAGATGCTGTAAATCAGAAACAAAAACAGAAATTGCTGGAAAAGCTCAGCAAGTCCAGTGGACGCGAACTCTGATTTCTCTCCACAGACCTGCTGAGATTTTCCAGCAACTTCTGCTCTTATTTCAAGGTCTGTAATTTCCTGGGTCTAACAGCATATGATTTGCAAAGTTTGCCTGAATAGGTTAATGGTAGACAGAAATGTCACTGTAAAGAGTGGGATTAGATCAAGAGGCAGTTTACTCACTTCCTTGGGTAACCTATCGGTCAGTGGACTAAATCTGTGGCTTTCTGAAGCTCTTGTTTTTCCACTGATTATCAACAATTTGCAATTATTAGCTTATCTGCATATCCTAAAGGGGTTTTATGTCTGTGAGTTGATTAGTCCAACTATTAGTAGTCTCCATCAGGATTCAGCATTGATGGATGCACACATTTCTTTTAAATTGCCAATGTATACTTGATTGTGCCCTGAGGCAAAATAAAAAGTGTCAGATATTCCAGTCACTTAGCTTCCCTTTTATTAGCCATGTTGATGTTTAGCAATGTTTGACACTGATCAAAATATTGAAATCAATGACATTGATGTAGCTACTTTCACAAACTTTAAAAAAAACTTTCAAGCTGCTTAGATTCGTCCTTTTGATGTTTATGGTTTCAGGAACAGAGAGCAGTTTCATGAATATAATCCCTACAGTGTTGGAGCAGGCCATTTGGCCTATTGAGTTCACACTGACCCTCCAAAGAGCATCCTACCCATACCTGTAACTCTGCATTTTCCATGGTGAATCCACCCTCACCTGCACATCTCTGGACTGTGGGAGGAAACCGGAGCACACAGGGGAAACCCACACAGACATGGGGAGAACGTGAAAGCTCTGCACCCGAGGGTGGAATCGAGCCCAGGTCCCGGGTGTAGTAAGGCAGCAGTGCGAACCACTGAGCCACTATGCCACCCTTGTGACAGCGTCTCACCAATATAGTTTGGTCAAGAGTTTTGAGAAATCACTATGGCCACCTTGCGGATCAGTCTGTACACATTGTGCATTTACAGCAAAAAGTCACAATTAACTTCCAATGACCTTCCAGATGTCAAAAAACAAGGTTCTCGCCAGTGAGCAGTAGATGCCTATTAATGGGGATTATCGTTCATTATCACCATCATTGCTACCTTATCTGACCTCATGCAACTCTTCATTTTATCTCCACCCCTGGATAGAAACTTGATGCTGAGACTTTCTATTGTGAATCTTCGCTGAAACTTTATTGCTGGAACAGCACAGCAGGTCAGGCAGCATCTAGGGAACAGAAGATTCGACGTTTCGGGCACATGCCCTTCTTCAGGAATGATTCCTGAAGAAGGGCATGTGCCCGAAACGTCGAATCTTCTGTTCCTTAGATGCTGCCTGACCTGCTGTGCTGTTCCAGCAATAAAGTTTCAGCTTTGATCTCCAGCGTCTGCAGACCTCACTTTCTCCCCATTGTGAATCTTCGAGCAGCTTTCCACGTGCTTCACTGAACCTCCATCTTGGAATCTGGCACCAGTGCCTCAGGATACGTGACATGGGCCGCTTACGTCCCACGTCCACGAACCTGTCAGCCTCTCCCCACTGTCAGGGGTCATCTCCAGTCCACTGACAGTGCACTTTAGCGTTTTCACACTGCGTTTGGAAATTGTGAATGGAAAATGGCTATGGCCACACCCAGAGTGGGCAGTTTCGAACGTTTGAATATACAAACATGCAAATGAGGAACAAGAGCAGGTCACTCGGCCCTTCAAGCTTACTCTGCCATTCTATAAGACCATGTCTGATCTGAATAATCAGTGTCACTTTGGTGGCCAAAATATGGGTTCGACACCTGCACAATGGGAGACCCTTCAAGGGGAAATTGCATGAATTATGAACATGCAGAGTCTGGTTGAAATCATTTTGCAATCATATCATCGTGCATGTGAAATGCATCCATTGTGGTGTAAGGGGCCAGCTTGTAGCTCATTGGCAGTGTCCCTACCCCTGGACCAGGAGGCCTGGGTTCAAGCCCCACCAGATCCAGAGGTGTGTAATAACATCTCTGAGCAGTTTGATTGGGAAAAATAGGTGTGTGTGGTGCAAATAGGAATCTTATGGTAGTGCCCCTACCTCTGAGCCAGGAGGTGCAATCCTCACCTGTTCCAGAGGGGATGGAATGACATGGCTAGACAGGTTGATCAAACATCTGTGTAGTGTAAATCGGGCTCTTGTGGTAGTCCCCCTCTCTGGGAGCCAGGAGGCCTGGGTGCACCTGCCCCTGAGGTGTGTAAGTAGATGTCTGAATAGAGGTTGATTAAAAATGTCAATGTGTGATGCAAACGCTGGTCACAGGCAATGGCAGTCTTAAAAGAAGCGTCTATCAGCTATGATGCACACAGCTAATGCAAGGCCTGAATTAGAGTACACAGGGGCATGGAACTGATTTCCTGTCCGCCTGAGCTACAAGACTCTCTAACAATTGATGGATGTTACAGGGCTGAGGGCAGAAGGAATCAGTTCTCATGCCACACATACACACTGCATTTATTTGCCTCATACCGCATTCATTGTAACTTGAGAGGCAATGGTGTAATGAAATTGTCACTGGACTAGGAATTCAGAACTCCAGGCTAATGCTCTGAGAACATGGATTGAATCCCAACAAATGGTGGTATTTGAATTCAATAAAAATCTGGAATAACAAGTTAATCTAATGGCTGCCATATGTTGCTTGGTGTAACAATCTGTCTGGTTCACTTATGGCCTTTAGGGAAGGAAATCTGCCTCCTCACCTGGTCTGGTCTACATGTGACTCTAGACCCAGAGCAATTTCCCCCTCATTTTCATTTCTTGATCTTCAGGTACCCATGGGAAGTTTTTTTTTAAGTCTTTTGCAATGAAGACAGAAACAAAATATCTGTTTAACACCTCCGGCATTTCTTTCTATTCTGTAAATAATTCCCCATACTCACTCTCCAGATGGCAACACATTTTATTTACTCTTTTATTTTTTAAATATTTGTAGAAACTCCTAATAGCTGTTGCAATGTTTGCAGCTAGATTTCTTTTTAACATTTTTAAATTTATTATTTTCCTTGTTGTTTCTGAATATATGTCCAATCTTCTAGAATACCACTAATCCTCACAGAATTGGACAGTGTTGTTTTCAATTTGATATAATCCTTAACTTCCTATTCATAAAGGTACATCTTTCTGTTAGGAGTTTTCTTTAACACAGAGATAAAATTTTCCAGAGATTTATTGAGCATGTATTTTAAACTTCTACATTTCTACTGTCCTACATTTTAATTTTCTAGTCCACTTTTGCCTTCATGCAAAAATTGTTTTTATTTACATCTAAAATGTTAATCTAAAGCCTGCTCAGACTGAAACAGAACACAAAATTCTATCATGTTATGATCACTGTTTCCTAGATGCTCCTTTAATATGAGGTTATTAATTCATCATGTCCCATTGCGTATTACCATTGGTTTAGAATAGACTTGCTTCAGGATTTATTGACTACAATGTTCTACTTTCAGGTTCGAATGTAGCAGTCAGTTATTGACATTCCAAACTGCTTGAGGCTGGAAGAAAGAATATCCAGCATAGATCTCAACACATGCTCGGGTTTAACAATACACTGACGGTTTTGCACTTGTTTTTGAGTTACTTCCCACAAAACTGTCTAATTCAGTAACCACCACCTGTGTAGCATGTAAATAACCTGAACCCAGTAAAAAACACTCTCAGTTCTGAAGCAGCTCTTGAGTTCAAGCAGAGACTTGAAAATGTAACCTCCAACTGAGTACTAAGAGAATATTGCAATGCCTATCAGATGGAGTGTTTTAGATTGCTGTCTCATTTTGACGTGAAAGCTATTATGCTATTCGTAAAAGACCAGGGAAGAGTCTGAACAAGCACTTACACCTCCAACAACATTACTAAAAAGTGTACTCAGGCTGTACACTTTATTATAGTTTGTGGGACTTTGCAATGAATGAATTGGCTGCTGTTACATTACACTGTTCTAAATCACAATCGATGCCAAGCTTCAAAAACACTTCCTTCACAGTGAGGCACTTTGAAATCTCCTAGCATTCTGGAAGATGATATGCAAGTGCTCTCTTAATCCCAATTTAATGGCTTGTAGAAACACGGGAATATTGAGAGATGATGGCACACAGAGAGGTCATTCAGCTGAAAAAGAGCTATCCAGCATAATCCCACTTTCCAGCTGTTCCTCTGTCGCTTACAGCATGCCAAGCACCCTAGTATATTGCAAGATGTTTAAAATCAGTAATGGTTCATATTGCAAAGCACCCTGACTGGCTGCCAGTATCTCATTAACGCTAATAAAATCATCTTCACAAAAAGCAAACTTTCCAAAGGCAAAGACTCCAGTGATTTCTCGATTGAAGCAGTAAATTATACTAAGAGCAGGAATTTCACTCATTTTCAAAAAGGGAGAAAGGGTCTAAGTATTTTGAGAGATAAATATTTTTAAAAGACATTTATGTCCAATGTGGGTGATATCACGTTTTATTTCTGTAGCCACAATGAAGGCTAATTGGAGAGATGGGGAACTGAATGTTTCTGTTATTACTCAAGCGTCAATGTGTAATTTGTCAAATTGTCTCATGTTAATTTAATACGACCAATATTTCAAAACATATCATGGAAAGTTACATTTAATTACAGAAATTAAGCCAATTAACAACCAAAATAAGAACCATTTGATCTTTGTGAAAGGGTTATAGTTAATGTCCACACATAAGAAAACCAAAGCAGTGATAAAAATGATGGATGAGTGTTTGCTGTTGGACATTTTCCAAGGAATACTGACTCAGAAGAGACAGTTTTTGTATCTGATAATTATGGAGGCAACATTAAAGAGCCAAAATGTCAAGTTAAACCAGAGCTAAAGGGTGGGCAGCACGGTGGTGCAGTGGTTAGCACTGTTTCCTCACAGCGCCAGAGACACGGGTTCAATTCTCGCCTCAGGCAACTGTCTGTGTGAAGTTTGCACATTCTCCCCGTGTCCGTGTGGGCTTCCTCCAGGTGCTCCAGTTTCCTCCCACAGTCCAAAAAAATGTGCAGGTTAGGTGAATTGGCCATGCTAAATTGCCTGGAGTGTAGGGGGAATGGGTCTGGATGGGTTGCTCTTTGGAGGGTTGGTGTGGACTTGTTGGGCCGAAGGGCCTGTTTCCACACTGTAAGTAATCTAATCTAATCCTGGATGTTAAGTGAATTGGCCATATAAATTGCCTGTAGTGTCTAGGCATATGTAGGCTAGGTGGGTTAGCCATGGTAAAACACTGAGTTACAGAGTTACAGTGAGTGGGGTTCTGGGTGGGATGTTGTTCGGAGGGTCTGAACTCAATGGGCCAAATGGCCTTTTACCGAACTGTGGAGATTCCGTGATTCAATGAGATTGGTGGACTGAAACAAAACAAATTTTGTTGATGGGTAAGGGAATAATGATATACAATTAATCAGCAGACATTGAGAACAGTGTAGGACCTGCTGTTTTCTTTGATGTGGAGTGTACTCCAGTGCAAAACCCACTGCTGAGTGGCAGCACACTGAGCAGGTAAACCCTCATTCATGTATCAATAGAAGCCAATCATCATTTCTTAAAAGCGATGATTCAGCAAGTGTCGGGAATGGTTGAGAAATACAGCTGCGTCGCTGGAAACATCAGTGCTGGAGCAATTAGCCAGAGAGCTCCTAGATGCTGTGCTGGAGACAATGTAGGAAGTTGAGCAGTGGAGTGAGTCAATCTATCACAGGATATCAGGAGATCTTTCAAAGTAACAGTGAAAACAGTCGGAGAAAATAACCTGGAAGTCACTGCCAGGAACCTAACCCCAGGACCTAGACACAACACCTGAAGAGGCCATTGACATTTGCTCTTTGGTATCACCATCGCTGAATCCTCCACTTTCAACAAGGCGGGTGGGTGGGCTTACCATTGACCAGAAACGGAACTGGACCATCTATATAACTGTGGCTACAAACGGAGGTCAAAGGCGAGGAATGCAGCAATGAGTGATTGTCTCCCAAAAGCCTGTCCACAATGTACAGAGCAGAAGTCAGGAGTGTGATGGAATATTCCTGACCTGCCTGGATGAGTGTGGTTACAGCAACAGGCAGGAACCATGCCATCAAACAGCCTGCCATTGAACACCTTGAACATTCACTGCTATGGATACTATCTACAAGGTGCTCTGAAGCAACTTACTGAAGCATTTTGGACTGCACCTTCCATACCCATAACATCCACAACTTAGAAGGACAAGAACAGCAAATGCATGGAAACACCAAGTTCCACCAGTTCTATGAGAAGTCACACATTGTCCTGACTTGGAATCGTTTGGCTACTCCATCACCAGCGTTGGGTCCAAATACTAGAACTCCCTCCCTAACTGCACGGTGGGTGAATTCACACGACATGGACTACAGCAGTTTATGAAGGTGGCTCACTGCTCACATTCTGCAGGGCCAGTAAGAAGGAGTAATTCACACTGACCCAACCCGTGACTCCCATGTTCCTGTGAAGGAAGAAATACTTCAATGATCTCAGACAAGTGGTCAAGATTAGGGAATATATCATTAAGTTTCCTTTGCTAATGTGGCGGGGGAGAGAGGGGCAGAGACAGGAGAAAATTAAGATTGGAAAGACCTGAATATGAGAATGGAATGGCAATTAAAGTAAAAGGGTATCCACAAATCTTCTGCAAGCACATAAATAGCAGAGGGTTGTTGAAGAGCTGGCATAGATCCTATCAGTTAGAAGAGACGTCAGAACTACAGAATTTCAACAACTCTGAAAAACTAAGGATTGTGAAGCAGACTGTTCTACTGCAAATGCCGATGACACTAGTAACTTTTACTGCGATGGTTCCAACTTTCAATTCTTCTCGAGCAACTCAGCAATTGGTCTGTATTTTTTAAACCTTTTAGACTCACTTCTTATGGGGTTGTTGACTTGCTCGCTGAACTGGTGAGTTTGTTTGCAAACATTTCATCATCATCAATGTGCCCTGGTGGGTGCGTTGGTGGTGTTACCTGGCATGGTGACGAACCACCTGCAAACAAACCCACCAGCTTGGCGAGCGAGTCAACAATCTCATCCACAACCTGAGCTACAACATCTTCACAAGGACTTTGAACTCACTTCTTATTTCCAGCCTGTGAGCATTTACATTTCTGTATTAATTCAACCCAATGTTTGCAATGAACAAACTCACCCTTTTACTTTAATTCAGGAAAGATTTCCTCAGTCGGCTGCCTTTAAAACATGAATTTAATTAGGACAGGAAGAAACGTTTCCAAAAGAGAGGGGTTCCTTTTGAAATTAACCTTGCTGCAATCAACAAGGTGGGTGTGCCAATGGTGGAGGGGGGGGGAGCTGTGATATGGGGAAGCTCACCTGGGTTCTGGCATTGTGAGGAGCCCACGTGAGCTGTATACGTTCAAGAAAAGTGGTAACAAAAGCAATGCTAACTCCATTATAATTTGATTCCCTCCCATTTATCTGACCATCACTTATATTTATTGCCATTGGTGCACTGTTGCTGTTTGCTGATATTTGATCATTGTTCTGTTAATTTGCAACACAGGTGATCTAGTGGTGGTTAAAAAGAAATCCAGAGGTGTATGGAATAGCATTGCTGATGAAAAAGGAAAGCAAGAGGACACTAAACAGTCCACATCGCACATCTGCCGAGCTCACGCAAACCCCAGCACTAACATAAAGTAGACATCAGCACCTGGCATGCCAGAAGTTGTCAGGGGCTATTTTTACCTCAATTGTCTCCCCTTTTACTGAAACCACAAACTCTACAGAGTCAGAGCTTGTGACTTCTCCAGTTTGAGAACTGGAGATAAAGGTCATGAAGACGATAGATATTACATCCGGCACCAGAATAATGAAACATGAATCAAAATATTATTATGGGCCAGATGGTTTGGCAGCTGCACCAGGGAGAGATGAGCCATCTGTCCGGTCAAGAGTCGGACTGTCTCATTTCAGCATAGCTACCCAGCAATGCATTTAATTAAAAACCGGAAGGTCAGCTTTTCAGCAACTCTTTCAGGAAGAAAATTTTGAGTTTGGAAGAATAGATTGCATTGTTTAAACTCATCAACTGAGAGCTCTGAAAGAGCGACTGTGCAGCATCAATGGAGGATCTCATTGGTTTCAACAAACAATGGCTAATATTTTCCTTCTTTTGTATTCTGTTGCTGTAACTTTGACAGACGTCCTGTTAACACCTGGAATTCTGGCCCAATCTTCCTGTCTTCCCGACCGTCAAAGATGGAACATGCAGCCATTGCATATCTCAGGGCCCCATGTCGTGAGTGGGAATTGACCAAAATGGTAGACTTTCCAAGAGGCAGTGGGCAGCACGGTAGTTCAGTAGGTTCCCTCACAGCACCAGGGACCTAGGTTCGATTCCACCCTCAGACGACTGTCTGTGTGGAGTTTGTACCTTCTGCCTGTGCTTACGTGGGTTTCCCCTGCATACCCCAGTATCCACACCAGTCCAAAGATGTGCAGGTTAGGATGGATTGGCCATGAGAAATTGTCCATAGTGTCCAGGGATGTGCAGGCTAGTTGGGTTAGTCATGGGGAATGTAGGGTTTTAGGGATAAGTTAGGAAGGCGGATGGGATGCTCTTTGGAGGGTTGGTGTGGACTCAATGGGCTGAATAGCCTACTTCCACACTGTTATGATTCTGTGATCTATTCTATCATTTATGATCTGAGACAGTTGCCATGTGTCTGGGGACTTGCTGCAAAAGTCTTTCACTGTGAGTTAAATGGTTCTGACACACTTAACTAGATAGCTTCCCAAGAAATGTCAGAAAGAAAACTCCAAGCTAATTCCTGAGAAACATCAGAACTGGCCTTGACTCTTCCCTGACTACACCTCCTGAACCCCCAACAATTTGCCCATCCATCCCCTCACCCTAATCTAACATCCAGCCATAACGCCCAGCCCACACCAATTGATCTGTCACCACCCCAAGATTGGACTCAAAATATTAACTCTGTTGCTCTCTCTCCAGAAGTTGCCAGGCCTACTGAGTTTCTCTTTCAGTTTTCATTTCAGATCTATAGCATCCGCATCTTTTAGTGACCAGGGAATCGGCTTTCGCGTTTTTCCTTCACTCTCTCACAGTGACGTACCTCAAGCAGAAACAGGAAGGATTTTCCCAGTGGAGCACTCCCGGGGGAGTCCAGAACCAGAGGTGACAGTCTCAGGATACGAGGTAAGCCATTTTGGACTGAGATGAGGAGAAATGTCTTCACCCAGAGAGTGAGGAGCCTGTGGAATTCTCTGCCTGAAGAAAACAGTTGAGGCCAAAGCATTGAATGTTTATCAGAAGGAGTTAAATATAGCTAAAGGAATTGAAGGTTATGAGGAGAAAGTAGGTACTGACCTGCATGATCAATCACTCCTCATACTGAATGACAAAGGGCTGAATGGTCTGCTTTGGTTCCTACTTTGTATGTTGTCCTTTTCCTAAGCAAGGCCAGCACCTGTCTCCCAATCTGAATTGTTATGGACTAGGCCAGATCCCCTCAAATCCTCTTTAAGCAGGTAACCCAGACCATAACTTTGCTATTTATTTCGCTAGGTGTATCATGGATATTCCCAGGGTAAATTAGCTGGGTCGACTGCCAAGTTTTAAACAAACAAAGTTTATTTACAAAATTATGGAATGCAACACAAAGAACAGAAAGTAGAATACCTGATAACGTGTCCCATCCAAACCCAACTTCTGAAAACGCACACATCCCTGAGCACAAACAGTAAAACATGGCACAGGCAACTCCCAGTTGAAAATCAGAAGGAGAGAAAGTACCCAGCCTTTGTTTATACACACAACTGCTGAACTGAACCAAAAAACTCAGCTGCCAGGACTGGCCACTCCCCCTTTCATTATATAAGTTATTTCTAAAGCATGAAAGCCTTTCGTACTATCTGTTTAAGGGTAATAAAAAGGGTCCCAATAAGCCATTCATCTTTGCATCAACTCAGCCGTTTCGGAGCCTGGGGTGTTTTATGACCCCTCTGAGAAAAATCCAGGACACAGTAACTTTGGGAAAAAGGACTAGCGTTGTGACAGAATTACCATTGAGAAAACGGTGGTGAACCACCTCATTAAAGCACTGCAGCCACTTAGTGAAGGTACGCCCCCACCCCCTAATTTTGTTAGGGAAGGAGTTCTCGGCTTGCAACCCAATGACACTGAAGATATGGAGATATAGTCACAAGTCAGGATGATGTGTGGCTTGAGGGGGGAACTTGTAGGTGGTGATGTTCCCAGATATCTGCTGCCCTTGACCTGCTGAATAGTTTCTGAAGGAGCTGTCGAGGTAACTTTAGTGAGGTGTTGTCGTGCATCTTGTAGATGGCACACACAGTTGCCAATGTGCATTGGTGGTAGATGGATGCCAATCGACAGGGTTCTTTGTCCTGGATGGTGTTGAGCTTCTAACTTATCACCAGAGTTGCACTCATCCAGCAAGTAGCGATGATAATTGCAAACTACAAATGTTACTCGTTACTTATCAGCACAAGCCCGGTCTTATCTAGCGTTTGCTACATTTGGACACTTGCTGATTCCATATCTGAGGAATCAGGGATACAACTGAACATTGTGCAATTATCAGCAATTATCACCACTCCTGAGGTTATGATGGAGAAAGGTCATTGATGAAGAAGCTAAAAGTGGTTGGTCCTTGGACAGTATCCTGAGGAACTCATGCAGTAATGTTTCGGACCTGAGCTATGACTCCACCAGTGGAGAGTTTTCCCATGATTCTCCTTGACTCCACTTTTGCTTGCTCTCCTTGACCCACATTCAGTTCAATGTAGACTCGATATCATGGGCTGTCACTTTCACCTCGCCTCTGGAAGTCAGCTTTTTTGTCCATGTTAGATCAGGCCTGGTGGAAACCAAGTAGGGCATCACCGAGCAGGTTATTGCTGAGCAAGTGACACTCGACAGCCTTGTTGTTGACACCTTTACTGATAATTGACAAGAAGCTGATGGATATTTAGGATTCAGCCAGCATAGACAATCGCATTTCCAAGCCCCTGTTGGGGATGGATATTAGAGTCCCCTGCGCCCTGTGCCCACGTAGGCCAGCCCAGGTAGGCCAGCCCAGGGTAGGCCAGCACAGGTAGGCTAGCCCAGGTGGCCAGCCCAAGTAGGCCAACCCAGGTAGGCCAGCCCAGGTAGGCTAGCCCTGGTAGGCTAGCCCAGGTAGGCCAGCCCAGGTAGGCTAGCCCAGGTAGGCCAGCCCTGGTAAGCCAGCCCAAGTAGGCCAGCCCAGGTAGGCCAGCCCAGAGAGGCCAGACCTGATAGGCCACCCAAGTAGGCCAGCCCAGGTAGGCCAGCCCAGGGTAGGCCAGCCCAGGTAGGCTAGCCCAGGTAGGCCAGCCCTGCTAGGCCAACCCAAGTAGGCCAGCCCAGGTGGGCCGTCCCAGGTAGACTAGCCCAGGTAGGCCAGCCCAGGTAGGCCAGCCCAGGTAGACCAGCCCAGGTAGGCCAGCCCTGGTAGGCCATCCCAAATAGGCCAGGCACAGGTAGGCTAGCCCAGGTAGGCCAGCCCTGCTAGGCTAGCCCAGGTAGGCCAGCCCAGATAGGCCAGCCCAGGTAGGCCAGCCCAGGTAGGCCAGCCCAGGTAGACCAGCCCAGGTAGGCCAGCCCTGGCAGGCCATCCCAAATCGGACAGCCCAGGTAGGCCAGCCCAGGTAAACCAGCCCAGGTAGGCCAGCCCTGGTAGGCCATCCCAAATAGGCCAGCCCAGGTAGGCTAGCCCAGGTAGGCCAGCCCCGGTAAGCCATCCCAAGTAGGCCAGCCCAGGTAGGCCAGCCCAGGTAGACCAGCCCAGGTAGACCAGCCCAGGTAGGCCAGCCCTGGTAGGCCATCCCAAATAGGCCAGCCCAGGTAGGCTAGCCCAGGTAGGCCAGCCTTGCTAGGCTAGCCCAGGTAGGCCAGCTCAGGTAGGCCATCCCAAATACGCCAGCCCAGGTAGGCTAGCCCAGGTAGGCCAGCCCTGCTAGGCTAGCCCAGGTAGGCCAGCCCAGGTAGGCCAGGCCTGGTAGACCAGCCCAGGTAGGCCAGCCCTGGTAGGCTATCCCAAATCAGCCAGCCCAGGTAGGCTAGCCCAGGTAGGCCAGCCCAAATAGACCAGCCCAGGTAGGCTAGCCCAGGTAGGCCAGCCCTGCTAAGCTAGCCCAGGTAGGCCAGCCCAGGTAGGCTAGCCCAGGTAGGCTAGCCCAGGTAGGCCAGCCCAGGTAGGCCATCCCAAATAGGCCAGCCCAGGTAGGACAGCGCAGGTAAACCAGCCCGGGTAGGCTAGCCCAGGTAGGCCAGCCCTGGTAAGCCAGCCCAAGTAGGCCAGCCCAGGTAGGCCAGCCCAGAGAGGCCAGACCTGGTAGGCCACCCAAGTAGGCCAGCCCAGGTAGGCCAGCCCAGGGTAGGCCAGCCCAGGTAGGCTAGCCCAGGTAGGCCAGCCCAGATAGGCCAGCCCAGGTAGGCCAGCCCAGGTAGGCCAGCCCAGGTAGACCAGCCCAGGTAGGCCAGCCCTGGTAGGCCATCCCAAATCGGACAGCCCTGCTAGGCTAGCCCAGGTAGGCCAGCCCAGGTAGGCCAGCCCAGAGAGGCCAGACCTGGTAGGCCACCCAAGTAGGCCAGCCCAGGTAGGCCAGCCCAGGTTGGCCAGCCCAGGTAGACTAGCCCAGGTAGGCCAGCCCAGGTAGGCCAGCCCAGGTAGACCAGCCCAGGTAGGCCAGCCCTGGTAGGCCATCCCAAATAGGCCAGGCACAGGTAGGCTAGCCCAGGTAGGCCAGCCCTGCTAGGCTATCCCAGGTAGGCCAGCTCACATAGGCCAGCCCAGGTAGGCCAGCCCAGGTAGGCCAGCCCCGGTAGACCAGCCCAGGTAGGCCAGCCCTGGTAGGCCATCCCAAATCGGACAGCCCAGGTAGGCCAGCCCAGGTAAACCAGCCCAGGTAGGCCAGCCCTGGTAGGCCACCCCAAATAGGCCAGCCCAGGTAGGCTAGCCCAGGTAGGCCAGCCCTGGTAGGCCATCCCAAGTAGGCCAGCCCAGGTAGGCCAGCCAGGTAGACCAGCCCAGGTAGGCCAGCCCTGGTAGGCCATCCCAAATAGGCCAGCCCATGTAGGCTAGCCCAGGTAGGCCAGCCCTGCTAGGCTAGCCCAGGTAGGCCAGCCTAGGTAGGCTAGCCCAGGTAGGCCTGCCCAGGTAGACCAGCCCAGGTAGGCCAGCCCTGGTAGGCCATCCCAAATCAGCCAGCCCAGGTAGGCCAGCCCAGGTAGGCTAGCCCAGGTGGGCCAGCCCAGGTAGGCCAGCCCAGGTAGACCAGCCCAGGTAGGCCAGCCCTGGTAGGCCATCCCAAATAGGCCAGCCCAGGTAGGCCATCCCAAATAGGCCAGCCCAGGTAGGCCAGCCCTGGTAGGCCATCCCAAATAGGCCAGCCCAGGTAGGCCGTCCCAGGTAGGCCAGCCAGGTAGGCCAGCCCAGGTAGACCAGCCCAGGTAGGCCAGCCCTGGTAGGCCATCCCAAATAGGCCAGCCCAGGTAGGCTAGCCCAGGTAGGCCAGCCCAGGTAGGCCAGCCCAGGTAGGCCAGCCCAGGTAGACCAGCCCAGGTAGGCCAGCCCTGCTAGGCTAGCCCAGGTAGGCCAGCCCAGGTAGGCCATCCCAAATAGGCCAGCCCAGGTAGGCTAGCCCAGGTAGGCCAGCCCTGCTAGGCTAGCCCAGGTAGGCCAGCCCAGGTAGGCTAGCCCAGCTAGGCCAGCCCAAGTAGGCCAGCCCAGGTAGGCCAGCCCAGGTAGGCCAGCCCAGGTAGACCAGCCCAGGTAGGCCAGCCCTGGTAGGCCATCCCAAATAGGCCAGCCCTGCTAGGCTAGCCCAGGTAGGCCAGCCCAGGTAGGCCAGCCCAGGTAGGCTAGTCCAGGTAGGCCAGCCCAGGTAGGCTAGCCCAGGTAGACCTGCCCAGGTAGGCCAGCCCTGGTAGGCCATCCCAAATAGGCCAGCCCAGGTAGGCTAGCCCAGGTAGGCCAGCCCAGGTAGGCCAGCCCAGGTAGACCAGCCCAGATAGGCCAGCCCTGGTAGGCCATCCCAAATAGGCCAGCCCAGGTAGGCTAGCCCAGGTAGGCCAGCCCTGCTAGGCTAGCCCAGGTAGGCCATCCCAAATAGGCCAGCCCAGGTAGGCTAGCCCAGGTAGGCCAGCCCAGGTAGGCTAGCCCAGGTAAGCCAGCCCAGGTAGGCCAGCCCAGGTAGACCAGCCCAGGTAGGCCAGCCCTGGTAGGCCATCCCAAATCAGCCAGCCCAGGTAGGCTAGCCCAGTTAGGCCAGCCCAGGTAGGCCATCCCAGGTAAGGACGGCAGATTTCCTTCAAGGAGTCTGTGAACCAGATGGGTTTTCATACAATCAGCAATGGTTTAGTTGAGCTTTTAATTCCAAAAGTATTAAGTAATTAAACCTGAATTTGTCCAGTTGCCATGGAGGGTTTGGAATTTGTTACCCTTGAAAATTAACCTGGGCTTCTGAATTACAGTGATATTACCCTTCCATCAGTGTACTGCCAAGCCAATCCCCTGGCTGGCAACTATCCTTATGTTGCTTGAATGATAAATTGTCACCACAATTAGTTCCTCAGCTCTTTATGAAATAGAATCTTATACTCACCCGAGAGGTCAGATTGAGCTTATTTTAATGTGTAATCCATCACCATTTAGAGTGTGGTACTCCCTCAGTAATGTATTGGGGTGTCCCCTACTGCAATGTTTCAGGGAACATCTCTTGGGCACATACACTAACAACCCCATGGCCCTGTGGCTAACCATTTCAACCCTCCCTCCCACTCCACCAAGGACATGCAAGTCCTGGGCATCCTCCACTGCCAAATCCAAGCTACCCGACGCCTGGAGGAAAAACGCCTCATCTTCCGCCTTGGGACCCTCCAACCACACGGCATTAATGTCAATTTCACCAGTTTCCTTATCTCCCTTCCCTCCACCTCATCCGAGATCCAACTCTCCAACTCAGCATCGCCCTCTTGAACTGTCCCATCTCCTCCCTGCCCCCAATATTCCTGATGAAAGCCTTATGACTGAAACATCAACTCTCCTGCTCCTCGGATGCTGCCTGACCTGCTGTGCTTTTCCAGCACCAAACTTTTTAACTCCAGAAGAATGCTAATGAAGGTGTACACTGAGTGCATTGGCTGACCCACTGAACTGTCTCCATCAGTGACATCATGGAGGAGCCCATCTTGACAATCAGCATGGGACTGATTTTCCTCTCTCCCCAAACACTATGACACACACACACACAATACTGTGTTCTGCCCTGTCTCATTCTCTGTAAACAATTTGCATTTAAGAGTCATATTATTCATTGTATTATTGCATATGTCCTGACAGTATCAAGGTCACGATTTCCATCTTTACTGGGGCCACTTGAAGCATGAAATGCAGATGGAGATGTGCTACTATTTGTAGCCATATAGCATATCATTAGCACAGACAGTGATGTGCCTGTGATTGTAATATGAGGACCATCTGTTGAATCATTCAGTACTATATTAGCCACATCTAGTTCTTACGTTATGGGAGTTAATGTACATATTGCCCCATCAGGTACAAATACCCTTCTGGAGGCAAAAACCCACAAGACGTTGGCAGATTACCTTCAAGTAGGCAGATTATAATCTCAACTGCCCCTTGGTGAAGATATGGCAGCACTCCACAAACTCTATAGCTTTAAACAGAATGGCTAGCTTTTACCCAGGTACTTGAAAAAGTTGTCAAAATTAACCTCCCTCTCATGTGGATGCCTGGCCCTTTAAGGATCACTGGCGTTGCAGTGTTTTGGGTTTGGCTCTTTAAAGGATGATGATCACAGGGTCAGTGTATCACAAACTTAGAACCTTCGAGTGTGATTGGGCTGAGGAATGTCAGGCCAGCACCACATCAAAGCTTTCGAGTAGCCTGTGCTCCCTTGTCCTGTTCCAACACTGTGTGATGTATACTTGAAGTGACCAGTACCTCATTGCTGGGGGAAGCAGCATTGCCTAAACAAATTCTTCACACGATGAGCCTAAAATCTGCACCGTCTTTCCCAGAATCTATTAACGTGTCTTCGGTGATTCATTTCAAGGTTACAAAATACCTCAGAGCCCACTAGCCTCTCACCAATAAAAGCAGATGGTCACATTAAGGATCTGTATAAATGAGCACTTTATGTGCACAATTGTAGGAGAGATTGAGAATGTGGGAAATTTGTTCTCAGATAATCACTCGTGGGCAAGCTGCTGGGATCTGTTCTCAGAAGCAGGGTCACTGAGACTTTGGGGGTTGACTAAACAGAGTCACTGTGGATACGTGAAGGGTAGATCATGTCTGGCTGGAGTAACGGAATCTTTTCAGGAGCTCACCAACGTAGTGAGTGTCAACAAAACCAAAGAATTGCGGATGCTGTAAGTCAGAAACAACAACAGAAATTGCTGGAAAAGCTCAGCAGGTCTGGCAGCTTGTGTGGAGAGAAATCAGAGTTAACATTTCGGGACCCTTCCTCAGAAGGAGAGTGTTGGTTTTGCCTTCCTGCATATGCTGATGGCATTTAGCCGGCTCTGCAAAAGAAATCGATGATTAAAATCAATGCACTGGACATGGGTCAGGGTTTAAAAATCAGGGGTCGCCCATTCAAGACACAGATGAGGAAACATTTTGTCTCTCAGAGGGTAGTGAGTCTTTAGAATTCCTTTCCTCAAGAATCTTCAAATATTTTTAAGGCAGGGTAGATGGATTCCCAATGACCAAGGGGATGAAAGATTATCAGAGATATGCAGGAGTTGAGGTAACAATTGGATCACCCAATGTGGGACAGGTTTGAAGAGCCAATTCTTGTGCCTTCTTCCTATCTCCCTGGTGATAAGCTTGGGACATGATTCAGGAATTAGCTTGGAAACAAGACAAGCAATGTGGATAGCCGTGAGGAGTCAGCAGAAATGATGGGTAGAATGTGGTGAAAATTCGAGGTCAAGCAGGGTCATCAAGGAGAGCTATTCTACTTCAAGAGGAATCAGGAAGCATTTATTCACAAAGAGGGGTAGTGGACATCTGTGATGCCCTCCACCTAATGGGAGTGAGCACTGGGTCTATACTGTGATGGAAGTCTTTCTGCTCAGTCAGGGCAAATAGACAAAAGACAGGCAGAGCTGTGATATGCGATAGGGTTAGGGTTAGCATTAGAGTTACGGTTGTGGTAATGGTTAAGGTTAGGTTAGCAACCTGCCTGTTTTGGATATTACCTGACTCTTTCTGTCTTGGAAAATGGCATAGAGTTTAGAAACTGGTTGGTAAATATAAACTATTCCTATCAGCTGGGTCCGAAGATCTGCTCAGGACACCACTAACCCAAAACTCAAGATTTTGCCCAAAGCAGCAATTTTTTACTATTCAACTTCTGTCAACGATAGCATATGGTCAGTGGCATTGAGGTCCACAGCATAGAATAAGACCCTTCAGCCCATTGCATGAGAACCTGTCCAACACAACAACAAACTATTCTCATCTCAATCCAGCACTCCCTGATGAAAGGCTTTTGCCTGAAACATCAATTTTCCTGTTCCTCAGATGCTGCCTGAACTGCTGGGCTTTTCCAGCACCACTCTCTCGACTATAGCCTTCTGTGCCTTGGCATCACAAGCGCGCATTTAAATACTTCTTCCATGTTACGAGGGTTTCTGCCTCTCCCACCCTTACAGCTAGCGAGTTCCAGATTCCCACCACTCTCTGGGTGAAAACATTTTACCCTCATCCCCCCCAAGCCTCCTATCCCTTACCTTCAATCTCTGCCCCAGGTCATTGATCCCTCCATCAATTTCTTCCTGTCTCTTCTGCCTATGCCCCTTATAATGTTATCCACCTCAGTCATGCCCCCTCTCAGTCTCTTCTGCTCTAAGGGAAACAACCCCAGTCTGTCCAATCTCTCTTCATTAATGAAACTCTCCAGCCCAGGCAACACCCTGGGAAATCTCTTCTACTTCCTCTTCAGTACTATCACATCCCTTCAATAATGTTGTTTCCAAAACTGCACACAATACTCTAGCTGTGGTCAAACCAACAATTTACACAGTTCCAGCAGAACCTTCCTACTCTTCAGCTCTATCGCTTGACTAATAACAGCAAGTATACCACATGGCTTCTTAAGCACTTTGTCCACGTATCCTGATAACTTCAGGGACCAGCGTACATGCACACCAAGGTTCCTCTGATGTTCAGTGCTGCCCAGGGTCCTACTGTTTAAATAAATTCCCTTGCCTTGTTTGTCCTGGCGAAGTGCATCGTCTCCCATTTACCCAGATGGAATTCCATTTACCACTGATCTGTCCGTCTGACCAGCCCAGCCGTGTTCTCCTATTGTCTAAGGCTATCTTCCTCACTATTTAACACCCCACCAACTTTTGCATCCTCTGCAACTTACTGATCGAGCCTCCTACATTCAAGTCTAAATTATTCCATTTCTGTTTCTCAGCAGCACGAAGGGCAGGAGCATGGACCAGGGGTCTATCGGGAGTGGTGTGCTACTGATTTGAATCTTTACATCTGACATCGGAGAGCAGAGGTTGCTGGGAAAGGAGGGACTTTTTTATTATCCTCCAGCTATATAAGTGAGTGCTTTCTAAATCCGAGACCCTACCTTTGAGGGCCTCCCCCCCCCTGTTTTCCCTGGAGCGTCGGAGGCTGAGGGGTGACCTTATAGAGGTTTATAAGATTATGAGGGGCATGGATAGGATAAATAGACAAAGTCTTTTTCCTGGGGTGGGGGAGTCCAGAACTAGAGGGCATAGGTTTAGGGTGAGAGGGGAAAGATATAAAAGAGACGATATCTGGTCGGCATGAACGGGTTGGACTGAAGGGTCTGTTTCCATGCTGTACACCTCTATGACTCTATGACTTTATGACCTCCCCTAACCTTAAAGACCAGGGACATATCTGGTAAGCGTCTCTTCTTTTTTACTTTGTGATAAGGGGACTAGCAGGGATGGCAATCCAGGGAGAGCAATGTTCCTCCTGCATGATGTTTGAGGTCAGGGATGCCATTAGTGGCCCTTCCAAGGACATCTGCAGGAAGTGCACCCAACTCTTGCTCCTCCAAGACTATGTTAGGGAACTGGAGCGGGAGCTGGAAGAACTTCGGATCATTCGGGAGGCAGAGGCTGTGATAGATAAGAGTTTCAGGGATGTAGTTACTCCTAGGCACGAAGGTATCTGGGTAACTGTTCAAAGGGGGAGAAAACAGTCAGTGGAGAGATCCCCTGTGGTCGTTTCCCTGAAAAACACATGCACCGTTTTGGATACAGTTGGGGGGATGACTTGCCAGGGGCATGCAGTGGGGCCCAGGTCTCTGGCACAGAGCCTGTCCCTGTTGCACAGAAGGGAAGGAGGGAAAGGAGGAGAGTGTTAGTCATTGGGGACTCAATAGTCAGAGGGTCAAATAGAAGGTTTGTTGGGAACAAACGAGACTCGCCGGTTGGTGTGTTGCCTCCCAGCTGCCAGGATCCATGATGTCTCGGATCGTACCTTTGGGGTCCTGAAGGGAGAGGGTGACCAGCCTCAAGTTGTTGTCCATGTAGGTACCTACGATATAGGTAGAAAGAGCGATAGGGATGTAAGGCAGGGTTTCAGGGAGCTAGGGTGGAAGCTGAGAGCTAGTACAAATAGAGTTGTTATCTCTGGATTGTTACCCGTGCTACGTGATAGTGAGGCAAGGAATAGGGAGAGATATCAACTGAACATGTGGCTGCAGGGATGGTGCAGGAGGGAGGGATTCAGGTACATGGATAATTGGGGCTCATTCTGGGGAAGGTGGGACCTCTACAAACAGGACAGTCTTCACTTCAACCAGAGGGGTACTAATATCCTGGGTGGGAAATTTGCTGGTGCTATTCGGGTGGGTTTAAACTAGCTCAGCAGGGGGATGGGAACCTGAGGTGTAGTTCCAGTGCACAGGAGGATGAGAGTAGGGAGGACAGGGACAGGATTTCAGGGTCACAGGAATGTGCTGGCAGACAGCAAACCGGTTTGAAGTGTGTCTACTTCAACACCAGAAGCATCCAAAATAAGGCAGGTGAGCTTGCAGCATGGATAGGTACCTGGGACTTAAATGTAGTGGCCATTTCAGAGACATGGATAGAACAGGGTCAGGAGTGCATGTTGCAGGTTCCAGGGTTTAGATCTTTCCTTAAGATCAGGGAAGGCAGTAAAAGAGGGGGAGGTGTGGCCTTGTTAGTCAAGGATAGTATAACGGTGGCTGAAAAATCTTTTGACGAGGACTCATCTACTGAGGTGGTATGGGCTGAGGTTAGAAACAGGAGAGGAGAGGTCACACAGCTGGGAGTTTTTCATAGGCCTCCACAGAGTTCCAGACATGTGGAGGAGAGGATCGGCAAAATGATTCTGGGTAAGAGTGAAAGGAACAGGATGGTCATTATGGGGGACTTTAACTTCCCCAACATTGACTGGAAATGCTATAACTCTAGTACGTCAGATGGATCAGTTTTTGTCCAATGTGTACAGGAGGGTTTCCTGACACAGTATGTCGAAGGGCCGACAAGAGGGGAGGCCACACTGGATCTGGTACTTGGTAATGAACCAGACCAGGTGTTTGATTTAGTGGTAGGTGAGCACTTTGGAGAGAGTGACCATAATTTGGTTATGTTTAGTTTAGCCATGGAAAAGGATAGGTGCATGCCACAGGGCAAGAGTTATAGACGGAAAGGGCAATTATCATGTGATTAGGCAAGACTTAGGATGCATAGAATGGGGTAGCAAAATGCAATGGATGGGAACAATCGAAATGTTGAACTGGTTTCAGGAACAGATATTGCATGTCCTTGATAGGTATGTCCCTGTCAGGCAGGGAGGAAGTAATAAGGTAATGGAAATGTGGTTTACTAAAGAAATTGCATCTCTTGTTAAGCAGAAGAAGGAGGCTTATGTGACATTGACGCGAGATGGTTCAGATGAGGCGATAGAGAGTTACAGATCAGCTAGGAAGGATTTAAAGAGAGTTAAGAAGAGCAAGGAGAGGACACGAGCAGTCTTTAGCAGGTAGAGTAAAAGAGAACCCGAAAGCTCTCTATAGATACGTGAGGAATAAAATGATGACTAGGGTAGGAACAGGGCCAGTCAAAGATAAGAATGGGAAGTTGTGCAGACCCTGTGGAGATCAGAGAGGTGCTAAACAAGTATTTCTCATCTGCTTTCACTCAGGAAAAGGAGAATATTATAGAGGAGAAGAATGAGATACAGGATATTAGACTAGAAAGGATCAAGGTTAGTAAGGAAGAGGTGTTATCAATTCTAGAAAGAGTGAAAATAGACAAGTTCCCTGGGCTGGATGGGATTTATCCAAGGATTCTCTGGGAAGCTCAGAAGGAGATGGCCGGGCCTTTGGCCTTGATCTTTGAGTCGTCATTGTATACAGGTTTGATACCAGAGGACTGGGGGATTGTAAATGTTGTGCCCTTGTTCAAGAAGGGGAGTAGAGATGACCCAGGTAATTAAAGACCAGTGAGCCTCACGTCTGTTGTAGGAAAAATATTGAAAAGGATTATAAGAGATAGGACTTATCATCACCTAGCAAGCAACAATTTTGATTGCAGATAGTCAACATGCTTTCGTCAAGGGCAAGTCATATCTCACAAACTTCATTGAGATTTTCGAGAAGGTGCCCAAGCATGTGGATGAGGGTAGGGCCGTTGGCGTGGTGTACATGGACTTCAGTAAAGCCTTTGATAAGGTTCTGCATGGTAGGCTGTTGGAAAAATGCGGAGGCATGGGATTGAGGGTGATTAAGCAGTTTGGATTAGGAACTGGTTTTCTGTAAGAAGGCAGCGAATGGTGTTCAGCCTGGAATGGTTTGCTACAAGGGTCTGTTTTGAGACCACTGCTGTTGGTCATTTTTATAAATGACTTGGACGCAGCATAGGTGGATGGGTTAATAAGTTTGCAGCTGACACTAAAGTCCGTGGAGTAGTGGAGAGTGTGGAAGAAAGCTGCAGGTTAGAACATGGAACAAAGAAAAGTACAGCACAGAACAGGCCCTTTGGCCCACGATGTTGTGCCGAGGTTTAATCCTAATGTAAAATATAGTAACTTAACCTACACTCCCCTCAACTCACTGCTGTCCATGTGCATGTCCAGCAGTCACTTAAATGTCTCTAATGACTCTGCTTCCACCACCACAGCTGGCAACGCATTCCACACATTCACAACTCTCTGTGTAAAGAACCTCCTAATATCTTAAAACTATGACCCCTCGTACCCGTCAATCCTGCCTTGGGGAAAAGTCTCTGGCTATTGACTCTATCTATTCCTCTCATTATTTTGTATACCTCGATCAGGTCTCCTCTCTTCCTCCTTCTCTCCAGAGAGAAAAGTCCGAGCTTATTCAACCTTTCTTCGTAAGGCAAGCCCTCCAGTCCAGGCAGCATCCTGATAAACCTTCTTTGCACCCTCT